>NC_054474.1:168088414-168388414 GCF_017639515.1 Carcharodon carcharias | reverse complement strand
TTTCTCTGGGGAAAATGGATACTTGAAGTTCATTTTCTTTGTGATACGTATTTGAATAGAACAATGAACAACCTTCAGTATCTGAGGATATTTATCAGGGATTCATGATTACATGATTCTGTTTAGCTGGTTTTATCTTGACCTGTTCCAAATGTATTTATTTTCTGACAATGGAAATTTCAAGCATTTCCTCTGCCGTATCTGCTTACCTTAAATTAAGTCCGGCTGCCGTTGTTCAATATGCCTTTCATACATTAGAATGATGAATTGAAAGCAGAAATGGGAAAAAGACTGCAATGCAATGAAAATTTAATCAGTGCTCTTCTGCTGCTTTAATAAGGCAAATAATTCTTATTGGCTGCTGTGTTAGGGTTTCTAATATTTAATTCATAACAAACCCTGCATTATTCCACAGTGACTTTGACAGGAGGAGTTTGTTGCCTGCCAAAGAAAGGCAACAGTAAAACCTGAAAAGAGTGGTTTTAAAAGCAGATGTAAATGTCTGAAATGTTTCAAAAGGTTTTAATTAAAGCAGACTGAGACAGTACCACAGGCCTTACTTGGCAGTTTTCTAATGGGAATTACCTTTTGATACTAATTAAAAAGTTTAAAAAAAAGATTCACTATTCCTGAATGTAGTTTTTATCATATTGTATTCTAGCAAATGTAATTCTCTTTGACAATATCACTGTGCTTTCTGTTTGTAATTCTTTTGTGATAGCCTCATAGTCTGAAGTATTCTGACTTCAAATAACTCAAATTTCACAGTAGATATTTTGAAAAAAAAAGAGAAGCAGTAACTAAAATTGAATTTTGATCAGTAAGCATGTGTGCAGTTAATGTTGTATATAAAGCAATAGAAAATGGCAACATGCCAATATTAGGTGCTGGGTCTTATTACATAGAAGGGTTGGAACTTTCTCGTTGCTTCTTGAAATGGCTTAATTGGTGTCAGCACCCTAGGGATAGATGCCTCTAACACTGAAATCCACACCATTCGCTCTGTCTCAGCTCAGTGTTGAGAAACTGGTAACGACTGGTAGTGAATGAGAGCGAATGGTGCTGTAACAATACTCGATGATGTTTGGGATGACAGAAATTAATACGCACTTGCTCAGCGAAAGCTATGATTAATGGCTGTGAGCAGGAGAATGCTGGCCCTCCTTTTACTCTGGTTTGATGGGGATTGAAAAGCGAAGGCTGTGTTTATTCTCTTCCGAAAGCGGAGGTCAGATGCAGTACATTGCAGCTATTTCATTCTTCTGTTGTTTTTCTCTGTTGGTTGAAATTACTGTAAATTAAATTTAAATGGTTATCTTTCCAAATGGTGTTTTTTTTTTTATTGTGAAGAATTTTAGATAATTATGAAGGCCATTTGTAATAAGTAGCCTCATCAGTTATACGATACAGAAGTTCCATTTTCCAGTAAAACACGGGTAAATGCAAATACTTTTTCTTCATTAGTGGTCTTATTAAAAAAAACTATTTCAGTTGCCCAGTTTTGGTTTCCCTCCCCCAGCATGGGAAGGTTGAACTGTGTTTTGAACCAGACAGGAAGACATAAATTAATATAGTTCTCTGGATAAGTCACTTATTAATAATCCATTCTGTCATGATTCTTGGCACTGCCAGCATGACAGTTGCATCACTGTTTTTCCAAAACAGATAGCAGACTGCTATCAACATTCTACTTGGAGATGTTTCAGATGACAATTTGTTACCATATTTTTAAATCAAGCTTTTTGAAAAAAACAGTTTATTTTGAATTGAAGCATATGTTACTTTGGGCATCTTGGCCATTTCTGTGTTTTGTAAGATTTTAATAGCTGTTTGTAATTTGGAATTTTAAACCACAAGAGAGTAAAACTTAGGGAAATGCAAGCTCTTTTGGAAAAGTGATTTTATATTTAACCTGGTATTTGTCTCTGCAGAATTCAAGACTAAAATACTTAAAAATATCCTCAACATTTAAAACAGGGACTACTGTTCTTGTTCTTTGAACTACTAAATGGGGACTAGAATTTACAGCAACCTCTAATTTTGCATTAAGAACTGCTTCCCTTTGCACACTTTTTGAAATTCTGCAATGATCTTCTGTACTGTAAGATATCAAAATAATTCTAAGATCATTTTAATGTTAGAATTTTCACCACAGTTGTAACCAAATAAAGAAAATATGATTTGTCACAGTATGTTTTAGTGAAATTTTAGAGTAGAACCTGACAGCAGATGTTTTGCTGACACTGAATATTTTGTTCACTTCAGACTCTCATTTCAGTCCTACTTCTGTCACCATGATTGATTTATTTCATTGTGGACAATGGGCTTCACAACCTGATTTTTTTTCCCCTTTTTCTTTTTGTGAAGTGCCGATAGCTAGAACAGCCTTGACTTCATAAAAAAAGCATCTTCTAAGGTCACTGTTATAGGAACCATTACAGCAGTGCAGATGCAGATTTGCAAATCAGAGATTATATCTTCAGGCATTGCTGTCAAGTGTTATTCAAATAACACCAGCCTCACATTTGAATAACGGCAGACATTTTGAATTAATTAATCAGAGGAGATAGTCCAGGGCTTTTCTCATTAGTCTTCAGGTCAGGCTAGAAAAGATATATGTGTTGGTGATGATATCCTTGTCTTTAATCGTGATTTATGAAGATTTAGGATTGTGTGTGATTTGTCAAAGGTTCTGGGAAAAGGCTTGTGCATATTTCATTATCTAATCTCTGATTGATTTCAGGATGCTAAAAGATATACCAGTGCTGTTCAGATGTGTGAGGAGCACTGGTAGGCACTGCATTCCAGGACTTTTACTCTGTTATCTCTTATGACTGTCTGAAAAAGCTGTAAACTTTTATTGCTTGTAGTTGCATTGCCATATTTTAATTATTGCAGAAATTGTTTGCTCATTCTGTCTTCAAAACAAAAGCTGCGTATACAATAACCACAAAAATTCTCCCAAGCTTTCTGCATTTATACTTTTGTCGGAAAAGTATCTTCAAAAGTGTCTGCTGCTTTTTTGTGTTTCTGTTCCATTGCGAAAGTAGGAAATATTATTGATTTGATTTTTAAAATTCATTTCTGGGATGTGGGCTTCGCTGGCTGGGCCAGCATTTATTACCCTAGTTGCCCTTGAGAAGGTGACTCTAGTTGCCCTTGAGAAGGTGATGGTGAGCTGCCTTCTTGAACTGCTGCAGTTCCTGTGGTGTTGGTACACCCACAGTGCTGTTAAGGAGGGAGTTCCAGAATTTTGATTCAGCGACAGTGAAGGAACGGCGATATATTTCCAATTCAGGGTGGTGAGTGACTTGAGGGGAACTACCAGGTGGTGGTGTTCGCACCCATCTGCTGCCCTTGTTCTTCTAGATGGTAGTGGGTTCTTAGGTGCTGTCTAAGGAGCCTTGGTGAATTCCTCCAGTGCATCCAGCACACCTCCAGTGTGTAGATGGTACACACTGCTGCTACTGTGTCACGGTGGTGGAGGGAGTGAATGTTTGTGGATGTGGAGGGAGTGAATGTTTGTGGATGTGGTGCCAATCAAGCGGGCTGCTTTGTCCTGGACGGTGTCAAGCTTCATGAGTGTTATGGGAGCTGCACTCATCCAGGCAAGTGGGGAGTATTCCATCATACTCCTGACTTGTGCCTTGTAGATGGTGGACAGGCTTTGGGGAGTCAGGAGGTAAGTTACTCACTGGTCAATGGTAACCCCCAGGATGTTGATAGTGGGGGATTCAGTGACGGTAATGTCATTGAATGTCAAGGGGTGATGGTTAGATTCTCTCTTGTTGGAAATGGTCATTGCCTCCATTTGTGTTGTGCGAATGTTACTTGCTACTTATCAGTCCAAGCCTGGATATTGTCCAGGTCTTGCTGCATTTGGACATGGACTGCTTCAGTATCTGAGGAACTCCTGCAGTGATGTCCTGGAGCTGAGATGACTGATCTCCAACAACCACAACCATCTTCCTTTGTGCTAGGTATAACTCCAACCATTGGAGAGGTTTCCCTCTCATTCCCATTGACTCTAGTTTTGCTCGGGCTCCTTGATGCCACACGGTCAAATGCGGCTTTGATGTCAAGGGCAGTCACTCTCACCTCACCTCTGGAGTTCAGCTCTTTTGTCCATGTTTGAACCAAGGCCACAATGAGGTCAGGAGCCGAGTGGCCCTGGTGAAATCCAAACTGGGGGGGGTCAATGAGCTGGTTATTGCTAAGCAAGTGCCGCTTGATAGCACTGTTGAAGACCCCTTCCATTACTTTACTGATGATCGAGAATAAACTGATAGGGCAGTAATTGGCTGGGTTGGATTTGTCCTGTTTTTTGAGTCCAGGACATAGCTGGGCAATTTTCCACATAGCTGGGTAGATGCCATGTTGTAGCAGTACTGGAACAGCTTGGCTAGGGGCGCGGCAAGCTGTGGAGCACAAGCCTTCAGTACTACTGCTGGATACTGTCAGGGCCCGTAACCTTTGCAGTATCTAGTGCCCTCAGCTGTTTCTTGATAAACGTGGAGTGAATCGAATTGGCTGAAGACTGGCATCTGTGATGCTGGGGACCTCTGGAGGAGGCCAAGATGGATTGTGCACTCAGCACTCCTGGCTGAAGATTTTAGCAAATGCTTCAGCCTTATCTTTTGCACTGTTGTGCTGGGCTCCTCCATCATTGAGGAGGGAGATATTTGTGGAGCCGCCTCCTCCAGTGAGTTGTTTTTAATTGTCCACCACCATTCACGACTGGATGTGGCAGGACTGCAGAGCTTAGATCTGATCTGTTGGTTTGGGATTGCTTAGCTCTGTTTATCACTTGCTGCTTATGCAGTTTGGCACACAAGTAGTCCTGTGTTTTAGCTTCACCAGATTGACACCTCACTTTTCGGTACGTTTGGAGCTGCTCCTGGCATGCCCTCCTGCACTCTTCATTGAACCAGGGTTGATCCCCTGGCTTGATGGTAATGTTAGAGTGGGTGATATGCCAGGCCATGAGGCTACAGATTGTGGTTGCTTCCAATTCTTCTGCTGCTGATAGCCCACAGTGCCTCATGATTCCCAGTCTTGAGTTGCTAGATCTGTTTGAAATCTATCCCATTTAGCATGGTGGTGGTGACACGCAACATGATGGAGGGTATCTTCAATGTGAAAGCAGGACTTCACCTCCACATGGACAGATGCATTTGTGGCAGGCAGGTTGGTGAGGATGAGGTCAAGTACGTTTTTCTCTCTTGTTGGTTCCCTCGCCACCTGCCACAGACTAACAGCTATGTCTTTTAGGATTCGGTCAGCTCGGTCAGTAGTGGTGCTACCGAGCCACTCGTGGTGATGGACATTGAAGTCCCCCACCCAAAGTACGTTCTGTGCCCTTGCCACCCTCAGTGATTCCTCCAAGTGGTGTTCAACATGGAGGAGCGCTGATTCATCAGCTGAGGGAGGGTGGTACATGGTAATCACCAGGGGGTTTCCTTATCCATGTTTGACCTGATGCCAAGAGACTTCATGGGATCCGGAGTCGATGTTCAGGACTCCCAGGGCAACTCCCTCCCAACTGTATTCCACTGTGTTGCCACCTCTGCCAGTGGGACAGGACATATTCAGGGATGGCGATGTTGGTGTCTGGGACATTATCTGTAAGGTATGATTCCATGAGGATGACTATGTCAGGCTGTTGCTTGACTAGTCTGTGAGACAGCTCTCTCAATTTTGACACTAGCCCCAGATGTTAGTAAGGAGGACTTTGCAGGGTCGACAGGGCTGAGTTTGTTGCTATCGTTGCTGGTGCCTAGATCGGTGCCGGGTGGTCTGTCCGGTTTCATTTCTTTTTTTGAGACCTTGTAGCAGTTTGATATAACTGAGTGGCTTGCTACGGCATTTAAGAGTCAACTACATTGCTGTGGGTCTGGAGTCACATGTAGGCTAGACCAGGTAAGGACGGCAGATTTCCTTTCCTAAAGGGCATTAGTGAACCAGATGGATTTTTACAAAAATCAATAATGGTTTCATGGTCACCATTAGACTTTTAATTCCAGAGTTTTATTGAATTTAAATTCCACCATCTCCACCTGTGGCGGGAGCATTGCCCTGAGTCTCTGGATTGCTATTCCAGCAACAATACCATTACGCCATTGCTTCCCCCAAATTTACTTTGCAAACAAGTATTATAGCAGTTTTTTAAAAAGAAGGCATTTTTTTAAATGCTTAGTTTTGACCAGTGAAAACATAGGGTTAAGATTATAGTAAACCTAGGGGATGAACCAAAAGATAATAATTCATGCATGGCTCTTTTAGGACCTTTTGTTTATGTTTTGGGTGCCAGCTTTTATTAAAGTAGCGTTAAAGGAAAATTGTAAATCTCCATTCATGCTCTAGACGTCTGTACAGGAAATGGTTGTCTGTCACAACAGAGGCTATCGTTTAAAACAAAATAGCAAGATTAGTATGTAGGTCTGACAGTTAGTTTGATGGTTTTGAATTATGTTTCCCTACTTTGGTAGTTAAACAATTGAGCTTTATTAAAAGATATCATAATGTCTTTACTTACCAAAATTTGGGGTCAGAAGAACCTGGTAGAATGGCTTAGTACTACTCCACGTGAAAGGATATATAGGCTGTTGCAGGATTTAATGTTTTTTTTCTTGAGAGAAATAGATGAAACTCAAGTTTTATTAATACAAATAAGTTATAAAGGAAAATTTAGCAGATAAAAGCAGTAGTGTGACCTTACAAGCTTAATGCATACATGGATTATGCATTATGCCATTCAGTTAATCACGTCTGTCCATTGCTAGTTTTCAACTGGAACGATGGAGACGTTCCAGAACAAAGTTCGTTCTTATCTGTTTGTGGTTATTGTATACACAACTTTTGTTTCGAAGACAGAATGAGCGAATGATTTCTGCAATAATTAAAATATGGCAAACAACTACAAGCAATAAAAGTTTACAGCTTTTTCTGACAGTGATAAGAGATAGCAGAGTAAAAGTCCTGGGATAAAAAGCAAAATGATGCAGATGCTGGGAATCTGAAACAAAACGCCAAAAGTCCTGGGATGTTTGTTATCTGTGCAAAATTTTCTTCTATATTTTTCTTGATGTCACAAGACTTCCGTACCATTATGTGAATGTTGTCCATTGTGTACACATGGCAAGCAAAATATGACCCAATGGTAAAAACCCACAAAGGAAAATGGATATTGCTTTGTTAAAGAATACTTCAGTGAGTTGGAAATGGATATTTAATCTCATGATGGTTGTGAGTCTTATGTTTTATTGCAGTATCTGAATCCCTTGATGAAATTACAGAATTGCAACTTGATTCCTGGCATCTATTATTCTCCATAAGTTTAAGTACAGTGAAGTATTGTGTCACGGGCCAGTGAACTTAAATTATGAGAATAAGATAGACATTAAACAGGAGTTTCCTTGATGGCTCAGTGAGTAAATGTACCATATGATGTGGTGCTGAGCCATATAGATTTGTAAGATCCCAGGTTTGTCTTTTGATTTGTATCAGCCATGGGTCAAAACAAATTTTTTTGAGGGTTCTTGAGATTTTCTTGAGGGCTACTTTTTGATTTTTAGGTGCTACTTTTTGAATAATATTTATACATTTTTAACTTAGAATCTATAAATAAGATGTTTTCATTACTTTATTATAAATAAATCTCAAATACTCCATCTCCAAAATGAAAACAGCTACTTAGCACAACCTAACTTATTGGGCATGAGTCTCGCATGTGCAGCCCCTTTTAAAAATAATTACAAGAAATTTGCATTCTCCAGCATTCTTTAGTTTTGTTCTGCTGATTTCAAGTTTTGTTCCCCTCAATACTTCTCTTTAAAGTGAGTGCTGACAAACAGGTCAGGATTCTGACTTCCAAAGGTCCAACTGTGCAACGAGGGGAATACACACAAATTAATCCTGCAGCACTAGGCTAACCATTGGACAACAAATAGTTGAATTCATATATACTTCATATTTCAGTGATTTTTTGATTTCCAAGCTAACGCACCTCCTCGCATGATCATCCGTGCTTTCATGAGACATGGGTTGGAACCTCTTAGCACAGAAGCATCCTAGTTACATCAAAGACTTCTTTATAGAGATGGTTAACTCACTAACTGTACCCATCAATGCCATACTTTTTACAATGGACATTGAAAGTCTTAGAAATCATAGAATTTTATGGTACAGAAGGAGACCATTCAGCTCATCATGCCTGTGCTGGCTCTTTGGGAGAGAACTACTAAATTAGTCTCCACTCCTGCCTTTTCTTTTCCCATGGCCCTGGAATATTTATTCAATTCTTCACACTTTGTTGCAAACTAGGAGGCAAAGCAACATTAGACTCACACAAAAGGGGGAATTTAATTCACCAAGGTACTTCCTATCTTCACCAATCACCCTTAAAACTGGACCAACACCAGTATAGATCCACAATTTTTTTGATCACCTTCAAAGAAATCATCTGTCTGATGTGAATAACATCTTGTTTTTAGATCCTTTATTAGAGAGGTCTATTTCTGGAGCAGGATTTCTGGTTGGATGCCTTTGCCAAGGGTTCTCCTGAACCCCTTGAATCTGCTTACAAAATGAATCTTTGGCTGTGTGCACATGTTTCAATGGGGCAATGTCTGGAATATCGCTGAGGGGCGGGTGTAGAGAGGACACTCTACAGCCTTGGGCAAGTGGAAACCCTAAGAATACCCACAGTTGTTAATTTCACCCCTTAAATCCAGGGTTGCTGTCTTGCACTGAGGAGATTCATTCCACCTGCCCCCAACCCCAGACTCTGTGCCGGAAAGGGATGGGTGACTGAGTTTTTGTATTAGATTCCTTGGACTAAAAGTTCAAGTAGAATGGATTCTTGGTTGAAAAACAAGAGTCTGTGTGGTTGAATATCACTTGGAGAACATTATCAGAGTCAAGCGCATCTCTGGCCTCATCTACGAAGACACCTGGGATGTACTGAAGATATTTCTGGAGAATATCATCAGGGATTCAATCATCTACACAAAACATGCCAAATGCTGGTAGTCACTGCCCTGGATATGCTGATTGCGCTGAAACAGCAGGAATAGACACTATACAGATTCGATGGTTGAAAAAAATACTGAGCTTAATCTAGCTAATTTACCAAGTTTATCTAGCCCCAACTGTGTAAACCCCAAATGCAAATCCTACTGTAATTTATCTAGGTTATCTAAGCCCAACAGCGGAAGCCATTTCTTACCTTCCTTCAAAATGCCTTCTTTCTAAGTGCTCAGTGATGGCAGCAGCAGGACTGGCCAGACTAACTGCTCCAGTTTCTCCAATCACAGGTTCCTTCTCTCCCACCTTTGCTGATCCTCCAATCATAGATTGTGTCTCTTGAGGATCAGGAAGTGCAAGAGAGAGGGAACCTCTGATTGGAGGAGCTGGAGCAGTGAGCATGGGAGAGAAAGAATCTGTGATTGGAGGATCAGCTCCTCACAGATTCTGTCTTTCCCACTTTGAGGGGTGACTTTTCTCTCATTGAATTGTGCATTGATTGGATTTTCCTGGGAATTTTGGTGGCTTTTGAGGGTGAATTTGGCCACTGCCCATGTGTATTTTGAACCTTGATATTAGCTGATCTCAGCTGGGAAAGCACTAAAGTAATAATCAGAACTTGCAGGCTTAAATAAGGGTTCTGGTCACTGTCTAATGACTCCTGATTTTGTGTGTGTGTGTGTGTTTGTGTGTTGAAGATGTCATTAGGCATATACATGGAAAAATGTCCAATCTTCAAGCAAACAGAGGCTGTTTGTTTCTAGAATTGTTACCCTAGTTTGAATCACTTGCCTTGGGAGAGGCACAAGGAGAAAAGTTGAAGGGGAGAAGTATTTTTAATAGTGAAAATGGAACAAACAAAAAGGCTGTCAGTTTAACATTAATGGTTAAATTTGAAAATTTTTCTACATGGTTAACTTTTTTAACAATGGAAACCAATACAGGCAAAATTGGTTAGTGCTTATGTGTAAAGCTCAGTTTCAGTCATAAAATTTAGTTTTAATTTAAACTGCTGACAAAGCAGTTGCTAGATTTTTTTTCTAAAATTTTGCAAGCAGTTTTCCCTCGTGTTGCTTATAGTGAGACTGAGGCTATTGCATTTATAACAACAGGGATGTTCATCTGATGGAGATGATAACTTCAGAACTAATGATTTGTGTAAAATCAGTGACTGAATAAATCAAATTCCATTTGTACTAAAACAAAAGCAACATACTGCAGATGCTGGAAATCTGAAATAAGAACAGAAAAAGCTGAAAATACTCAGCAGGTCAGGCAGGATGGTAATGACCTCAAAAGTTAATTCTTGTTTCTCTCTCCATAGATGTTGCCTGATCTGTTTACTATTTCTAGCATTTTTTGTTTTTATTTGTACTAAATTCTGTTGTGGAATTTTAACTATGCTTCAGGGATTGAATTCTGCTCATTATTTTGTGAAAATCATAAATGTATATAAATTGTATATAAATACCAGTAACTCACCCAAGATGTTGGAGATAGGATGTCAGAACCCAAATATGGTTATCAGGTAAAGCAGGTTGAGAGGGTGGGCCATAATTGAAACTGGGTGATTGACCTAATTCCAACCCCATTTGTATCCCCACACGTATGTGTTTCCAAGATAAATTCCTTTGCCCAGATTTAAAATGAAGGTTGTTTATGTAAACTTCTATGGTAGTTACATATTCCTGCCAAAGATGCACAGTGTTTTCACTGGAGAGAGGTCTAATTACAGTATGATAAATTTACATAGGCAGTTTCCAGTTTCAATATAGATATTGGAATTTATATTTGAACAGGTTGAAAGTGTGGGCAGTTGTAAGAATTTATAATTAGATAATAGATTTTATTTGCAGTATATTTTACTGATTGTGTTTTTGGCTTCTGTACTGTTATGATTTCATAGCTAAGAATACACAACCAGTTGCTGTGCAAGGTGCACCAGTTGAAGGTAGCTATCGAGTATTGAACAGTATTGGGGAAAGTGAGTGAACTACAATTGATACCAAAGCACAGGACCATTCCTTAAACAATGAGGATAGTGCTGGTGGGTGGTCCTGGGGCTGAATGGGCCTGGAATGGAGCCACTGATGTTTGACACCTCTGCAGTGGAATTTTGAGATTTAGTGACCTTTTAATTTGGTATGACTATGGAAGGGGTATCTGTGATTTAGAAGAACTGTGAAGAGGGAACCTGAAGTCTAGTAGAACTGGGAGTATATGATATGAGGCTTGGTTAACTGATGGATTTATGGTGTTTCAGCTGTAAAGGAAAGGGCAAGGGTTGGTGGTGGGGTGTCTGTGGAGGGGTATAAATAACATGAGCTTTACAGCACTTAGGGTAGAAGATGACAAGTCTAGTAGCATTGATTTGTAAGAGATCTCTGCGAACATTGTATCTGGTGTTCTGTGACTGCTTCCTAGATGTCTATGTTTCTGTCTTTGTCAGTCTTTCTCTCTCTCTCTCTCTTTCTCTCTTCCCCTTCCCCCTCCTTGACAGTTAGTAATTAGAATGTTTAGGTTTTTTTCTAGTACAAAAACAAAGGTAATAATTAGACTTTATATTTGATTTCAAAATTTAATTTGGGGGAACAATTTTAAGTTGGGCCAGAAGCATCAACTTTAAACCCAGGTTTTTGGGAGTAACTGACGTCTTCAAGTAAATATTATAATGAACTCATCAAATGGCAGAAAAACAATTTAGCAGACAGATGTAATTGCATTATTATAAAATATGTTTTTTTTTAAATTTCTTAATTAAAACCTTAATTTAGACATTGGAGCTTTTGATTACAGATGAAATGGCATGATGGCAGGCAGAAATCTTTTAAGTGATACAATTGGTTCAATAAACAAAGCGTGATGGTGAAAATTGACATGTTGACATAGAGTTTTCCATTCTAAAAATGTGGCACACGAAGTAAGAGTAATACATCAGGAAGTATGGTTAGTCAGAAGATTTAATCTATGATATATTAAAAAAAATGTGTTCTTCCTTCATCACTTGACTTCCTGTTGTCACATATGTGTTGCACTTTTTGATCAACTTTTTAATTATAAGTTCCAGTGTCCGCAATTATAATGGAGAACAGCTATATAGACTCATCACTCTGAGGCACAAGTTGGTTGTCCACTTTTCCCAGAATTCTTAAAACATATATTCTGAATTTTTTTCTTATCCAACATTTTCCCCTCAGTAAAGCCAAAAAATGGTTATCGCCAAAATAAAAGAATTAAAACTTACTGACTCATTGTGTGAAAAAATTTTTTTTCTTACATCACATTTGCTTCTTTTGCAATCACTTTAAATCTGTGCCCTCTTGTTCTTGATCCTTTTACAAGTGGGAACAGCCTCTCCCTATCTGCTCTGTCCAGTCCCCTCATGAGTTTGAACATCTCTATCAAATCTCCTCTTCTTCTCTCCAAGGAGAACAGTCCCAACCTTTCCAATCTATCCTCATAGCTGAAGTTTGTCATCCCTGGAACCATTCTTGTAAACCTCTTCTGCACTTTCTCCAATGTATTGACATCCTTCCTATAATGTGGCACTCAGAACTGTACACAATATTCTAGCTGAGGTCTAATGAGTGTCTTATAGAAATTCAGCATAATCTCCCTTCTCTTGTACTCTATCCCCCTATTAATAAAGCCCAGGATACTATATGCTTTATTATCTGCTCTTTCCACCTGTCCTGCCACCTTCAATGATCTATGCACATATACACCCAGGTCTTTCTGCTCCTGCACCTCCTTCAAAATTTCATGCCTTATTTTATATTGTCAGTTCATGTTCTTCCTATCAAAATGGATCACCCCACACTTCTCTGCATTGAATTTCATCTGCCACCCATCTGCCCACTCCACCATAGTAACACAACCAAATTTATCCATTTGTCCTTTGTATATTTTAATGCTTTCATGAAAAGTCTCTCCTAAAAGCTTGAGGTTGGAGTTAATATTTTTGCCTATAGCTGACTCAAAGTTAAATTTGGATAGTCCAATTCTTACATATGTCCTTTACTTAGTTTCTAACAATGTATCAGCGGAAGTATGTTCTTTCTTTAGCTTCTAGCAATTTCCACTTTCCTGCCTCCATCCCCCCCCCGCAACCAATTAAGTTTGTGGCAGGAATGCCCATGGATGGCTTTACCACCCCATCCCAATTAAGGTCCTTAAGTGGGCAATTAACACCCACTTACGAGCCTCATCCTCATGGGACTTGCCACGTGGAGAGCATGACAAGCAAGCCCGTGTGAGCAAGTGTACACATATGTGTATGTGCAAGAGGGAAAACTGATTTCTAATTATTCTTTAGTACAGTTTTGTTTGTGCTTTAAACTTTACAAGTGAAAGAAAGATAAACTGGGTTTCGAGAAAGAGCCTGAGTTCAGAGAGGTGTCATGAAAAAGTAAGACTTGTTTCATTTAGTATTACTTTACTTCTCAAAAACACATGTTAAGTTTTAAAATTAGCTAAATTATCTTACCTGTGTTTTGTTGACAGAAAAGGGCAATGCTAATTTATTGAATCTGCGAAACAGATTTTATCTCTGAACATTTCTGAGATGGGTCAAAGAGAAAAACGGACTGACAAATTGAAGGCGGACTTTCTTACCTTGTTCTAATTTGATTTCTTTAAAAATAAACAGTTTGAATTTTGAAAGCAAATCATAAGGCAGGATAAGAGGGAGATTGCTGGAGGTTAACAGCCTCCACCCTGTGATGACTACATGATGGCATCAAGGAGGTAGGCAAATCATATGGTTGGGGAAGGTAATGGGAAAGGAACTGTTGAGGGACACGTTTCCCCCACAATTGCAGCCTGCATTTTCCCATCACAGTGTGGTATATCACACACCACATGCAACTGCAGAGGGGAAAAGAATAAAACCGAGAAGCAAAAAAAATTAAATGGGATAGAAATATAAAAACATACTGTAAGGGCTTCTGCAAGTTTGTAAAAAGGAAGAGAGTGGTGAAAGTAAATGAGGGGACCTCAGAGGCTGAGACAGGAGAAATTATAATGGGGAATAAGGAAATGGCAAAGACGTTAAACAAATATTTTGTCAGCCTTCAGTGTAGAAATTTTTACGATAGCAAAAAAAAGTACTGAAGGAATTGTTGGGACTGAGAGCCAACAAATACCCAGGAGCGACGAGGCCTACATCCTAAGGTTCTAAAAGAAGTGGTTGTAGACTTAGAGGATGAACTGGTTGTGAACTTTGAAAATTCCCTAAATTCTGGAACAGTTCCAGTGGATTGGAAGATAGCAAATGTAAGACCAAGATTCTTGAAAGGGTTGGAGAGAAGATGGTGAAGATGGTTAAATAGCCTGACATCATTCGTCAGGAAAATGCTAGAATCCGTTATTAGGGAAGTGGTAACAGAGCTCTTAGAAAATCATAAAATGATTGGGCAAAGTCAACATAGTTTTATGACAACGAAATCTTGTCTGACAAACCTATTAGATTTCTTTGAGGATGTAATTGGCAGGTTAGATAAAAGGGAGCCAGTAGATAGGATGTATTTGGATTTTCAAAATGCATTCAGTAAGATACCATACAATAGGTTTTTGCACAAGATAAAGGCTGAAGGAATTGAAGGTACTTTATCAGCATAGATAGAGGATTGGTTGAAGGACAGAAACCAAAGGAGGAATAAACGGATAATTTTCAGGTTGACAGGCTGTTACTAGTGGAGCACTGTAAGGATCAGCCCTGGGGCCTCAACTATTTACAACCTGCATTAATGATTTAGATGAAGGGATTGAGTGTAATGTATTTAAGTTTGTGGCCAATACTAAGCTAGATGGGAAAATTAGCTGTGAGGAGGATACAGAATGCCAAGAGGTATAGACAGGTTAAATGGCTGGGTAAGGTGATAGTTGATAAGGTGGGGAAATGTGAGGCTATTCACTTCTTTAGGAAGAATAGAAAAAAAAATGTTTTTTAAACCATGCAAAACTATTAAATGTTGGTTTAAAAACAAAAAACTGCGGATGCTGGAAATCCAAAACAAAAACAAAATTACCTGGAAAAACTCAGCAGGTCTGGCAGCATTGGTGGAGAAGAAAAGAGTTGACGTTTCGAGTCCTCATGACCCTCCTGTCGAAGGGTCATGAGGACTCGAAACGTCAACTCTTTTCTTCTCCGCCGATACTGCCAGACCTGCTGAGTTTTTCCCGGTAATTCTGTTTTTGTATTAAACGTTGGTGTCCAGAGGGATTTGGAAATTTGTACAAGAAACTCAGAAAGTTAATATGATGGTACAGCAAGCAATTGGGATGTCATCCCGCCCTATTTAAATCTTCAGGAAGGCGGGGGCACAGCGAGATCAGCTATTTGCCCACCGACCTGTCAATGGCCAATTGAGGCCATTGACAGGATCATTAAAACAATTAAAGGACCTGCCCGTCCAATCTTAAGGCTGGTGGGCAGGTCAGGAGCCCCGGTGGGCTTCTGAAAAAACATGAAACCTCATCCACTGGCGGGATGAGGTTTCATGTAGGGTTTAAGAAAGTTTATTAAAATTTCAGTGAAATTTATTAACATGTCCCATCTCGTGTGACATTGTCGCATGAGGGGGACATGTTAAGGATTTTTTTATTTTTCTACTTTTAAAGTTTATAAAGCAGTCAGTGATCTCCCTGAGGCAGCACTAAGCCTCAGGGAGATGTGTGCTCTTTCGTGCGCATGCAGGAAAGAACACACTCTTGCATTTGGGGAATCCCCCCCCCCACAGGAAGTGTGTAGCGCTTCCTGCCGGGCATCACGCTGGGTGGGCCTTAATTGGCCCACCCACTTAAAATGGTGGCGGGGCCCGCTTCTCCATGGGGGGATTGGCTCCCCGCCTGCCGGAGATTGAGTCAGGCCTGCCCGCCCGACAGGCAGAAAATTCTGCCCTAAGTGAATCAAGAACTATCGGGATAGGGCGAGAGGATGGAGTTGAGATGGAAGATAAGCCCTGACCTTATTGAACAGTGGAGCAGGCAGGAAGGACTGTATGGCCTACTGCTACTCTTATTAAGTTTTTGTAAAAGGGATGGACATGTAGAATCGGAAGGGAGAGAAAGGGAAAACCAGCAATTTGTGACAGTAGAGACAGATTAAAAAAAATGTTCTCTGTTATACCGTGTGCAATGCTGGCAAGATCGACGAATGTATTATTAAAAAATTTATGTTTCACAGGTACTTTACAACTCTTGACAGGTTTTAATTGGAAAAAATAAATGGCTAGGCAAAATGGAAAGAAATGGATCTCTTTTTATATATTATTAGTGAATCTGCTATGACGTGTTCATGGTGAATCAGGCGTGTTTGCTCCCATTTCTCCCAGAATCACAGAATTGTTACGGTGTGGAAGGAAGCCATTTGGCCCATCATTTCTGCACTGGCTCTCTGAGCATTTTAACTTAGTGCCAATCTCCTGCCTTTTCCCTGTAACCCTGCACATTGTTTCTATTTAACTATTCATCCAAGGCCCTCTAGAATGCTTCAATTGAATCTGCTTCCACCACACTTTCAGGCAGTGCATTCCAATCCCTAACTATTCTCTGTGAAGAAGTTTTTTTCTCACCCTGTATTTGCTTCTTTTACAAAACACTTTAAAACTGTGCCCTCTGGTTCTCGATCCATTTACGAGCGGGAACAATTTCTCCCTATCTACTCTGTCCAGACCCCTCGTGATTTTGAAAACTCCTGTCAAGTCTCCTCTTAGCCTTCTCCTCTCCAGGGAAAACAGCCTCAACTTCTCCGACCCTTCCTCATAACTGAAGTGTCTCATCCCTGAAACCATTCTCGTAAATCTCTTCTGTACTCTCTCCAGTGTGTTCACATTCTTCATACCTGGCTTCTATTGAACTATTGCCCCCATGTCGTCTTCACGTGATCACTGGTAAACATGACAAAAAGGAAAAAGCACATCATCATTGCCGTATGGCTTCTGAGTCAGTCAAGCTGTCATTGTTTTGCCTTAGCATCCTTTCCATATGTCTCCTATCAGCCCACGTATTAGTGGCTTACCCCACTCTGTGACTCCCATTTCACTGCTCTCTCTTGTCCTCCCTCTCTCCTAATGTCCATTGCTACCTTCCTGTCTGCCTATTCATGTTCTGTACCAATCTTTTCATTTGCTCTTCCAATCCATTCCTGTAAAAACATGCCTCCGTCAGCCATTTGTGGATGAGTGTCAGAGAACTTTGTAACCTGGATTCTTCCATACTCTAAGCTTACAGAGTAAACAGCATTGTGAGAACGGGAGAAAGTAATTCATGGTTTAGGTCCTCCCACCCACCCTGTTCCTCCCTCACACCCCATCTCCCCGCCCCTGCTGCAAAGAATATTTTTCTGATCATCAGGCTTAGATATATCAAATTGAGTGTCAACATTGAGCACTCCCAGGTCATTTTTAACATGGCCAGATCTAGAATGAAGTTCCTTCTACTTAACCCAAGTAAGGGAGGAGGAATTGCCCTGGGCATTGCAAACAGTGAGTTTGTAAGGACATTCTTGAAAGTTTGCTCCAGTCATTTAAAAATAATGTGTTGGTATTTTACCGAGAAACATAAACCAGAGGAAATCTTTCTGGGTGTTTTTAAGACAATGCTAAACCAAAATGAAGTAGTTCCTTAATAAGAAGAGAAAATGTTGGAAATACTCAGCAGGTGAGGCAGCATCTGTGGAGAGAAACAGTTAACATTTCAATGTTAACCCTGATGACCCTTCATCAGGAACAATGGGCAGAATCTTATGTCCTCATGGTGAATTTGATGGCGTGGTAGGCATTTAATTGGGCAGGAGGGTGGCAGGTGGGGACCCTTGCATCTTTCTGCCGCTCCCCTCCCCCCCATAAACGATTAAGTCTGTGGCAAGAATGCCCATGGATGGCCTTACCACCCCTTCCCAATTGAGGCCCTTAAGTGGGCAATTGACACCCACTTACAAGCCTCATCCTCATGGGACTCGCCACGTGGAAAGCATGACAAACTAGCCCTGGCATGTTTGCTTACGCTCCCAAGTTGCGGGGGTGGGGGTGGGAGGTGTCTTTCATTCAAGGTTATTCAGTGCCTGATCAAGAGACCTGCCATTGGGAATGGGGGGGGGGGGGGGGCTACCATTGAAAGCAGCCCCCTTCCCACCATCACTCACTGTGCCTGGGTCCCTCCTCAATCCGAGGCCTCTGGTGGGTATAGTACCGGTAAAAGTCACTGCCTTCCTGGTGGCTTTGTTGAGTGCAGAAGAGCTGCTGGCTTCTGATTGGGTGGCAGCTCTCGGTGGGCAGGACCTGCGCTCCTGGGGAAAGGCTCACCACTGATCTGTTACATGCCTGAGTGGCATAAGATGCAGTGGGCCTTCTTGAAAAGAGGTGATGTGGGGGCCTCGCCAGCTGGCAGCTGAGACCCCTGTCGCCTCCACAAGATTCCACAGATGCTACCTGACCTGAGTATTTCCAGCATTTTCTGTTGTTATTTCAGATTTTCAGCATCAGTTCTCAGCTCCTGGTTTCATTCATATTTTTTGCACAACAGTATTGCATATTTTTCTTACTGTTGCTTTCCGGCATTCAGACTTTTCTTTTCACCTGCAGTTTACCATGATTCCATTCTACTTGCTCTTCCAACTTGTGGGGTGTATTCATATTTTTCCTCATTCTGTGAAGCATTCTGAGATTCTTTCTGATGTGCATAATGTTATACAAATGCTTCTTCTTGTTAATGCTGCTGGTGAGTAGAAATGGGAGTCTCAACTGGATGCTGAAATTCCTCATACCTGAAGAAGCTCTTGAGCTTCTAACAATAAAATGAGAAAGCAACAGGATCAGTCTTGGAAAAATTCACCTGATCAGCTGGTTACAATTGTTCATCTTCCCGACTCCATCTAATTTTATTTTATTGGTGTTCAGGGCTTGTTTTATGAATTGTTCTTTTTGCACCTCCCTTCTCCACTCTGTTACTTGCTTAAATCCCTCTGATTTTAATCTCTGGCAGGCATGATGTCTAATTATTTGCCTTAAATATTTTTTTCCCTGATTGACTGATGAATTAGAGCCAGGGAAAAGATACCCAAGACCTTAATTTAAACTCAGTGGGCACAATTTAATGGAGGTAACTGGAATCTCGTCCACTGGCTGGATAGTTGGCGAGAACCCCACATCACCTCTTTTGGGGAGGCTCGCAACATCATGTGCCATTCAGGAATTTGACAAGCCAGTGGTGGGCCTTCCCCTGGACTCAAGGGGAAGTGAAGGGGGGGGTGAGTCCAGTTGACCGAGAGCTGCCAGCCAGTCAAAGGCTGGCAGCTAAATTGAACGGCAGCATCACTGGGGAGGCAGTGGCTTCTGCTGGTATGACACACACCCGAGGCTAGTATCCATCACTGGTCCTTAGGGCATAGGTGAGGGAGGGGGATGCGGGGCGGGGGGCTGTCATGCTGCAGGGGGGGTGTTGGGATATGAGCATGGTTGGCAGCAAGGGCAAGGGGATAGCTCCCAGCGGGCCCCCGTTTTCTTCCTGCTGCCAGGTTCCTTGATCAGGCATTGAGTGCCTTTGAACGAGGGCCCTGCCCACCTCGCCCACACCCTTCCCGGGAGCCCACAAACAACCCTGCACAGGTTTGCTTGTCATCCTCCCTGCATGGCACATTCCCCGCCTGTTGCTGGATTGTTACCATTGGTGGCGGGATGAGGTCTTCAAGTGGCCATTAATTGCCTACTTAATGGCCTCAGTTGGCAGGGCAGGAAGGCTGTCCTTGGGCCTTCCTGCCATGATCTTAATCAGAAGCGGGTAGGTGGCACAGTTCCTCCTGTCTGATTAAATATCCCCCACTGCCAAACTCACCATGGGAGAGGGCATTAAATACTGCCCAGTGACTTGCAGCCCTGGTCAGAATTACCCAGGTTAATTTCTGATGGACAGGCCTCTTCACGTTCTCTTCAGTTTACAATCAACATACATTGTGTTTTCGTGTTACTGGCGATGGGATTTCTTTCCCCTGTTGTTGCTTTACAATTCAAAGTTCCAAAGTAAAAAAAACCTTTGCATGAACAGGTGCAGTTTTTTTTTTGGTACTTTAAGACTAGAATTTGCACTATAAAATAAATGGGATGGATTTCACAGCACTAGCACCACTCTTGAAGTGTTTCTGCAATATAATTACTTAGCAAGTAATGTGTTCATTTTAGTGCCAACTTGTGTCAAATTTTGTGCAGCTTTGTGTTGTGGCCCTGAACCCATTAAGAACTTGATTGAGACAGCCAGAGTCTATTTTTCTTGGGGCTCTGGTAACCAACAAAAGACAAAGACTTTCACCCACTGTGGATTGGATTAAAACCAAGGTCACATAAGTAAATGGAAAATGCGCTACCTTACTATAGAACTTGGGCCCGTGAGTATATTTTTAAATGTTTTGGGAAAATTTTGTTCTCATCAATTTCTTACTTGCCAACCAGAGTGATGCAATGATAAGTGTTACGTCCAGTTGGTTAAGTAGGTTTAAGCATATTTCCTGGAAATTGAGGAATTGGGAAATTCTCTGATATTACCTTTTAGAATTTACAGCTTATTGCCTATGAAAAAAATACAATGTAATTTACATTGAAATTATAAGCTAAACGGAGCTGGGTAGGTATAAAATCCATGGAACAACAAAATCCTGTGTGAGATGGATCAGATGTAGCTATTTTAATTGACTGTATGGAGAGGTCACGTACTTGTCTGCCTTTCCTGCTGGTGGGGGGAAGAAACACATGTTCTTAAGAGATGGTCAGTCTGGAAGAGTTGATAAGGGAGATATACGCAGAGTTAGCATGATTTGCATAAAATTAGTACTGGCTAGGTTCATTTAAATCATTGGTTAAGAAAATTTTATTTAGCCCTCTAATAGGATGGTGTGGTGTTTTTCTCATCTTTGTTACGAGGGCTATAATGGACTTAAGTGAAAGTAAGATGAGATGCACCGTAAGTGTTACTCTGTCCGCTTGTTTGGTTATAAAATAAACCTGCTCATTAATAAAACTCAGCAGGTCTGGCAGCATCGGCGGAGAAGAAAAGAGTTGACGTTTCGAGTCCTCATGACCCTTCGACAGTTCTGTCGAAGGGTCATGAGGACTCGAAACGTCAACTCTTCTCCGCCGATGCTGCCAGACCTGCTGAGTTTTTCCAGGTAATTCTGTTTTTGTTTTGGATTTCCAGCATCCGCAGTTTTTTTGTTTTTATCTGCTCATTAATACTTTAGTAATTAACATTTTAATCAGATGAGGTCAAATATATCTTTGAAAGATTAGAGACATTTACTTAGCAGCATGTGCAGGATTACAATATCCAGTACACATAGCAATGGGTGTGATTGTTATAGTTCCTGAGCTACTTTATCGAAGGACTGATATTGGTTAGTTTAGGTGAACTTCTGATTGTAAATTATATGGGAATCGTTTTAAAGAAAGGTCGGTAATGCTGAACCTAAGTAAATGACTAGTGCAAACTTGAGGTTTGTAACATCTGATTATTTCTGTCTTAGGAAGTGGCAGAGAGTTCACAGTTAGAATTTTGGGATTGGGAAGCTAGTGGTGCTGATCAAGTGATATTGGATTGATAGACATTGAGAACAAAAACAGAATTACCTGGAAAAACTCAGCAGGTCTGACAGCATCGGCGGAGAAGAAAAGAGTTGACGTTTCGAGTCCTCATGACCCTTCAACAGAACTAGTTCTGTCATGAGGACAGTCATGAGGACTCGAAACGTCAACTCTTTTCTTCTCCGCCGATTCTGCCAGACCTGCTGAGTTTTTCCAGGTAATTCTGTTTTTGTTTTGTATTTCCAGCATCCGCAGTTTTTTTGTTTTTATGATAGACATTGAGGACTGTTTTAGGAATAATCCAATTTGATGGGGGAGAATGTAAATACACTTAGACTTTTAATTCCAGATTTTTATTGCATTCAAACTTCACCATCTGCCGTGGGATTCGAACCCAGGTCCCCAGAGGATTACCCTGGGTGTCTGGAGTACTAGTCCAGTGACAATGCCACTATGCGACCATGTCCCCATTTACTAATAATTATGTTTAATTCTAATTTTAAGCTAATTTTAGCTTAATTTAAGCAAATTACGTTAATTTGCTCTCAGTTTCTGCAATGTACCCCATATCCAAGAGGATTTTGAAGTCTGCATGGTAGAGGAATTTGATTGGTTAAAAGAGTCAGTTGGGTCAGGTGTCGTCAATTCCTGGCTATAAAATTGAAATATAAGCACAGCAAAGTGATTCACAGATTCACAGAATGGTTACAGCACTGAAGGAGGCCACTCGACTCATGTCTGTGCTGGCTCTCTGAAGGAGCAATTCACCTTGTGCCATTCCCCTGCCTTTTCCCCATAGCCCTGCACATTCATCCTTTTCAGATAATAATCCAATTCCCTCTTGAATGCCTTGTTTGAACCTGCCTCCAGCACATTCTCAGGCAGTGCGTTCCAGATCCTAACCATTTGCTCCATGAAAAAGTTTCCCTCAAGTTGCCATTGCTTCTTTTGCCAATTACCTTAAATCTGTCCCCTCTGGTTATTTAACCTTCCACCAATGGGATCAGTTTTTCCCTACCTGCTCTGTCAAGAGCCCTCTTGATTTTGAATACCTCTATCAAATCTCTTCTCAGACTCCTCTTCTCCAAGAAAACAGTCCCAACTTCTCCAGTCTATTTACATAATTGAAATTCCTCATCCTTGGAACTACTCTTGTGAATCTTTTCTGCACACTCTATTGTCTTCATATATTTCCGAAAATGTTGGCATCCAGAATTGGATGCAAGACTCCAGTTGAGGTTGAACCAATATTTTATATGTTTAACATAACTTCCTTGCTTTTGTACTCTTATGTCCCTATTAATAAAGCCCAGGATGCTGTATGCTTTATTAACCGTTCTCTCAACCTATTTTTCCACCTTCAATGATTTATGCACAGATAACCATTTATACTGAGGTCCCTCTGCTCCTGTACATCCTTTAGAATTGCCCTTTATATTATCTGTGTTCTTTCTACCAAAATGACTCATTTCACACTTCTGTACATTAAATTTCATCAACCATTTGTCTGCGCATTCCAGCAACCTGATTATGTTCTTTTTGAAATTCTACACTATCCTCCTCACTGTTCACAACACTTCCAAGTTTTGTATCTCACAAAGTTCGAAATTGTGCCCTGTAAACCAAGGTCTGGGCCATTTATACATATCAGGAAGAGCAGGTGTCCTATAAACCTTCCTCCAGTCTGAAAAACATTGTAAACCACTATTCTCTGTTTCCTGTCACTCAGCCAATTTCATACCCATGTTGCTATTGTCCTTTTATTCCATCAGCTATAACTTTGCTCACAAGTCTTTTGTGTGACACTTCATCAAATACCTTTTGAAGTCCATGTACACCATATAAATTGCATTGCCCTCATCAACCCTCCTTGTCACCTCATCAAAAAACCTCCAAGTTAGCTAAACATGATTTCCCCTTAATAAACCATACTGGCTTTCTTTAATTAACTTGCATTTGCCCAAACAACTTTTAATTTTGTCCTGAATTATTGTTTTTAGGAACTTCCCCGCCACCAAGATTAAACTGACTGGCTTATAGTTGCTGGGCATATCTTTACACCCTTTTTTGAATTTTTTAACATTTGCAATTCTCCAGTCTACTGGCACCAAGAGCCTAAGGAAGACTGGAAAATTATAGCCAGTGCCTCTGCAATTTCCACTCTCACTTCCCTCAGTATCCTTGGATGCATCTCATCCGCCCTTGATACCTTATCAACATTAAGTACAGACAGCTTATCCTTTTCAATTTTAAACCTTCAAGTTTCTGAATTACCTGCTCTTTCACTGTGACATGGGCAGCAGTTTTTACCTTGGTAAAAGCAAAGTATTCATTTCATGCCTCAGCAATGCCCCCTGCCACCATGCGTAAATCCCCTTTTTTGGTGCCTAATTGGCCCTACTCATCCTCTTACCATCCTTTTACCTATTTATATAGGTTATATATTAATTATGTAGTAGACCTTCGGATTCCCTTTTATGTTAGCTGCCAGCCTCTTCATACTCTCTCTTTGCTTCTCTTATTTGCTTTTTCAATTGCCCTTTGAACTTTCCATATTCAACCTGGTTCTCAGTTGTATTATCCACCTGACATCTGTCATAAGCACACGTTTTCTTCATCTTAATTTCTATCTTTTTTCTATCCAATTCAAACCGATGCATTTGTCATTTTTCTTCATAAGCAGTGGGACATGGGACATCAACATGTATTTACAAAGGCTGGCAAATCTGCTAAGGCAGCTTAATATCAGGAACAGGTGAAATAGTGGACTCTATTGCAAAAGGGTTCTTTCCCTCCAACCAAATTTTTAGCGAGGTTGGTGGAACTGGTTATTCAGATTCTGTATTCGTATCTGGGCTTCCTCCAACAAGGCTGGAATAAGAGTTCTGGATGAGAGACCTGCACTGTATCATTGGCGCAAATGGCTGCTCAACAATTACATTTCAGGAAATCCAATGAATCAGTGAGGTATTTATACTAATACAGACTACATTTGGGACTGGTGAGCAGAAGCACAATTTTTAGTTGATGAAACAGTTTTCTAATAATCTCCCATTTGCAGGACACTAGAACTTTGGCTCTTAATGTCCTGTGCTACATAGATGGGTAATGTGATTTTCTCCAGTTAACATATTCTTTATTTCAGTCTGACTGCTGGGGAGAGGTGAAGAGCAGAGCAGACCAAAGGCCAGGTTTTTCATTAGGGAAGGTTAGAGAGTGAGCTAGCCTGAGTAAATCTTGCATATTTCCCAGTGGCTGGTTGAAGAGTTAAATTGAAATGTTTATAATGCAAATGTAGGGGAATAAAAGACAGAGAAAATACAAAAGAAAATTGAGAACCACAGTCATTCAGGTAGAACTGAACAATGCCTACTTGTTTTTACAATGAATGGAATTGTGTACACATTCGTATATCTAAAATGTAGCATAAAATTAATGAAAATTAATAAATGTTTCTTTCCATTTTTTGCCTGCCTTGCTCTCCTTTCTTGAACATAGCTAAGCAGAGTTTTGTGCCCAACATGATCATGATGACTGGAGTTTGAGAGCATTCTTGGTAATCCCAGCTCAGCTCATTCTAAACTCATTTCAACAGGCGCAGTGTTACTAATTTCTACCTCAGTGATTCATGCTGGGATACATCTCTGTTGTGACAGGCAGTTTTGACTGATCCTAGTCCTTTTACCACATGTGTTTACAGGTGTGCCCTTTCAGGATGGTCTCTGGTTAGTGAACAGGAGTGAGAATTACATAGAACATGCAGCAAAGAAACAAGTCATTCAGTAGTCCAACCAGGAGTTGCACTGGTTTTCCCAGTGCACCATCCTTCTCCTCACCCTAGCTGAGATCGTTGATTATAATCCAGAACTATTATTGAAGCAGGTGATCCTCATTTGGCCTGTATGGCAGAATGTGACAGTATGCGCTGTATTTAACCACTGTTGTCTTTGAGGGAGCAAAAAATGAACAGATTAAAGTAAACCTTATTACTTAGATAACTGTGCATGTGCAGTTAAAACCCTAATCAGAACTTCTCAGTTGTGTTATAGATGTAACCTACATTCTGATGTTTTATTGTAAGTCAGGTTGAATGGTGAGTTAGCAGCTTGTACATAGTGCTGGGAGGCAGGTTCACAGATGGGATTTTCCGCTTAACAACTTCCAGATCTTGTACTTTCAGTTGGAGGAGGCATTGAGTGAAGGCAAGACATTCCTTGGAAGGGAGGGTGGAATAGTCGAAGGATGATTCAGTGTACCCAGTTTTTCCACACTGCTACTCGGCCGAGGGAGGCATTTTGCTGAAGCTTGTGAAGAGGGTCATCTGACCACCTGTTGGGTTTGAAATGGCGTAAGCTGCATTGAAAGAAAGTACCCTATTCATGGAGTTCATTTGACTTGTATATCCACTGTTTAAAATGTAGTGTTGTTAATTATATTTTCTCTCTGCACAGAGTTGCATTTTACAAAATTCGAATATATTTTATGCACTAGTTTGTAGATGAAACATGAAGATTCTGTATTTTAAAAGGTAAAATTACAAACAAATTTTTAACCATATCATTTTGTAAGTTTATGGTGGTGGAGCAATTAAACGTTGTATTTTATGGTTGCCATTATGAAGAACAGATTATCGCTTGTATTGAAAAATTTGATGTGAGGATAATACTTTATTTGAGAGACATGCCTTGTTTTGGCATTTTGACACTGGCAAACTGTGTCAATGTCCTTTGCTGACGGAAACCTATTGCGCTGCAGGATTTTCGCTGTCAGCATGCAATGGTTAGGGAGACATAGTCATACTGGAACATCTGTGGAACACGGAAAAAAAATCATTAAAACGTGTCAGTGTTCTCACTCTCAACCTGTGGCATCTGGCAGCACAAAACTATTGCAGAACTTGTTGGCACCTTAGTGTAAAGCATCTAGGATGCTGGTATTGTGACAGCACGTCAAAATAAATTGCTGTCAACAGGCCAAAACACAACTGCAGTGATTTTGCCTGACGTGAAGGCTTAGACAGGCTGTCTTGACAAGTTGTGGTGGTGCACCTGCAAATGATTGGCTACAGAGATAAGAATCTGATTTATCTGATCCAAGAGAGAAGAAAGAACATGTATTTTAGTCCATTTTGATCATATACAGTGTGATCACACAAATGATCTGGAAAATTGTTAATTTTAAATAAATGCAGGATGTTTGATTTGATGTTTGGGCTACTAAAATTAAGTCTGGCTGAGTGAGGAAAAAAATGGGTATTGAACTGGTCAACAAATAAAAAGAGCGTTTCTCGTGTTAATTTTCGGTACTGGACGGTCTGATTCTTTCTTCAGTTTTGAGCGATCTGAATTGCTTTTGCTTAGTTTAAACATAAATCTCCACGTCTGTTTCCTGTTATGCAGCAACTCATTCCAGACAGTGTGTGGCCCTTGTAAAAGAAATTGGTTATTAGCCTGCACTAGTCTTACTGATCCAAAAATATGTTTAGTGTACTATGGAGCAACTCTAGATTGGTCTTTATTGGTATTTGGGGAAAAAGTGTGATGTACATGATTGAAGAAATGCAAAGTATGCAGCAGAATAGATATTTCTTCAGCATTTAAACAGAGTAAAATGGCAACGTGTGATCAAGTTTTGGGTAGTAGAAATTATCGGGTAGCTGTCTGGATTCTGAAAGAGGGTTCATTTTTGAAATCACTATCCATTCTCGGCCGTATTGTTATTTTATCCCTTAAAGGCAGTTAATGAGAAATAGAGCCTCATTATGATTTTAAGGATGAGAGAGGAAGGCTTTTAATTAATGATATGTAAATGGTCCTGAATTGATTATGTTAGAATATCAAGAGAGATGGGTTGAAGCTGTGGTGTAATATATTTTAATTAAGAATTAATTAAAAATGATGGCAATTTCATAAAGCCTCGCAGAAAATAGTGGATTTACTTTCTGTCAGGAGTAAATTAGCCAGTGATTAAATAAGGGCCATGCATTAATCCTGTAGTTATTTTGAAAATGTGCCACAAAGAGCTAGACAGAATTTCTTAAAAAAAATCACATAAAATGCTATTATTATTCAGAAAACTAGCTTTCACTTTTCAACTAATTTAAGCACAAGTTGTTTTCTGCTGTGCAATTGATGGTCGAACTAGCACATTTTGACAAGTGTTGCTGCTATTTATCAACCAATATGAATCTGATGTTTAAAACAAATGTAGTTTGGAGTTTAAATTAACTTATTGTGGTGTGACAATTGGACTCCAAGAGGCTTGCTCAACCTGTTCAGTCAATAACCAATTAGCATTAAATTTGGAAAAACTTAATTGTGTTTTTAGGGATGTTTTTCCCATTAAATGGGTTAACCTTAGGCCTATGGATTCAATCTAAATCAATGGACAGTGCAAACTTGTCAGATGTATCTAATCTGTTGTATTACTTGAAAACTATGACTATTAAGGAAACACAGAATGTCATTCATGTCCTAATTCAACAGGTTGTTTGCTTAGTAATTTCATACTTTTGTAGTATATTTGTTTGTGTGTATATCTTTTAGTTGCCTGTGAGTTTGGCCTGATTCTAATGTACCTTGTGTTTGAACTACACTGTCAAAATTGTTTTGTGTTGTTCTGAATAGTGTTAATGTAAATATGATTTTAGTCTGGTACTTCCTGTAGAAGAAAAGGAACAACATTAGCAAAGCATTTGTCTCATTTGTAAAGCTGTATGTGTTGGGTTTAGTTTTAAGCTGTTTTGACTTTTTTTCCAGTGAAACTCAGCTTGCATTCAAATTTTTGTAATTTTGGGTCTAAGTGATAGCTGTAGGTAATCCCGCAAGGCTTTTTAGATTGGTATAAAGCTTTTGTGTTGTAAGTGGAAGGAGAAAGGCTGGGTTTGTGAAATGAAAATTCCCATCGGAGCAGCAATTGGAATGCTTGAAACTGCTACTACTTCCCACAATATTGAAGCAAAGAAAAAGATAGCATTAAGTGAATGTGTGGGGTAAGCGGGTGCTGATTGATGTAATGAGACTATGATAGGAGGATGAGTGGCTCCTGATCATATAGTAGACTGGTTGGGAGCTCGTGCTCTGTTGCGGCGTAACCCCCTGTGCCTGGCCGAGTGTCCCTTGTCGACATCTGGTACCAGTTGCAATACATCACTGTCAGAATCGCTTTCCATACATATCTGCATTTACACGTTAGTTACCCATGCAGCAGTCATCAAAAAACCTGAACAGTCTTGACACAGTGTCCCTTGTGGAATTCCAAAGGTGAACCAAAGTTGGGAGGCATAGTGTCTAGCATTACTGACTAAAGCATGTTTAAGACATGAAACTTGATTAAAACTGAAAGCAAAAATTTATTACTGGAACTCTCCACTTTAAATGAGTGAATTTACTGTTAGAATTTTACATTTTTTTTACCATATAAGGGTAGCATTATTAAGCTAGTGCTACATTTACCTTTTAATATTCAGAATATATTGGCGGTGTATGTTGGAACATACAAAAACTTATTGTTTTTCATGTAACATCAGTCACAATGTTGTATGTGCTGATTCGTAAAATTGATTTTGAAAAACTTGAAACACACATTCACAGATTGTGAATTTGCATTAATAAAGTTCTGTGGAAATTATATTAAAATAACACTAGTGTTTGGTATCCATTTCATTCCTACTGATTAATTTTATCTTTAATTCTTCTCTACTACAATTAACTTAGAGTGATTGAAGCTCAAAAGTTGCAGGTACTGTGCAATATTACATGGAACAAGACTTTGAGATAATGTTATTCAGTGTGACTTTTTAAGAGAATAAACGCTATTATTTTATTCTGCACATTTTTTGCAAGGATTCAGATTCCCTTTTGAGTGATGCACTAGTGCTGCAGCTGTTCTGCACAATGTAGGAATAATTTGCACATGCTTAGAAACAGATTTTTGTTGGAGGTGCTGTCACTTGTAGTAATAGGAAAGGTACTGACATCCTGCAAACATCATATGGATTATAACCTAAACATATGGTTACTACTGTGATATTTGCAAGATGTTGAAGCAATCCACCCTTTCCTTTCTCAAACAAAGTAGTTCTATAAGCTGATACTGGAAGATAAGTTTCAGTTAACATAGTTATTTGACACAATATAATGGTCACTTTTTCCTTTTTAGTAAGGAGATTTTCTGATAAAGCTGTACTTTTGAAACGCTAAGCATTGCACTTGATAAACTTAAAATAACTTATTCATTAGATTCTGTTTTCAGTACAGTGTTAATTATTATCATACTTTTAAGTTTAGTCTTTTATCATACATCATGTCAAGGCTTGACTTGTTTACTTGGAGGTTAGAGGTTTCATTGGGCGGAAATTTCCATCCATTGGGGGGGTTGTGTGGGGGTGAGTGGGGGCGGATCCGAACCCGATCGGTGGCCACAGGGGGTGCCTCAGGGAGATTTGTTTAAGTTATGGAAATTTGAAAAAAGGTGGGAAAAAAATTTAAGGACATGTCCCCTTATGTGAAACTGTCACATGAGCTGGGATATGTCCATTATTTATTTCAAAATTTTAAATTTAAATAATAAACTCTTCATGAAACCTCATCCCGCCCATGGATGAGGTTTCTGGAAAAATGTGAAGGCTGCTTGGGCTCTTTGCCTGCCCTGCCAACTTACTTAATTACTTTTTAACAAGCGTTAATAGGCCTTTGACAGTTCGGCAGGTGCATAGCAGAGTTGGCTGCGCACCTGCTGAACTGACAACCTAAATGACGTGCGGTGATGTCGGGACACACGCCCAACGTAACCGTGTGTCATTTTACGCATCGGCGAGCAGGCCCCGCCCCCTGCTCGTCGACCCGAAAATTCTGCCCATTGGTTCAGGATCAGTCTGTTTTGTAGGTGGAGGCTGTAGAGAAGGAGAAATTATGGGGTGAAATTTTACCTTTGAGGTCTTTAGGAGTGGGAGCAGGTGTTGGCCTGTTTTGCTATTGTGCTATTGTGTTGGGAATCTTACATGGACCAGTCGATTGCTACACTTAACTAGTGTGCATTTTGAGGCATGCGGAAAATCCCCATGGGCCAGCAGGACCAGTGATTTAAATATATGAAGAGACAATCCATTTGAGGATTTGCACTGCTTTGGAGGTGATTTCCAATACTTTGGAGATCATTTCCGCTACCTTAGATCGTGATGACTTTGATTTGCATTTCCTGGACGCCAGCCTTCACAGCAGCATGGGAACAACTTTTGCAGCTCTACGTTAGATCTCTGATGAGGAACAAGAGGAATAGCACCAACAGCAGCAGAGGCAACACCAGCAGGAGCAGAAGTTGCCTTCTCAGAGTGGCCTGCCATTCCACAGAGCAGAGGGGATGAACACAGATCTACAGCTCACAGGAGGTAATGGCCCCAATACATGGTGTACTGACAGAGGATCAATTTTCTGAATTTGATTGAGCAACAGTGCCTCAGGAAACTCAAACATCCTTGTCAGGTCATTGCTGACATCAGCAACCTCCTGGAACATGACCTCCTGCTCACTGGACCAGGTGGGTCCACATGCCAGTATTAGTAAAGCCCACCACAGCCATGAATTTCTTCACCTCTGGCTCCTTCCAGGGATCTGCTGGGGGCACCTGCAGGATTGTACAGTCTGCTGATTGCAAGTGCATTTTTCAGGTGACCGACACAATTTTTACCAAGGCTGTCACTTTGTCCACTTTGCCACTGATGAGACAAGTCAGAATGAGAAAGCTGCAGTGGCCGAATTCCCACAAGTCTACGGAGTCATAGATTATACCCATGTAGCAATCAAGGTGCACCTAGGATGTAATCTCCAGTAGGTTATCATATATGTCTGTGCAAGATGTGCAGAAAGCTGCCATGATATCCTCACATTGTTCTGGTGAAGTATCCCAAAGGTCTCCCGAACTTCAAGCAGAGTCAGGGAAAGGTGCATCTGAAGCTACCTGAGCACAAGAGTCATCTGTCAGGATACTGAAGTTGTGATTCAGGTGCCTGGACAGATCTTGGGGTGCCCTTCAGGATGCAGCAACAAGGGTATCTTGCATGAAAGTGGTGTTCTTTGCCTTGCAGAGCAGGGCGCAGCAGAGAACGCTGGAGCTGTAGAGGAAGATAACCGCTTTGCATCATCATCATTGGAGGAAGAGCAACATGAGGAGCTGATATGGCAAGGGTCCTTTCCGCTGTGCACAGCGTCATATGACTTAGCTAACCTGAGGCTCTGTGGCCCTGTGGCTCACCAATGTTGAACCCATTCTCCACTCTCCCCAACACAAAGCGTCCCCAGTCAATAATCTTTCCATTTCACTGATACCTACTGCTTATCATCTACTCCTGGCATACCATTTACCTCAAGACTGATGTCGTCTTCGCAGTTGAGAGACAACAAAGGCGATGATTGGACACTAGAGACTTGAAATAAAGTTCATGGTATATAAACATTTACAATGATTTATACACAACACAATTAAACATCTAAGTGATTTCCCTAATAAAACTACAAACTTTTTTCCTTTTTCTGTTACTTCTACATTGTGCTATCCATGTGGCTTCAGCAGAGGTGGAGGCAGCCTGCTCTGAATGTTGTGGTGCTCATGGTGATGTCTTCTGGGTTTTGAAGCCCTTGAGAGCCCTGCCAAAGACTGCCCCACTTGCACCTGTGCAGGGGCAGTCTCTGCTACTGGAACAGGAGTCAGCATGTGGGGTTCTGATTGGGGAGGGGGTTGTGGGGCAAGGAGGGAGGAGTTGGAACACCTTGAACTGAGTTCCCACTTCTATGCGCCCTTTCTCCATCTTCCCTCTTATGACTTAGCTGCACTCTCCAGCTAGCCAAGAGCTGGCAAACACTTTGCTGTATTTCAGTTATGTGTTGAATGGCCAAGGTGAGGCTTGAGCATGCAGGTCACTGTTGAGGACCAGCATGTACTGGGTTACCTGCCATTTCTGATACTCCATGCAGTTTGCCATTCTTTCCATGGAGGTGGACATCAGCACGAAGACCTGAGACATCATGGCAGTCATGCTAGAGATGGACTCCCCTAATCTCTCTCCATAGGAATGCCGTAGCTGTACAAACGTTGACAGAAACTGTCACGTTTTCTGCGCCAGAACAGTCCTCTTAGTTGATATGAAGACTCAGCATCTGCGACCAGCCAAGCAGAGCTTGGAGCATTTTATGCCCTTCAACAGGAATTCTAATTTAAGTGCTGCCCTTCTCCAGCTGCTCCTGTTCACTTCTGATGTGTGGCTCATGCTATGACAACCCAGCTACCTGCCTTGGAGACCCCACTGAGGTGTGTGTATCTGAGCTGGTGGAAGGTGTGAGTCATGCGAGTCAGAATACAGGGCTTCTTCTGGGGACTCCTCACCCTCCCCCCTACACCACCATCTCCAGCATCAAGCTTGAAGGACCTGTGGGAGATATGGATAGAACTGACAACAGAAAAAGATTCCAAGTCATCATTGTGCAGATGATCATATTTCAGTTACACGTTACACCACGTCAACATGAGTGTCTGTGTGTTGTGTGCCATTTGACTATGTGATATCAAATCCTGTCACCAGGTGTTTGGGAGACCCCCATTTTTCCATCTCCTAAGGCTACACACTGATAGTTATGCTGATTTCTAGTGCCTCGACCTCCACAGTGGTCAAGGTGGTGATCACTTGTAGTTCTCTGTCTGTCCCTGGAGTTCTGCACTTTCTCCTGCAAGGAGAGAAAGCAGAGAGTTCTCAGTGCGAGAATTGGATTGTGACAAGAGGATGGAGCAGCAACATTTGTGGAAGGCTGTTGTGAGATAGCAATAAGAGGATGAATGTCAGTGGTGGCTGTTCAGATGGGGATGTGAGGAGGTGCTTCAAGAGAGAGGAATGGATGGAGCAGCAAGTTATGTTGGTCTGAGGAATGTTGTACAGGGGAATGTTGGTGAAGTTAAAGGGGTTGGCACTTGAATGTGGCACCTTTCTTGCCCCAAGGCTGTTGAACCTCTTTTGGTACTGCATCCATAAGTGAGGGATCACAATCCTCTTTAGACACTTACAATCATGCCCTCTTCATTTCCATCTGCTGGGAAGAGTATCTCTCTGTGTGGCCCTTGTAGCCCTCAGCTTGACCTCTAGGGATGCCTCACGGAACCTTCCAATGTTCTGTTTCAATGTTGAGACTTCATCATTGAAGTTGCTATCTACGTCCAGACAGTTGTATGTTTCCATCCTGATTCGTACTGGTGCCTTTAAATAGTGAGACGTCAACAGTCAGGTGCGGGTTGTCATTATGCCTGCCTGCTCCGATTGATCAGGAAACCTGGAAATGGGATACAGATGCTGTGGCTGAGTTAAGAAGCCACAGCAAAGCCTGCTCTGTTAACTTTTAGCGGTTCCTGACCTGCTGGTCTTCCCTTTTACTAGTGGGTCCATCTGTGGGTTAAAATTCTGCCCTATGTCTGAAGTTCAATGAACCAATGAAATATGCAGAAAGGGTGTACAATAGAAAATGATGACTATTGTTTATATTCTATACTTAAAGAAAAACCATATAATTTAAGAGACTTGTACATAAGCTATGAGGTCTTCTGCATTCATTTAATAAACTGGTTATGCTACTCATTGTCATTATATGTTCTGTTATAATGCATAATTGAGTTATAGTGGAACCTCAATATCCATTATAATGAGGGGCCCACTCCCAGCAGATAATAGAAAATGGCAGGTAATCAAGTACCCAAATTACTGTACACATCCGATTCCTGCCTCTTTCCACCTGCCCACCTCAGCCCTCTTGAGCAGCAATCACCTTCAATACTTCAGTTAAGATTAGTTGCTGCTGTACAGCTGATCAGTCAGCTGATCTTCCAGCTCACTGCTCACCAGGCAGCAGTCAGCAGCTCTGGCCTCTTGGCCCAAAGACCTTTAGAAAGTTGTTGAACAGGGTCTGTATTCATTTTGGAGTTGCTGGCCCTGCTAACATCAGTGTTGTAGAGGGTGCTGATGGGATTGTTGGAGATGAGCACATGTTACTGTTATCACTCACCTCCTGGAGCTCTCAAACGGTGGCTGGCATTGGAATCTCTTACATTTGTATCTGCTAGGTGACAGGTGAGGAAGTATGAACTGGCAGGTTAGCTAATCCACCAGCTGCTGGAGCACCAGGTGAGCTTAAGGGTAAGAGAACCATGTTCAGAACATATTTTTAAAACATGCTGGCACGTTCAATTCCATTGGTCTCCTGGTATTTCTGAAAGCAGTAGATTGTCGCTTCATTAACTTGCACTGATTACATTGCAGTTGTCAATCTTGCTGCTAGACTTGCTCCCCTTGGATTACAGCATAGCAGGGAGAATGAACAGAGGAGACACACAGCAGTCAAACTGCTAGAGGAGAAGGGGAGAAGGGCTCACAGTGGGAGTCCATATCTGTCCAGAATGTGCAGGGAACAATTCTCCCATCTCAACCTCAGCGAGGAATATGTGTCAGAGGTCTTTGCTTCACTCAGAAGGTCCTGACTGAAATCTAACACTTGCTGCAACCTCAGCAGAACAAGAACATCATTGCCAGTGGCTTGCAAGTTAACCGTGGCTGTTATACATCTGCTTCCTTCCAGGTTGGAGCAAGCAATATTTGCAACATCTTGCAGTTTACCATTCACTGAAGGTCTCTCTGCAAAGAGATTTGAATTCGTTTCACCCTCTCTTACCTGAGAAAAGCAGGTGGAGTGACATGTGGCTTTGCAAGAATTGCAGGCTTTCCGATGGTACAGGGTGTCATTGTCTACATTTTGCAGGTGTTGAATGTCAACTCTGTGGTTTATTGCAACCAGAAAACATTCCACTCCCTTAATGTGAAGTCTTAGACAACATATCTTGCCAATGTCCAGTATCCTGGCAGAATCATACTGAATTCATTCTGCAGCAGTCCACCCTACCATCTGCATTTGAGCCATGACAAACCAGAGGGTGGCTACTGGGCAACAAAGGCTTCCTGCTGTCTACATGATTCAAACTCCAATGTGCAACGCACGCATGTGAGCAGCATGCATATAACAAAAGCCATGCTGTCACACAAAATGTGATTGAACAGGTTAGAGGTGTTTAAAAAACGATTCCGCTGCCTCAGCTGCAGAGGCGCCCTACGTGCCTCAACTAGAGCGCATGTCCAAATTGGTTGAGGTCTGCTGCATGCTGCACAACCTCCCCATGTGGGCACAGCCCTTGCTGCCAGCTGCAAAGCGAACAGCAGAGGAGGCAACACAGCCTCTTTGTGACCACGCTATCCACGATGGGCTTCTCCGACTGTGATATCAGTGAACACACAGGGCTTCTGCAAGAATATTAGGTGCCCAAGGTGAACCTTCAGCCTTGCAACCTGCTCCTCAACAATTAACTTTTGAAAATAAATATTGTGCATTAGTATGAATAAAAAAATCTGCATTTATAATTACAGATTTCCTTTAAATGAGAAAGGAGAATATTATACTGATTGTACATCCTCATTGCTCTGCACTTGTCACAGGATATGTACTAGAAGAAATGCACATTATAATGTGAAATATGGCTCACATGATGTAATACCTGTGTTCCTGCAATAGTTGCTAGATTATTTTATGTGCAATTTACGCAATCGGTAATCGTTATGATAGAGTGGGCTAGATTAAATTACATTCTTTGATTATTTACTGGTTCACAGTTTTGGAATAGTCATGTAGATGTACAAATTTGTAAAATTGTTGCATGAACAGAATGAGGAATATAATGTGATATTTTGGGTAAGACTACAATGTAAATACATGGAAATTATGTGTATGTTAGTATATGTGCATATATGTCAGTAGACCTAGATCTTTCATTCTCACTGCTGAAGCCTACTTACACAGTTTCATGAATGGTACATTCAGTTTTTTTTTCCACACCCACACCCCAAATTTTGTCGTTCTGGACAGCTGCCTAGTTTGCCTGGTGGTTGCACCGGCCCTGTGAACGTACCACTCAATTTCCCCATTGACCAACACTCCCACACTGTACCTGCTCTCAGTTATTGACCATCATTGTGTTCTCTTGGCCATACTGCAAAGATAAAAACCACTACAAAACATGCACTCCATACCAAATTTATAAATCAGGCCATGTCATTTTGCTATAAACATAAACAAATCTGCCTTTTGCATTTCTTTATTGCCTGTTTTCAGTGTGCCTTTGTCTATCCTAGTGCTCCTACACAGTGCTTCCCCAGTGATGGCAACATTACTGCTGGAAGGGTGCTGATATTCAGTAGGGAAGATTGCAATTGGCCTTGTAGGACAACCTCGAGCAGCTGTGGCCTAAAATGAAGGTCTCATCTGGATGGCAGCAATCTGAGTGGTGGCGGGAGGACAAAAGCTGCAAACCTGAGAGGACAGCAGTTTTGTGCTCCATGATGCCACTACCATTCCCCCAGGGTGATGCCTCAACAATCCTAGCAATGTGTTGGAGGACAGATTGCTGGACTTCTGTAACACCCTGCAAGCCCCTTTGAACATTGGTGCCCACTGCTATGGTGATAGTGGACTGAACCTGCATAATAAGCTGAGCTTGAATGAGAGCAGTCTGAGCTTGTATAGTAGCAAACTGAGCATGCGTGAATTTTGCCTGAGCTTCCATCGTAGCACCCAGACCTTTGGGTGGCTTCTGTTTATGCTGTAATGGAAACTGGGATATCAACCACAGACACTGAATCTTGGATAAATCTGCAAGTGTTTTTGCCCAGTTGACCACCACTTTGAAGCTGAAGAGGATGGGCTCCAACCTCTGTGCAGAGCCCTGTGGCCAGTTGAAGCTGAACTCCTCCAAACTCCATGACACTAATGATAGGCTTTCTGGTAGGCCTGCCATTGCGTGGGACATTGCACTGTTCACATTCATGAGCATTTGAGTAGACTGCTTCATCAAGTCCACGTCTGACTTCCTGCAGCAGTACTGTGCGCGACTCTGCCCTCTGGTGAGCTGGCATCTGTCCCCTGTCCTGGCTGCAGACCTTCCTACCCGGTCTCTCATCCCATGAAGGTCCTGCCCCTAAGCAATCCTCTAAATTATACACAATGTCTGAGAGTGTGAGAGAAATTCTTCATTACTCTTCCTTCTCTTGCACCTCTTTCTCTTCTCTCACCAGGCTGCAATTCTTGGGTACCTGAAAGGAGAATGGTACAAGGATAGCATTTTGATGAGGGGAGGTCTGAAAAACAAGAGGTGCACACCATGTGCAATTTGTAAATCAGAAGAGGTTGTGGGGTGAGGGGTAAGTGGGAAATGAGAAGGGGGATTTAGGTATGAGCATACCTGTCATGGTGTCAGACCTGCTCTGGCTGCCACTTTAGCCATGGCTGCTCAAATGATGACGAGCGCTATATCCTACATGGACAATCAGCCATGCTGCTGGTTATGCCCGACAAGAGAGAAGAAGTGTGTCTGTGGGTGTGGTATAATGTGTTTAGGTGATGTGGCCATGTGGTTGAATAATTGGCAGTGTATGCAAAATGTGGGTGTGAGACATGAACAAGTGTTAAGAATGAGAGGCTGAGGTGAAGCTATGAATGTTAAGTATGAGTTGTAATTGGTAGAGATTGTTGGTAGGTGAGTGATGAAGGTGTGGTAAATTGAGTAGTGTCTGAAGCTAATAGTTCAGTTGACAGGGTATGCCATTTGAAGATGCATTCACTGACCATGGCCACTTGCGTGCGGACCTTGAGCTTCTTGCATCCTCGGGGCTAGACTGCTGGCATTGACTGTGACAGCTATCTGATCCCACTCCCTTAGTGTCTGGCAGGCCTCCTGGCCCCTTGTAGATAGAGAACCTGTCTCCATCTCCTCCACCCAGGTGTCCAATGCAGCATCTGAGTCTCTTTGAAGCATACTGTCTCCCCACTTGCACCAATGGTCACTCTTTTTGCTGGTCATACTCTTCTCCAGCCACTTTTCTCATCTGCTCCTGCCAGAATGCACCTCTCTTTTAAAAGGTGCATGCTAACATTCAGTAGTGTAGGCTAGCTTTAAGTGGTACAAGCTTTGAAGGAACTTGGGTGTGCAGCCACTCAACAGTGCATTTAGTGCTGGGCTGCATGCTACAATCATTTAATTTAGCAGGCAGCGCAAAGTTTGCTTGCTGCCTGCATCAGAAGCAACATGCATGCGTTAATTGCACATAGTGATCCCTGTGCCCCCTTTTCAGGGCTATTGAATTTTGCCCCCCATATCTTTATCATAACCTGTGCTATAAATAGTGGGCACTTGGGAGGAGCTAGAAACCATTAATGTAATTTCAGAGTACCAATCATGTCATAAACCAAATCCGTGATTTCTTAATGCTGAAATTAGGGATTTTTGTGCAACCTGCACTTTCTTTTTAATAGTCTCTGAGCACCATATGATGTTGATCGAAGAGTAATAAAGTTAAATTCTTTAGCAGATTGCCAGCACTTTGTATACTCAGATTTATATGTTGTTTGTGTCTCAGGAGCTGTTTGATCTAACTTGTTTTGTGGAGTTGCTATATGCCACAAAACACCAGCTGCTGCAGCAGCATGAAACAACTTCAAGAGCAACTTCGGGCCCTCTCTCACCTGTACTTCACCACTCATTTCCCATACTAACCCAATTAACATATCTCTAGCTTAAAACCTCTCTATATCATGTAATTTTTGTTAATTAAATTTAATGTTTACAAGATCAGTGGCATGGTATATCCTTCTACATTCGACCTTTACAGCTCTTAGGCCTAGAAATTCAGTCATGCAGCAGCTGTTTTATTTGGCTGCTGAGGAGTTCTGTTCTTGACCCCATATTGAAGTAACGCAGGCCAAGTCAGCCACCCTTTCGGCCTATCTTCCCAACATGCTAAGTCTCGTTCTCAGCTGAATCAGCTCAAGAATTATTATTTGCTCCCATTTTTTGTTTGCTACTACATAGGGTAAGTTAAGTGATTGAGGCAAAATAATTAGAAGCTGGAAGAATTAAACCGTAGGAACTAATGGATATGTCAGTTGCAGTTACTTACCAGCATTTATTAAACTACAGAATTTTTGAAAATTGCATTTAGTTTTTCTAAAGAATATTTAATAATTATTCTGGATTGATGATTTTCTGTGCGTATGTTTGTGTGTTAGGTCTTGATGCTCTGAAGAATGGGGAAAAATATTTACAGGGTTGGGCTTTTGGTTGCCAGTTCGATCGTGGCACAGGGGTCATAAGCTGAGTTCAGTGAAGAGAATCAGAAGATCAGATGATGCTGAGATACGTCTGGGAGATGAGAGGTACAGAATTACAAGCGAGAGTGCAGACCTGCTGAGGCAATTACAGCTTAATGGGGTCATTTGGAAGGCAATTGCCATGGGTTAATGTAGTATGGAGAGATGAGGTGAGATTGAAGTGAAAATTTGGGCTTGAAGTGCTTGAGATGGAAGATCAAGTGCAGCAAATTCAGCAGTGGAAAGAAGCACAGGGCTTCAGTAAAATTGCTCTCCAATGTGAATTTTTTTGAAGGAAAAACTACCAATTATCATTTCTGTCTTTATGCAGTAGATGGAAGGAAATTGAACTTTCATTAATATGTTTGACATAAGGAAAGTTAACATTAAAAAAACTAAAAACTCTTTAAGTGTTTGACTTGTAAAGGACTAATTTACCTTTCGTGAAACAGTGATTTTTCATGCAAATTAAATGTCCTTTTCATACTAAACAGGAGAGTGTGAAATTGTATTACATAATAGCTTGTTTTTATGAGCTAAATTTTCAATAGTGTTTTAAGGCCAAGTTTTAAAGGGATGGCTGTGATTGAGCAAAGAGTTCATAAATGGAATGCAGGAGACAAATGACACTGAGAAAGATCATCATGGTTCGTTACCTCAGCTAGTTCATTACCTTAATTGCTGGGTTGTAGCAAAACGTAATCCAGGCCTTGGAAAAACACAGGGGTTTTAGAAGGATTGGCATTTGCACCTTATGGCTAAGAGATTTGAGACCGTTTCCCGAAACATTACTACAGGAACACTAAACGTTGATCAAAGGCTGAACTTCCTTACGGTCGGCCGTGTAAAAATCCCCATGAGCAATAACGTGCACTGAACCATAATGAAAAATCGCAGGTACAGCACTCTTTCTGCTTGACTGTCGCTGTGCCAAATCATTGAGTAGGAATAGTATATTAGCAGGCTTTAAGTATTTTGAATTTTTCCATGATTACTATGAGTTTAGTCGCATAACTTATCTTCATAAGTGAGGCTGCAGAAGGATTGGTAATCATGTACATTTTAGCCCCGATACAAAGTTTTCATATTAAAAAGAAAATTCTTGCTAAAACGTTTTTAGTGGTCATACAAAATGGTTGAAAGTGTGCTGTCCTTTTATGGCATCCTGTTGTGACCTCTGCTTTGGAAGTGCCTGCTTTCCTTTGCATTTAGCCAAACGTTGATTTATTTATGCCACAAGCAGTGAAATTTGAGGCAAACTAATGTACCAAAGAAGTAAAAGGACAAAAGTGATCCAAATGAAATCTTTTCTTTACAAAGAGCATTTTTTGTTTTGAGCATAAGTTTTATAGTGGCATAAAATGTCCAGAGTAAAAGAGTCATGATAAAGCAGCAAAAGCACTTCTCAAAAGGTAGAAGTGAAAGCATTGGGACACTTTGCTGCATTAATTGTGTTCTTTTATCTGAAGGTTCTTTGTGCAGCACAAATGGTGCTAGTAGCATCATATCTAAGCCATATGTAAACATCACAATTAAAGAAATCTTCAATAATAAATTTAATTTTGAATCAAGTTGATTTTTATTTCATAAATACTTAATTACTGAAAATGCCAGTCACATATCCCATAAAGTCCAAGATTTTGGTCTTTGCCCCTGTTCAGGCTCAAACTTAGTGCTGCGCCATTGGTGGGCCCGCCCGGATGGGGGTCCAGTGATAGACGAAAATTAGTCTTCAGGTCTTATCAGTGTACACAGAGCCTACACAGACACCTTGCCCATGCAAAGAACTCTGCGTCTGGCCACCTGCCTCACTTGCAGCAGCTGTCAAGTAAGTGACGGGAGGGGGAAATGTGAGAGACTGGGGGGAAGGGTGCAGGGAGAGAGAAGCAGCTTGGCAGGATCTTTTTTAAAAGATTTTTTAGATTTACCTTTCGTTGGTGGCCACAGAAGTAGGGCTCATGTTACGTAGCCACTATCGCCGCTCTGGAATGAAATTTGGAGAACAGTGATTACAATTTGTTCTTCTCCTTCCCGATGTACCATTCAGTGGCCAGGAAATGATGGGACAGGTGATCTGCCCCTAGGCTTTGGCCACTGCTGATCATTAGAAACCTTGATAATATTCTGGCTTTACTGTCTTCAGACTATTGATTTTGCTATTTGAACATTGCAACTGGGCCATGGAGGCAATTGGCAATCAGTAACCTACATCTGGAATCATAGCTGTGAACCTGAATTCTACCACTCTGTGGGGTTTCTCTAGGTTCTTTAAAATGGAGGCTATTTTTATTTCAAGGAATATGTGAGCAAATGACTATCTCACATTAGTAAAGCTGGACTACTGACTGCATTCAGGTAAACTGAGTGAAATTTTGTTTCTATTTCAAATACCAATTCCTAGCATTTTGTTCAGAGGTATTTTTATGGATATGAATATGGTTAAACATATCTTTTTTTAAAAAAGCTACCTTCTGCAGGTGTATATCTGCTAACAATTAAAAAGAAAATTAATTGGGAACAGCACATTTGGTCAGTGAGAATATGTGCATTGGGTAGTGGTTTACAAGATTTCATCTTGGGACTGAGCATTGAGTCTAGTTCAGGCTAATAGGATGGAAGTCTCCTATCTCATCACTCAAACAAATTCTCTCAGTCTTGACTCAGTTTATAGTACACGCAAATCCACATGGCAAAACTGCTTATTACGTCTAATTGGCTGCACAGCAGCACTCTTACTCAGAGGCCACCAGAAAGAAAGTATTGAAAGGTGGAAGAAGGTTATATTCTTTTGTTGTGGCTAAGGTACATTATTGGGTTACAAGAGCTTTTTATCTGATTCCTGAAGGAAAAACAAAAAATTTGGTTAAATTCTATAGCACTCAAACTAGCATGTGGCTCATAGTGTGCAATTACCCCCTGCCTGTTGATTGTAACGCAGGCAGCACGCCAACCTAGTGCTGCCTGCTTATTTCAATGATCTCACAGTCCAGTCAATGCTCACTGCATTATTGACTGGCTGGGGTGCCTGAGGAGGGGGCCAATACTGTGACTGGGAGCAGTTAAAGCTAACCAGCACTGCTTAAAGCTAGCCTGCGCCACTTAAAGGGGAGGCACATTGTGGCTGGAGCAGAGTTGGCACATGTGCAGGAAGTGAATCTGACCTGTTAAGCGTTGAACATTGGCACAACCTGGGAGAGAGGGGGGTATCAAGGTTTTTGAACGCTGCTCTGGAAACCTTGATGGAGGAAGGGAAATGAGGAAAGATGTCTTGAATCCACAGGAGGCCCTGTAGATACATGTTCAGAAGGCAATGGAAGCAGGTAGCCATGGAGGACAATGCCAGGAGTTAATCCCTGAGGACCTGGATGCAGTGCCGCAACAAATTCAGCGACCTCACACGTGTGGCCAAGTTCAGTGTATGCATCTTCAAATGCCATATCCTACCAACTGCACCACTAGCCTCAAGCACTGCTCAGTTCACCACACCATTACTTATCTACCAACAATCTGTAGTAATCAGGGCTCATACCTAACATCCATTTGCTTCACTGTACTCTTAGGCAGTGTGGCAAGCCTCACACCAATATTTCATAACTTTCCCACAATAACATTCAACCATGACAGCCACATCAGCTGACCAGATTGCATGGCACTGGCTGACACTTTCCTCTCTCATGCAGGACATGGTGACACTCAACCAGAGGCAGCAGGCACACCTGTTTGTCCCAGCCCCCATAGAGAAGCCAGCATTGGGACGCCCATGCTAAGGCTGCAGCCAGAGACAGGGTGAAAACCATTGAAGATTATAGCATCCTCACACCTAATCCTGCTCCTCCCATCCCACCACCTCTTTATCCCAAGAGCTTATCTTCTGATTTACAAGCTGGTGTAAGTACGCACTTCTTACTTTAATTCCCTCCCTTCCTGCACCACAGTCTTAACAATGCGCCTTTCTCCTTTCAAATACCTACCAAGTGCAGCCTGGTCAGGGAGTGGAGGAATGCGAAGAAGATAGCCATGAGGAAGATGCAACATCGTTCGATTTTACACTTGGAGCTACCAGCTAAGATACTGACACTGCATGTAATTTAAAGGATAGCATAGAAGTAGGATCCGCAACTGGTGAGACACCAGGCACAATTGGCCTGCAGCCAGGACATTGGGAGAGGATTACGTAGATGCCAGCTCACCGAAGCATGGGGTCACAAATGAGCCCTGTTGCTGAGGACTCAGATGGGCACTTCGATGGAGCAACCAACGTAAGAAGGCTGATTGTATGCAGAGTGAAATTCTTGGTGTATTTGGAATCCAGCCAGAAAGATGGTAGTCATTGTTATGAAGCAGTCTGGCACCAATGTGGCACTGAGCTTTGCACAGCTTGCAGCCCATCCTTTCCAGCATGGAAATAGTGCCCAACTTATGTGGACCCATCCAAGGTGCAGGCCTCTGATGGTTCATGTCGCAGTTTCCAATGCAGCACATGCAGAAGCCATACAACGTTGGAGTGCTGCAGTGGAAGTCAGAATGCTGTCATTATGGCTGTCGATTACCGTGTGTAAAGGGGCTTGCAGGGTGTCACAGTCCAGCAACAGATTCTCCAACTTGCTGAGGCCTTGACCCAGGGGAATGGCATTGTTGCCATGTAACATGGATCTGCTGTCCTCACTCAGGAAGACAACTTACATTTCCCACTAGCCCTTCCACTCCTCCGGTGCCTTTGTTGTTGCCTGCTGTCCAGCCAGTCCACACTGCTGCCACCAAAGCAGAGGCAGTTCAGTCCACAGCTAGGCCTTTTAGGCTCAGAACTACTCAAGGTCATCCTCCCAAGGCAAAATGCAGTCTCCTGTACTGAAAATAATCAGCCTTCCACCAATTATGCTGCAGGTAGCACAACCTAGATGCGCTAACACAGGCAAAGGCACATGGAAGACAGGCACTAAAGGAATGCACAAGGGTGATTAGGTTGACTTTTGTGTGCAAAATGACATTATTTTGTTTATAAAATTGGTTTGGAATACTTATTTGTGGCTTTTATGTTTTGCTCTGTGGCTACACGGATGCTGTGATGGTCAGTGATGGAGGGAAGGTAATGTTGTGGGACTGTTGATGAATAGGGAATTGGGATTGCAGTTATTGCTATCGCCCTTGGCCAGAAAGGGCGAGGTTGTGCAGCATGCAGCAGACTAGCAGGAATCTTGATACCTGTTCTGCTCAGTACTATAGGATGACAGGACGGTTCTCATTGTTTGATTGTTAGCATGTGTGCATGGGTTGTGCACTGGAATCATTTGCCATGTTTTTATCAAGATAGCCCATGATGTCCAGTAGCCACTCTTTTTTGTTTTACTGTGATTGTAGAATCATAGAAAGTTTACGGCACAGAAGGAGGCCACTTGGCCGATCGTGTCTGCGTCGACTGAGAAACGAGTCACCCAGCCTAATCCTACTTTGCAGCATTTGGTCCTTAGCCTTGCAGGTTACGGCTCTTGAGGTGAATATTCAGACACCTTTTAAATGAGTTGAAGGTTTTTGCCTCTACTACCCTTTCAGGCAGTGATTTCCAGACCCCTACATCCCTCTGGGTGAAAAATCTTTTCCTCATCTCCCCTCTAAACCTTCTACTAGTCACTAAATCTATGCCCCCTAGTCACTGACCTCTCTGCTAAATAGGCTGTTCCTATTCACTCTATCCAGCCAAAAGTCAATGGACTTTTGGCTGGGCCACCGAATCTCCCACCGTGGGTCCCGCCATGAGGGGCTGGAAAATCCTGGCCAATGTATGAAGATAAACAAAGTGTGGAACAAAAACAAGCAGCAGGGAATGAACAGAGAGAATATGACAGTGTAGTTATGTGTGTGTGTATTTTTATATATACATATATATAAAAGCACATTACTGTATACAAGTAAGATAACCTAAGAATTTTTTTTTGTATTGTAAGAAAAAAAAATCAATGCAACAATCTTTCTCTTTCCCCTCATCCAATCCGTAATTGAAATGGAAAATCAAATGAATGCGGAGCAGATAATTGTTTTATCAATATTCCCTGCCTGCCCTACAAGGGTCAGTGCAGAATGATCATGAGCTGGGGATATGACAAGGACAAAATGTGAAATTGAACAGCATGGAGGCAATAAATCAGGCTTGACAAGAAATAGTGACCAGCATGTAGCTACACTATGTAGGTGCCAGGCTGAGGTTTGTTTTCATCTGACCGTACCAAGTGAAACTTAAACTCTGACATTTATTGGCTTGAGATGTTTCTGAAAACATTTTTTTATTCTTCATAAATGCTTTCTTTAATACCTTGCAATAAGTTTATAAGATGTATATTGTAACAGCTGAAATGTTCATAGTAATTTGAGTTATCATGTATAGTGTAATTATGTATAGTGTACTTTACAAACTCCATGAATTTTTTCCTTCTACATTTTCCACACAAGTGGTAATCTCGTTATCAAGAAAATATTTCGGCCATCAAGAAAAATCTTTTACAAATGACACAGGCAGCTTTGTTTCATGGGAATTGTTGCCCAGGTGCCAACAGTGCATTGTCTGTTTTCAATAAACTCTCCAGCATTACATCAGAATACCCCTAAGGGAGGTTGAACAGAAGCTAAAGCTTCTCTTCCTATCTTCCCCTCATTTGGTGTCAGTGCAAATTTTGGTGCATGGTCTGCTACTGATGTGCCTGACTACCTGGGCAGAAGAATTTTGTATTTTTCTGTAATTGGTAATAACCCAAGTCAAAATGAATATCCTTCAGTTTCATATACTTCCATGTGGTTTTGCTTGTCATAGTGAAAATATATGCAATCTCTTGTGGGTGATTTATCTCCTCAAAAGATATATATTTTTTCTTTTGATACCCTTGATTTTAGCCTAGTGATGGACTAGCTTGTATGCTATTTCCATTTTATTCTCTTTCAGTTTTTATTTATTTAGAAAAAAGGCTAAGTGTCATGCTCGAGTATGTTATAAACTATCAGATAATACTTGAAAATTTTGAACAAAAACACACTGTTAAAATGGCTGTTGCAAAACCATGTGACCTTTGGCGGTATCAGCTCCAGACAATTCTGAGATTCAAGAAAATACCTAATTGCCTATGGGCAATCGCATCCATCTGGGAAATTCACACATCCCTTTGTTAAGGATGAAACGTTAACAAACGGACTATAACATTCCAGCCTACTTGTCTTTCTGGTTCAACATGGACAAAGGACACATCGAAACTCAATGTGTGTTAGGATGAATGTGAAGAGGCCCCCATTGACCTCCTGTTGTATCATGATGGTCCCTCATTCGAACATAGACTGGGTAAATTGCCAAATGTCAAACACAGGATATTTATTGACCTGACCACCCACCTGATTTGAAAAAAGGCTTTGGACTTTTAACAAGTCACATAGATACATCAGCCATGTTTGTTGCCTGCTTTTAAAACAGCAAGCATCAGCTCTGCAGAGACAGACCATCAGAAATCCATTGAATCAGCTGCAGTCAACTAAGCAGCCATGGCAATAAACAGCAATACCTGAAAAGTGGGAGAAGGACTCTCAACAACCTGTTCCAACTTCAGGTTCACCTGAGAAGCTGCCTCCTGGAAATTCAGCTACAAGAAGCCCTCGGTAGCTCACTGAGAAACTTCCTCTTAGAAGATCTTCACTTCAACTAAAAGTATCAACTCACCTGAAACTACAGGCCAGCAAGGAAAGAGAGTTATACTTCGGACAGTTATACTTTGTAATTGTACTTTTTTCTCTTTGTCTGTATCTAGTCTGAGTGCGTGTGATGCGAGAGAGTGAGATGTTGCATTTATACCTCTGGGGCAAGGGTGGGTAACAACCTTCTTTATTTTTAAACTCTCAAAAATGCTTGCTGCTGGAAATATTTAAATTGAGACTTCAATCTGAGCGTAAGAAAATACATACACCTCACATATGAAGTGCATTGATTGCGGACAATACAAAAACGCACAAATTCTGTGACAAATTGGGGGCTCGTCCAGGATCAAACCTTTTTGTAAACGAGCCAAATCTGACTTCAAAGGAATTGGAAGTAGAAGGGAAAAGTAACTAAAGCCAAAATTGTTGAAACAAGAAACAAAGGGATTACAACAGTAAATTTTGTGAGTACTAACAATAGAAGAGTAGATGGTTACTTTTGATGTGAAAGCATTTCTGCAAGAGGAGGATTTAACTTGGCAAAAATTAGCATCCCTAAACATAGAACAGCTAAAAACCCTAGATAAACAGGTAGAACCTAATACACTAAATAAAGCAGGGAGATCCAAGGTACTATAGATGGTGTCTGAGCACCTCAGGTCACTTCGGATTCAGAACAGGTAGAAGAAACAGAACCTAGAACAGACTAGGTTACTCTAGCCAAAACTTGACTGGAAGAGCAGAGGTAGAGTTAGAGTTTCTGGCAAAAGAGAAAGAAAGGGAAGCCCAGAAGGAAAGAGAGACAGGAGAAGTGTGCTTTTCAGCTCAAAGCTTGAGAGGTAATTAGAGGCACAGAAAAATTGGGAGCTGGGGCAGATTGCAGCAGCTAGGGAGAACCTGACTTTACCTAGTGGCAATTTAACTACCCTTAGCGCAGAGAAAAATCTGATTTCCTAAAGTATTCCCGATTTGTCCCCAAATTTGAAGAGGAGGATGTAGAAACTTTCTTCATAGCCTTTGAGAAATTGGCAACTCAATTACTATGGTCAGCAAAGGTTTGGACAGTCCTGACTAGGAAAAGTCCATGAAGGTTATTCCATGCAGCCTTCTGAAGTTTCTGCCACTTCTGATCATGTAAAGCCTGCTATTTTAAGTGACCATGAGCTTGGACCGGAGGCATACCGCCAACAATCTTGGAACTTCTATAACAAGCCTACATAGGCCTTCCTGGAATTTGGGATAATTAAACAGCTAGCATTTGAGCGGTGGGGCTGAGCCTTAAAAATTGACCTTGCCTACAAAGGGTTAAGAGAAATAGCTCTGCTAGAGGATTTTGAAAACTCTCTCCCATACAGTCTCAAAACTCACATAGAGGAGCAAAGATTTCCAAAATCAGAGACGCAGCTATCATGGCTGATGTAACCCGTAAACCTGTAAATCGAACTAAAATTTGGATCTAATAACTCTCTCCAGCAAAGGAGAGATAAAAAGGAGATTGATGGAGGAGATTGATGGGACGGAAATAGACTACAGAGGAAAGGAGAGTATGGAAGACAGTGCAGATCAATCTCCAACTTTAAAAAGAAACTACATGAAAAGTAAATCAGTAGGACCGCCTCTTGCTTCCTTTAAGTGCGGCAATCTGGGGCACATAAAAGAAAACTTGGTTCACCAAGAAACCAACAGGGCCAGCTGGGGTCAGAACCGTGTCCATGGACTTGAAAGTACTGAGCCCAGGCTCAAATGGGACTGGGGTAGGACAAAATACCTACCAAGACTTCTTGCAAAAAGAGAAAATGTGAATCACAAGCTCCAAGAAAAGAAATAACTATTGTCATAGAAACAGGGTGTTTTCATCCATGCTTGTAGTGAAGATTGCTGACTTGCTTCCCAAAAGCAGAACAAACACCACAGTGCTAGTAAAAGGGCTTATTGGCATGTTTAAATGTTCCTCTTAAAAAATCACCCACAGAATAAGTGGGTCGCCTGTGTAGTGACAGTTGGAGTTGTGCCGAGCTTAGCCAGACCTATTGTTGGGAAATGACTTGGTAGGGTACCAGTACTGTGCCCAGTGGGTCAAATACAGGCCACAGAGACTGGTGAAACTGTTTGGAACCAGAAAAATGCTGTTCAGCTGCAGAGAGCTGAAGAGGACCCTAATATCCTATGGGGAGCAATAGAACCAATAAGGATTATGGAAATAGAAGGACAGCCGGAGGACTTTCTGGAAGCCAGTAGAGGCATATTGAGGTAAAACGAGGTCAGGCTGGAACCTCTACAAACTAAAGAAGCCAAAACCAACCAGTAGAGTTTAAAGAGGTCAAGAAGGGGCCCATGGAATTTAAAAAGAATGAAGGGGTTGAACCAGAGATCTGGTTAGCAGATTCTATTTTTCAGGATTTCAAAGGGACAGGGAAAATTCCGAAACCAACAGACAAACTGTGAGGGAGACGCCTCACCCAGTGGAGCAGCTGCAGGGCAGTGCAGCAGAAGCTGGCTAAACGCCTGTGGGCAGTAGTGTTCCAAAGGACATTGGCAGACTGGGGACAACCCCTTTCCAAAGCAACAGAAATGGGCAAGTCAATACCCCTGAACACAAACCTCACTTCTGAAAGCCGCAATGGAAGTACAAGTGCAGCTTACGCAGAATTCTCCATAAAACCATCACAGGACCAGCTTCAAAACTTAAATTCACCTGAAACCAACAGTCTGATTTCTGAGACCATTGACAATAAGGTGTAGGGGGTAGGTGGCCGGGTGGGGAACCCAGCCACCACACAGGAGTCTAAAAACAATAAGCCCCACACCATTACCCTAGAAATACGAATCCTCAGTGGACTAGAATCTAAATTATGGGACACCTGGGCTGTGGAAGCAGCTGTGAAAAGGCTAAGGGTTTTTGCAGACATGCCAACAAAGCATACAGAATAATTTACATATTACAAGCTTCCAAACAAAATTCAGTTTGGTGAAACCTGGCCCCTCCCTAGAAACCAGCAGGAACTGTAAGGAAAAGGGAAGGTGACAGAGGACACTAACAGCACCAGATTACCATGTGTGAAGGTCTGAATGTGCATGGAGAAGTGAGTGTGTACCTGTTTTCTCATGCTTCTCAAGGAAGCCATGTAAAAAAAAAAAACCCACCAATTCCATTTTTTCCCTAAGCGGTGGAGGCATGTCAGGCTGCAGTATAGTATGAACTATCACACAATACTTTAACATTTTGAACAAAATTTGACTGTTATAATGGCTTCTGCAAAACCATGTGACCTTTGGCGGTATCAGCTCCAGTCAGCCCTCAGACTTAAGAATGTAGACTTTCGCAGCCATCTGGGAAATTCATACATCCCTTTGTTTAAGGATGGAACATCAACAAAAGGACTATAGCATTCCAGCCAAGTCATCTTTCTGGTTCAACATGGACAAAAGACACATCGAAACTCACTGTGTGTTAGATGAATGTGAAGGGTCCCTCATCTGAACACAGATTGGGTAAATGGCCAAGTGTCAAATGACAAACACAGGATGTTTATTGACCTGACCACCCACCTGATTTGGAAAAGGGGTTTGGACTTGTAACAGGTCACATGTGTGAGTCAGCCGTGTTTGTTGCCTGCTTTTAAAACAGCAAGAATCAATTCTGTAGAGACTGTCAAAAATCCATCGAATCAGCTGCAGTCAATAAGCAATCATGGTAGTAAACTCAAAAGTGAAAGAAGGATTCTCCCCAACCTGTTCCAACTTCAGGTTCACCTGAGAACCAACCTCTGGAAATTCAACTACAAGAAGCCTCATAGCTCAATGAGAAACTTTCTCTTATAAGACCCTCACTTCAGCATCAACTCACCTGAAACTACAGGCTTGCCACGAAAGAGAGACTGAGAGATTTATACTTTACTAATTATGCTATTCACAATATATATTTATATTAATTATTTAGTTGAGGGAACTAAATGTAATATCTCCAAATTTGCAGATGACACAAAGCTGGGTGGGAGGGTGAGCTGTGAGGATGATGCAGAGATGCTTCAGTGTGATTTGGACAAGCTGAGCAAGTGGGCAAATGCATGGCAGATGCAGTATAACGTGGATAAATGTGAGGTTATGCACTTTGGTAGCAAAAACAGGAAGGCAGATTATTATCTGAATGGCTATAACTTGAAAGAGGGGAATGTGCAATGAGACCTGGGTGTCCTTTGTACACCAGTCACTGAAGGTAAGCGTGCAGGTGCAGCAGGCGGTAAAGAAGGCAAATGGTATGTTGGCCTTCATAGCCAGAGGATTCAAGTACAGGAGCAGAGATGTCTTGCTGCAATTGTACAGGGCCTTGGTGAGACCACACCTGGAATATTGTGTCCAGTTTAGGTCTCCTTATCTGAGGAAGGATGTTCTTGCTATAGAGGGAATGCAACGAAGTTTTACCAGATTGATTTCTGGGATGGCAGGACTGACATATGTGGAGGGATTGAGCCGGTTAGGATTGTATTAACTGGATAAAAACAAAAAAACTGCGGATGCTGGAAATCCAAAACAAAAACAGAATTACCTGGAAAAACTCAGCAGGTCTGGCAGCATCGGCGGAGAAGAAAAGAGTTGACGTTTCGAGTCCTCATGACCCTTCGACAGAACTTGAGTTCGAGTCCAGGAAAGAGTTGAAATATAAGCTGGTTTAAGGTGTGTGTGTGGGGGGCGGAGACATAGAGAGACAGAGAGGTGGAGGGGGTTGGTGTGGTTGTCTCTGTCTCTCTATCTCTCCGCCCCCCACACACACACCTTAAACCAGCTTATATTTCAACTCTTTCCTGGACTCGAACTCAAGTTCTGTCGAAGGGTCATGAGGACTCGAAACGTCAACTCTTTTCTTGTATTAACTGGAGTTCGGAAGAATGAGGGGGGATCTCATAGAAACCTATAAAATTCTAACAGGACTAGACAGAGTAGATGCAGGAAGGATGTTCCCGATGGTGCGGGAGTCCAGACCAGGGGTCACAGTCTGAGAATACTGGGTAGACCATTTAGGACTGAGATGAGGAGAAATTTCTTCACCCAGAGAGTGGTGAGCCTGTGGAATTTTCTACCACAGAAAGTAGTTGAGGCCAAAACATTGTATGTTTTCAAGGAGGAGTTAGATATAGCTCTTGGGGCGAAAGGGATCAAAGGGTATGGGGAGAAAGCGGGAGCAGACTATTGAGTTGGATGATCAGCCATGACCATAATAAATGGCAGAGCAGGCTCGAAGGGCCAAATGGCCTACTCCTGCTCCTAGTTTCTATGTATTTTCTATGTTTATAATTGTATTGTTATTTTTCTCTTCATCTGTATCTAATCTTTTTGTGTGTGATAGTGTGTGTGAGGCGAGTGAGTGAGACATCATGCTTAAACCTCTGGGGCAAGCGTGGGATAATAAATGACCATCTTTATTTTTAAACTCTCAAAAAGCTTGCTGCTAGAATTATTTAAATTGGGACCATCACTCCGAGGGTAAAAAAAATACACACCTCCTCCCGTACAAAAAGTATGGATCACAAACATTAAGAAAATACACAAACTCTGTAACACTGAGGCTTTTGAACATTTTCCTGCGTATTTACAGTATTAACTCCAGCAGTAGGAAAAGATGAATGAAGCTGAATTTTTTAGTTTGAATAAGTAGAAAGGTATACAGTTCAAACCAATTGCTCTCTTGTCTATATCTGTTAGTTGCCACTGAGAAGTTGATATCAAAAGGTGAGTTGCTCAAAGAGGCCATACTTACCTTAACCCACAATGGCAACAGCCCACCAACTACCATCCAGAAGGAGGAATAAATTCTGAGAGTGGTATATGCATTGATACAAAGATAATAGCCAGGATCTTTAAGTGAGCGAGCAGGGGGCGGAGCCCGCTCACCAATGCGGGATGATGTCGGGTGGAACTCCCAACGTCACCCTGCGTCATTTCAGTTTTCAGGTCGATGGAGGCGCAGCCGAATCAGCTGTGTGCCCGCCGACCTGTCAACGGCCTATTGAGGCCACTTAAAAAGTAATTGAAAATAATTAATGGATCTGCCCGTCCAACCTTAAGGTTGGCAGGCAGGCCGAGAGCCCTGGCAGGCTTCAGAAAAAGCATGAAACCTCATCCACGAGCTGGATGGGGTTTCATGAGGGTTTTTAAAACATTTGCTAAAGGTTAGAGTTAAAGTGATGGACATGTCCCAACTCATGTGACAGTGTCACACGAGGGGACGTGTCAGGGAAATTTTGTTGCTGCTCCTTGACCATTTTTAAATTTGGCGCCGATCTCCCTGAAGCAGCGCTTAGCCTGACACAGGGAGCGTATAGTGCTTCCTGGCGGACGTCACGCTGGGGTGGGCCTTAATTGGCCCGCCCACATAAAACAGCAGCGCGCCCCCAATCGGGGGTGCCGATTGGAGGCGTGTCCGCTCCTGCACTTCACGCCCCCCCCCCCCCCCCCCCCCCCCCCCGCCACGACGGGAGGGCGAACATTCTTCCCAATGTGTACCAATATAACTAGACATAGTAAACAAAGGCAGATTTGTATTTGGCACACAGGTATAAATACTGCTGTTTTCAATTTTTATACATACAAAAGAACTGCTACCATCCAAATGCCCTTGTGCCTTATGATAGCCATGACACCCTTTTTCTTTCAAGTTCCATTTCTTAGTAGCTATTTGGTGAAAGCACTGCAGAACATTAAAGAAGGTGTGAAGACTTGAAATTGCCATGTAATTGTTCCAAAAGTCATATTATTTGGGGAAAGTCACGATCTCCACTGCTTCAAATCCTTTTCATAGCCACTTAGCCCTATTCTAAGAGAGCATGTAAGAAATTTAGAATAACTTAGAGTAACCTTTATTGAATGTAAAAACAAAACACAGAGATAGATGTTTGTGCTGAATTTTACCAGCCTTCTAGAGACAGGCTGGGAGACATATAAAATGTTGAGGAAAGGCAGGGGTTGGTGGGACTGTTGCCTTCCTGTTGCCATGATATTATGGTGGGAATGGTGGAGGATGGTTCTCCTGCCCAGAGGCCAACTGTGGACAATTAAGGGCCTCTTGCTGCAGCCGCTGGCATTTACCAGCAGCAGGTTGGCTATCCACCACGGGACCTTGCTGTGGGTTGGGAGGGAAGACCCTCCTAATCAGGCATGCTGTGGCCCATGGACGTGTCTCTCCCCCCTTCCCCGGTCTCTGCCTGACTGGCTCCGGCAACCCCCAATCCCACTCAACTTGTTGCAAGGTCAACATCGATTGTTGCAGCCTTTTGGCAGGTTGCAGTCCCAGCAGTTGCCACCACTCCCGGTGGTGCTGCTGAGATTGAAGAGCTGCCGGCCCTCTTATTGGCTGGCAGCTTTAGGGGGAGGGGCTTCTGCCTTTTGAAGGGACAGGAGCCATGATGACAACTAATTAATTGCTAAATGGGCCTAAAATGGAACTGAGGTGGGGGGGGTCCCCCAAATGAAAAAGGTGGGACCCCCCCCCCCCCCCCCAACTCTCCAGCCCATCATCAGGCCTCAAGCCGCCACAACAAAATTGAGCCTCATTGTGCAGCACAGTGATTGACAAGATGGACTGTGAGTGGTCCTAAAAAATAAACTGATCAAATTGACTGCCATGAGCTTTCCATTTGAATGTCTCTCAAACCAAACAGATTTAAATGATAGCTTGTTGCAGAAGGTACATATGAAATTTATGATCTGATTCAAGGGTAACTAATTCTAGCTGAATATCATAAACGCGATAGCCAACGACATCAGTATGTTTTAATGTGATGCAGAGGTGTGTTATGTGAAGTGAACTGGATTTTATATACTTTCATACTAGCGATGCTGGGAAATGCTGCACAACTTAAAAAGAAAAGTGAACTCAGTAGTTTGAAGCAATCCATTTAGTTTATGATTGCAAGATCACTATTGGATGGAATATGTTATTTTTGGAAGGAAAAATCTAAAGTGACTCTCTGGACTGATATAGTATTTTCAGTTACTGTGTTCGAGTTCAAAGTCTCAACAAAAAAAAATCAGACCAAGAAATATTTCAGCTTTAGGCACTATTTTTTACCTGTGTCTTCAAGCGTCTATGTCTGATATTTAAGATATATAGAATGGCAACAAACTATCTAAACTTTGTTTGATTTTTGTTTTGATTTCAAATCTAAAAACACAAAATACTCAAAGCGGTGATAAACCAGTTGAATAAAATCAACATGTTAAACCATTCCATGTCTCTTCCCATTTTTCCCAATCTGCCATTGCAACATTGACAAAAACATGAAACTGATTTCGTTGAAGGGTGTTAAGGAGCCAACAGGTGAATATCACAAACCATGTTTTCTGAATCAACAGGAAGAATATTTCCGCCGTGGTGGGGGGGGGCGGGGGGCGCCTCCGATCGGTGCCCCTGATTGGGGGTGCGTCGCCATTTTATGTGGGCGGGCAAATTAAGGCCCGTCCTGCATGATGTCCGCCAGGAAGTTCCATGCGCTCCCTGTGCGGAGGGAGGGGGGTTGTGGAGTCCCTCAGCCGAGAATGCGATCTTCTGTGCAGTGCACTCATCTCCCTGAGGCTAAGTGCTGCCTCTGGGAGATCAGCGCCAAATTTAAAAATGAAGGGGAAAAGATTAAAATTTCCCTGACATGTCCCCTCATGTGACACTGTCACCTGAGTTGGGACATGTCCATCACTTTTAATGAAACATTTATTAAGTTTTTAAAAACTCTCATGAAATCTCATCCCGCCCGTGGATGAGGTTTCATGCTTTCCCTGAAGCCCGCCAGGACTCCCACCTTAAGGTTGGATGGGCAGGTCCATTAATTATTTCAATTACTTTTTCATCACCGTGTTCAGTACCATTTGCAACTCCTCAGATACTGAAGCAGTCCATGCCAATATTTTTAAATGGCCCCAGTAGGTCGTTGACAGGTCGGCGGGCACACAGCTGATTCGGCTGCACCCCCGCTGACCTGAAAATTGAAATGATGCTGGGTGACGTTGGGAGTTCCACCCGACGTAATCCCGCGTCGGTGAGCAGGCCCCGCCCCTGCTTGCCGACCTAAATATCCTGGCCAATGGATAGATTAGCAAGCCATGTGAAAACAACCTCTTTGTACATCAAAATTTAGTAGAAATTAAACCATCATGCTGAATGCTTTTGATACCATTTGGCGATAAATTTTATGAAACACAAAAAAACTTGCTTTGTAAAATTTCAATATTACCATGTTAGAACAGATATTTAAAAATCTATACAAAGAACATTGAATTTTGTCAGTTGCTGAAAATAGTAATGTTTTTAATACAAAGTTTTGTGTTTAACAAATCAATGAAGTGGACTCCTTTTTTTTAAAAAAAGTAATCCCACCTGCCAAAAGATGTAGCCACAACAGGTTTTGCACTATTCGAAGTCAATTAATTAATGAGTTCTTGAATCAGGGAAAGTAGCAAATTTGGGTTTTGTTCTACCTAGGAGCTGATCCAGAAATTCTTACATTTCTGATTCTGATGATAGAAAGCTTTATTCAAAGATCACAGAGCATTCTCTAGCCTGACAGACTGAGCATTGAACCTAACCTGAAGTGTACTTACAGTATGTGTTTCAGAAAATGGTTGCAGAGCTGATGGTTGCAGAGCTGAGACTGACAGTTTCCTGTAGCTAAACTACAATAAATGCTTTAATAGAATGTAATTAAGAGATTCAATCAGTGTGCCGACAGAGATCAAGTGCTTTATGAATGGAGCCACTAGTTCCCATTGATCTATGAGGCACATTCCCAGCTTTTTATGAACTGAACAATGGAGGATTAGTGCTCAGAATTTCACTATAAACGGGTCATTTCTTTATTATAGGACTGCTAGTCCATTTAGTCACTAGGTAAATTAGGAGATTAGAATTTCCTCATCGCGGCTGAGTTCCACATATTTGTATGATTGTACTCAGGTAACTATGGAGGGGGATTGCAAGAGTTACATCCGATTGAGTTGCTTCTGAACTTGGCGAGATTTTGTGCCATGATGCATCAATGAAGAAAGGAAACAATTTTCTAAAGTTATATTCTCTTATCAGACCAGGCTCTCTAGGAGAGACAGAGAGTCCCAGTACTTGATCAGTTCTTCTGCATGTTGGTAATCCTCTATAAAGTGGGAAGAGCAAAGTCTGTATCATCATAGTTTATTAATTTAACATCAAATGATGAGGGTCTTGAAGCTAAAGCCTAAGAAACCTCTGTCCAGAAATATTATTCAGTGCAAGATACCATTTAGAAGCTAGTTCAGTTGCTCATTCTGGCATCCCCACACTAAAATGTTGCAACCACAAGGATTTTAATGTGTATTCAGTCATTTGTTTCCCTGGTCAAGGTAGATCTTTTCATTGAGAGTTGATAGATTTTAGGGAAAACCTTCCAAGAAGAGTTATTCCCTTTCATACATAAATTGGAACACAAAGCATCAGTCTGTAATTGTAGTTTCCTTAAGGTAGTTCTCATGGTTGCACATCCAGAACTTATTGCCTTCCCCCCACCCCCACAATGAATCCATAACAGCAAGTTGGACCTTCAGAACAAGCACAAAATTTAGAATATTTAATAGTGTATTACTTGCAGCTTTTGTATTACTGCATATAGCATGCTAAGGTATTGGTCATTGCGCATTTTTTATTTCTGCATGCCATTATTATATCCTGCCTATATTCCCTTTACCATTTTACATGATCAGTTTGCCTCGATTTTGTTCTTCAACCAAGAAGCGATGTTGCTCACCTAACAAATCTGATTAATTTTTTTAAAATCAATTTACAGGAGGCAGGGTTCTGAATATTACCTTCTTTCTGTTGCTTCCTCTATCTAAAGTAGAGTATTCCACCATGATTGAGGTCATGACTCTTGTCTTGAATGAACTCATAAAATTTGCTCATTGAGAATCAGTCAGTTATCATAATTGAACTGGCCATAGATGCCACAAGAGCTTGCCATTTTGCTTCCTCCTGTCAGTTGTCTGTCTGTCTTCTCATTCCTACATTAAAGTCTGACAACACACAGTCCTATCATTTCAGCTTTGACCTTCCAGGTCTTTTCTTCAGTTCGTACCCATACCATTTTTAAGAAAATATTCTAGTTTTCAGCCATCATGCCCTGGCCATTACAGCTCAACATAACATATTCTGTTATTGCCTGTAGGCCACTTCTCGTGATCTTTGTGTCAGTCCTGTCAGATGGCACCCAATGTCCATCATGTATTCCAAAAACATCTACCTTCTGGTTCTGAGCCATGAAACGAGACTGTTGAAATGACATTCAAGATTTAGTTTTGTATCAAATCCTGTGAATGGGAATCAGGAGTTACACATTAATTATACAAGTACCACTAACATAAGAATATATACATTAAGCAGCCTTGCAGTGCTTGTTCAGCTCTAAAAACACTGATTAAGAATCCCATGCAGTGGATGTTAATGATGAAGACACATATTGAGGTATTTAAAACAAGGATGGATTTTCTGTTCATGTGTTGAACTTGAAGTTATTGTACAGCCATTTCAAATTGAGGTGACATATTTTGCAGGAACAAAACTTGCTTTGAAGGACCACAGTACAGTTTTGTAATATGTATTTTCACAACGATACTGAAACTACTTAACACATTTTTTTATACAGGCTTAAATTATAAATTTAAAATGCCACAGATAATAGGGCACAGGACTCTTATAGCATCCAAAAACACTCCAGTGAAATGCGTTATCAGTTGCACAGTGTTATAGCGATAATAAATTCCTTTGCTCCAGAGATGCTATGAGCATTGCCCACACTGAACTTAAATACTGGACACACGTGATTTACCAGCATGGCAACCCTATTTGTTTAGCATGTTTCACCCAAATATTTCTACACAGGGAAGAAATTGCACATCACTGTCATAATATTCTTTATCTTAAAAATATGCTATTGTGGATTTCATTGGAGGATAAGAAAGGCAGAAAGGCTGCTTATGTTATCTAGATCTGTTGGGATGGGAATTCTCTTTTCACCCCTTTAGAAAAAATGAACTCATTATTAAAAACTCCCAAGTGCCGCATTCAGTTCAAACAGTGAAGATTATAACCTGTTAAAAAAAAACTGGCAGATTTTCTGCAAGTGGACGTTGTAATAAAAATGCCCCCTACTTTGTTGGGATCATATTTGGAAGGCTGCTGCCATATGTTACTTTCCTCTTTAGCTGGGATTATGCCATCATTATTGCTGATAAAAGCTGTTTACTGCCTTGGCAAAGCAACCACGCTTGGGGCATTTTGGGAGCTGGTGCTTCACTGCAGTGGAGTTCATTTGTTGCCAGCTGTTCTGAGCTCAGTGTTTTTATTTTTTATTTTCTATGCTGAGGTTTTGTGCGATCTTGCTTCTATGGAGAAAACAAATAATTTGCTAAAGTTATATTCTCTGATCAGACACTGTTTGTTAGTAGCGGCATGAATATGAAGTTTCCTGCAACCCATAGTTTTAAGAGATCTCCTTGAGAACTGGTTAAAAAACATTGTAAGATTTAAAAATAAATACTACAGTAACTTGGAAAGTAATTGTTTAGGTAACCAAAATATGGTAGAGTATTTACAACTGTTTAAAGGAGTATTTTTCCCCAATATGAGCCAAATTTTGCATGTCTTAAAAAAATGTAACTTAATTTTTATCTGCTTCTTTACTGAAGATAATGATTCTTGCTGGCATACACTTCTACAAGGTTTTGATGCATTTCACGTACTATGCACGCATTACTTTTCTATCCTGTCTTATATTCGAAGAATAATATGTTTGGGCTATTTAACTTTGGTAAGCTGGCATCCGAACTATGTTTGAGCTATTTCCTGTATTTTTCCAATGTCTATCCGTATGTATGCTGTTTCCAGCAAGGTCAAATGATACCAGTGAAGAATTGGAGACTTAGTTGATTTTTCTCCTTTCCAATCCAAGAATATTGGGGTTAAGTGTAGCACCTACACTGTCACCATAGCTAATCCTGCACAGACCAGGTTGAACCTAGGACCTTTCTGGTCTATATCCCTTAGTATTGTACTATCCTGTGCTTTAATCCATCAGTGAACCATTACAGAAGTGAGCCAACCCAAGTCGTTTTCAGACTTACATAAATATTTCCGGGGGAGTGGGGGGAAATACATCAGTAGGAAGAATAATGAATGTTTTCAGAAATGAAACTTTTGGCCTGATGACATCAAGTTGTGTTAGTGCAGTGACTTATTTTCCCTCTTGTATCATGGGAAATCATTTTGATCAATACAATCTCTATTTCAGGGCAGCTGCATCAAATGCTGCAGCCCTCTATAGGATTTACAGTAATGCTGCACTCAATTAGTATATATCTCATTTTATTGAAAATGAGTGGGTTTAAAGGATCAAATTATCTCAAGATTGTAAGAATCAATAGCGTATAATCTGTTATTAAACTTTATTTTAAAATAAACAATGCCCAGGAAAAACCCATTAATATGTTCTAAACAGAGAAATGAAAATGACATCACTTGGGATTTTTTTACTGCATGAGTAGTTATCTGAGGTTTTTTTGACAAAGCTGTTGCATGGTGGAGTTTGGAAATCATTTTATTTAACAGACCATAGTTTCATTCATGTGGTAAAAGAGCCTCATTTTTCTCAAGCAATTCAGTCATGTAAATTTAGATTAAGTTGCAAGTAGTAGTTGGTATTGGCAAAGGTCAAATAGGTTTAAATGCAAGGTTAACCTTTTCTAATCTTCTACTTAAACTTCTACTTTTGATAGCACTTACAAATGTATTGAATGTTGATAATTGGAATTAAATGCATGATTGTAAATTTAAATAATAGAAATTTTATATTTAAAGGATGTATGCTGGTTGAATTCTGTTTGACCATTTCCAGTTGAATAGCTTTTAATTTTTAAATTAATAACTTTCAGATTGCCGGGACAAAGGCACTTCAATGCATTTTGTATTTGTTTTGAGAAAAGTCCCATCCAAGATTCTTAGCTAGAATCGTCATTCATTGCCATGGCACAAAAATTTCCACCAGCAAAGAAATTTTTTTTTTTTTTTTTTTGGGCACAAAAATTTCCACCAGGGAGGGAAATTTTCCTGCCAGTTGCTGGGAGGGTGGGTGGGTGGGGGTAGGGTGTGGAGAATAAGGCATTCATTCAAAACTTTGCTTCAGTCATTGACGATTAACAGCTTAGCTCATGAAAGAACGCCATTTGATCAATGCAAATCACTTCTCTCCTCCTCCCCATGTCACACAGATGGCTAACAAATTAAAATGGTCTCCACAACAGATTTACAGCAGAAACCTGAATACCCTACATTGACTTTAAGTATGCAGAAACAGCTTAGAAAACTGTGGAATGCATTCATGACCACGAGACCAAAATTTTGCTTTTGTGGCTATTGGGAACGCCTTTGGGCTAACTATTTTTGTTGTTAGCTGTGTGTTTAAATTATGTGGAAACTCATTGTTTTCTTAGTCTTCAAGCCAGGCTACTGAAAATTCCATACAGTTAGGGTTTCTTTTTGCCCAGAATGGAGGATATGAATGTACCCCACCTCTCTTTAGAGGAAGTTGTCAACAAGCAAGGTTAGGGATCCCCAAGTATACAGTGAGGAACTGCTGAAATTTAATTGGCTAAAACCATGCAGTTAAGCAATAAAGAATACTATTGAGTTTCCTACGTTTTGCCAACTTAGAATCACAGCATTTCTTTCAGGGTTATCTGGTGCTGAAGTGAGACAAACTCTAGTTTTCAATGATGGTTGTACCCATTAATGAGCTACTATTAATGAGCTAAAGTAACCTATCAATTGTTGCCAGTGCCTCAGAGATGATGTATCTGTGCAGTGCCTGTCATGCCTTAACAGTTGTCAGTTCTGTCAAAAATCTCTATGAAGCAAAAATCATTGCCTTAAATATCATACTAGAGGAATATTAACACTCAAAGTGAGTGTGGATCAGCGTTTTCGGCTATTAGCTGGAAGGTTGGTCATGGACGCAACTGACTGAACAGCTTGCTACATTCTCCATATTAAAAAAAAGAATTTATATGTAACAGGAAAGGTGCAAAAACAACTTAAAAATATATTAGAACTGAGAAGATATAGTCATCAAGAAAAGCTGACCAGGCTGGGTAAAATGAAAGGGTTTGAAAGGGAGACATAGAGAATATGTTTCCACTTGTGAGGGAGTCCAAAACAAAAGGTCTTTAATAAATCCAATAGAGAATTCAAGAGAAAGATTGGCAAGAATGTGGTACACAACCACAAGGGTTAGTTGAGGCAAAGAACATAGATGCATTTCAGAGGGAGCGCAGAAAAAATCAAATAGATTATGCTGATATGAGTTTACATAGAGGTGTGTGAGAGAAGGCTGGGGTGGAGTACAAAGTTGGCCTAGGTGAGTTGGGTCAAGTTGCCTGTTTATATGATATAGGCCCAATGTATCTCGCTCCCTTCTGCAAGACCCTCTTGATGAAACCCCTCTCCCTATAATTTACACCTGTGTGCCAGTGAACCTTCTTCTGACGCTGGCTGGCTGGCACACAGCTGACTGGCAGCATGCACATGAGGTTTAGAAGTTAAAATAATCTGGCCCTCAAACTAGTCTGCAAATGTGTTTTTGACTGATAAATGTATTAGCAAGATGATTGGGTGGAATCCAATTTTAGGTTGAAATAACTACCAATCATAAAACAAATCATTCACTATTTCCATTTAATAAACAGCTAAGAAACCAGCCAATTAAGTTGCTAAAAGGTTTCAAACCGATCCTTCATCCCTGTTGATTTCTGACCAAACCTTGGTATAAAGATATCATATAATTTCAAAGCACACAAAAATAGACAATTCAAACCAATGTACTTTGACCTAATCGAGAATTTTCTCCCCATCGGTGGGGGAGGGGGGGTTGGACGGGCACGGGTGAGCGTGTAGCCGAGCGTATGCCGCCATTTTGCGTGGGCGGGCCAATTAAGGCCCGCCCAGCGTGACGCGCACCCGGAAGCGCTGACCACTCCCTGTGCAGGCGGAGGGAGTGAGCTGAGTCAGGGCACAGAACTGCCTCAGGGAGATTAGTTTGAGGTTTGAAAATTTTAATAAAGAGAAAAAACAATGTTAAGACGTCCCCTCATGCGACAGTGTCACATGAGCTGGGACATGTAAGTGAATTTTATTAACATTTTTATTAAACTTCAAAAACCTTCATGAAACCTCATCCCGCCCGTGGATGTGGATTCACGGTAAATGTGGAGGCTGCCTGGGCTGTTGGCCTGCCACCACCACCACCACCATCACCACCACCCCCCCCACTAACCTTAAGGTTCCAGTGCGTGCCCGCTGAACTCAAGATCTGAAAGACATGCGGTGATGTCAGGACGCCTGCTCGAAGTCACCACGCGTCCTTTTACGCGTTGGCGAGCGGGCCCTGTCTGCTGCTCGCCACCCGAAGATTCCGGCCAATGTTATTGTTATCCATAGCATGTTGCACATCTCTGCACTGTTTCCCCCCAGAGATCAACTTTTCTTGCAGGGGCTTCAAGCTTGTTTGTTTGCATTTTTGTTCCGCCTTTAGTTATACATGATAACCAATATAGGTGATGGGTACTATATTTCTATGATTTTGAATTTGGTACTTGTAACAAAACATTGTACCAAATCTTCCTAAAATAATAATGGTGAGTTCACTACACATGTCATTATTAATGTGCAAGTCAGCCACCAAGTTCAGGGGGAAGAAGAAATACACATGAATTGCAAATCTCCAGAGCTTGCTGGTCAGTCTCTACTGCTCTACTGCTTCCCTGCATAAATGGCAGCTTGTCCTCAACCTCATCATTATTTATAAGAACCTGTTTCATTTTCAGATTAATTGCCTTTTAAGTAGCTGTAAAAAGTTGGAACTTGTACTTAATGACATAAGTATGCTTTTAAAGGCATGGTAATCTTTAATGCAATGCCAGTCAAACTCTCTGGCCCAGAAAGGGAACATTGTAAACCATTCAGGGTCATTGTTGCATGTGGTAAGTTCTTAAGCATTAAAAAAAATGAATTTCATTACTTCAACTTTGTTTAATTCAATCTTTCTTTTCCTCTCAATATTTCTTTCTGTACCTGTTCTGACTCTAATTCACCAACTTTCTCTGTTGTTCCTCTGTTTCTTTCTCCATCTTTAAATTTTATTTGTTAAGGAGATACACTGTTGGTTCAGTTGTTTACTAAGGTTCCAGATGCCTTGTTGCCATAATCAGATTGCTCTTCCAGCAAGTTACGATGCAAATTCTTTTTGAGATGAGTGCAGGCAAATATATAACTAGCCTGCAAGATGCCCCACTTCAGCGGTCCATAGAATTTTTCTTCCATCATTTTAAAAAAAAGTGATTGCTATAACCAGATGAAATCTTTTAGTTGCAACAAAAAATCTAAATTTCTGAAGTAATTTGACCACCTGAGGATTGTTTAAAGTGTGTTATTGACATGAAGTGTAGTGCATGAGGGGATAAAATCCAAAAAGGCTCCAACTGAGCACATAGATGGGCCAAACCAGGAAGTCCATTGTGGGTGGGTGAAATGGTAGTGAAAGCACTTCACGTTGTAGAGCTAACGTCACCTCTGGTTCTAGTTAAACTGGTGAATGTTACATTATTTGGCCCACCTTTTGTAGCTTCAAATATTACAATGTAGTTATTAGCATTTAGCATGGCATTTTACAGTAATATGTATGCAAAACTTTTGAATTATATGTAAAGCATTTGGTCCATATCAGTTTTAACAACTTTCTCATGTTGAGAATTCTTGCAAAGACCTGTTCTGATAGTCCTTTGGTTCATACATTGTTCAGTGTCAGTCAAGCACAACTTTCCTCCATAGTTGATTCTTTCGTTTCAGTTCCCCATGTTGGGACAACAACAAGCCATAACAACCTCAAAAGATGTCGAGGACTTTGCTTGCTTGAGGAATCTGGTGTAAACAATGAAACTGTGTACAATGAAATAGTGTAACAGAAACAAAATGGAAACAAGCCCCAGAACGTACAGGTACGTAGCTTCAATAGACCCACCACAAGTAAGAGTGACACATTTGCTAGATCGTACAAGTGTTGTCATTTCTCTCCTCAACACAGTCCCAGAGCACATTGGGAGAGAACTTAATTCGACATGGCAGAGGAAAGATGTATTCTTGGAGACCAAACAATAACTTTAACCATGTGTGTAGGAACGCAAGTACATTCCAGGATATTCTGCATAATTTATTATGAGGTTCAATTTTCGCAGAACATAATGACCCAGATCTTATGGTCTCCGGAAGGTCGTACCCTGGAAGATGGACCTCTCGTAAGTCCCTACACACTGACTACTTGGGAATTGCCCAGGAAGTTTTAACTTTCGTTGGGTAATTGCCCTGCATCTGGAACACTCCAAAACTTTGAGTTCGAGTCGGAGACTTTGGACGGTTCCGATTCGCTTAGCAGAATAGTTACCCAGGAAAAGTTAGAAGGATTAAAAACAGTTCTAATTCCTGGGTAACTATACTATTGACACCTTGACTCCCCAATGGACTCTCTGACTACCCACCCCTGACTCCCCCACCCTGAACATAAAGCCACCCACCCGACTAACCCCTTGACTACCCCACCCAACTACCCCCCTGACCCTCCAACCCACCTTACCCTCTCACTCACTCACCTGCCACCCTACCCCTCAACTACTTACCTTCCACCTTATCCCCTCACCTGCCAGCCTACCCCCTCATCCACCCACGCCCACCTTACGCCCTCGCCCACTTACCTCACACACTCACCTCCTCTCTGTAGCTTTGGGATCTTTAAATTTAGTGGTATACAGCAGCACGTGCCATAAAAATGGAGCGTTGCTTGGCTTCCCTTGATGATCCTGCACTATGAGGGAAGAACTCCAGGAGCAGGTACACTTCACATTTCTCAGGAGGCCTGGTTTGGAAGTCCAGGCAAGAAATATGGAGCTCTAGTGCAAGGTAAGTAAATAGGAGTGGTGTGGCAATCCATGGAAGATTTGGCCAATTTCCCTGGTACACAAACTGACGAAACGTTTCCAGGCATTCTAATCGCTGTACTGATATGCCAACTCAGTGGCCTCCAAGGAGTTACCTAGATGTCATCATGTGCACATGAAGGCCAAGTGTTTGACAGCATTTAACTCCCAATGTTTTCAGATGGTCCCGGCGCAGGGCAATTGCCCAGAGGAAGTATGTGCTTCTGGGCAATTGCCATGCAAATCCTTACCTGTGAAGTTCCGAGAGGGATTCCCTAAGCGCATCTTTGGGGTTACTCTTCCAATCCGATGCTGGGGAGCTCGGAAGTTACAGCCTACAGTAAAGCAGTAAATGTGTGAAAATGTCTTTATTCAATTTGTTCACACCTTACAATGGCCTTGTACAACGTTTTTCAATGTAAACCTCTGGCCTTTTACAAGGTCAGGTCTCCCCCATCCCCCCCAGACAGGCTTGACCCAACCCTCCCACTCCCCGACCTCTGACCCCCTCCCAGACAGACACAGAAGAAAATCTGCACAGGTAATCGGACATGGAGTGGTAATCCGATGCCGAATGCCTCTCCGAGGAAATTATGGCCTATTGTTTTCATTTGGTATTTGAATCTGTTGTTTTGACATAGACTGTGTTTATAAGCATATCACATTATATAGAGATGCATTCATATGGGAGTGGGACCACCTTGGCTATCGTGAAGCTCCACTTAACACAAATTTGTGGGCAAATCTCAGGGACTCGGCTCATTGGGCTATTACTGCATTTAAAGCAAAATTAGATACTGCAAATTTTTAAAAATTTTGTTTTGCCAAGTTTGAAAGCTCATGCTAATGGAAATTGATGCTCGAACATTTTGAAACACCTGGAATTGCACAGCACATCCTGCTTACAGAGTGCCCTAGTGGCCAGATCATAGAATTGCAGCATCACAATCTGCCACTTTAATAGGAAAATTCCCCCAAAAGTGTGCCCATCCAGACACAATTAACATGGGAAAATCCATAGGCACACTTGGCATTGGACTTTTGAAATGGGCATAGCGTTTGAATACTATAAAAATCTGTTTTTCGTGGATGTTCATGCACTTTAAGTCCCAATGTTTTAGAAATCTAAATATTTTTACATTTTACCATGAAATGTTTTCTATTTTAATACTTGGTTATCATTTTTTTCATGGCCAAAGGTATGGGATACATAAAAATTGATCACATTTTCAAACTAAAACAAGTTGGCCTCACTTCAAATTATTGTTGGATAATTTATCATGTTTTGTATACATATGTGCACATTTTATGAAACCTCTGTAAATTGCATTTCTTTTCCAATTTTTTGTGTTTATATAAATGTTACTGCCAAGGAATGACACACTTCTTGATGTTGAGTAATGGCTTCTCTTTTCCACCTCTGCTTCTTTATCCTGGGAGTTGCCCAAAGATCCATCATTACTCTCCCCTTCCTTATCTACACCCTGCCCTTTGGCAAGGTCAGGCTTCACACATATACACTGATGACACCCAGCTCTACCTCTCTTGACCCTTTCACTAGTTCACTACTTTGGGCCATTTTTCTGACAGTCAGTCTTTGATGAGCTATACCTTCAACAAATGCTAGGAAGACCACAGCTATTGTCATTGGTCCCCTTAAAAACTCCGACCCAGACTATTCGTTATGTCAGCGTCCTGTTACATCCAAAACTCAATTTAGGACTTCATATCTTCTCCAACACAAAGACTGCTTACCTCTACCGTCGTAATATTACCCATCTTAGCTTCTGCTTCAGCCTACTTGCCATTGAAACCCACATTCATGCCTTTGTCACCTCCAGATGTGGTTACTCCGGTGCTCTCCTGGCCGACCTCCCATCCTCCATAAACTTCAGCTCATCAAAGATTCAGCTGCGTCCTGCTGCCTGGAATTCTGTTCCTTAAACCCACTGCCTCTGCTCCTTTAGACACATGTTGACTAACCTTCTGATTACCTTGTACTTTTTTTTATTCATTCATGGGATGTGGGTGTTGCTGGCTAGGCCAGCGTTTATTACCCATCACTATTTGCCCTTGAGAAGATAGTGGTGAGCTGCCTTTTTGAGCCGCTGCAGTCCACGTGTTATAGGAATGCTGATAGTGCTGTTAGCAAGCGAGTTCCAGGATTTTGACCCAGCAGTAGTGAAGGAGCGGTGATATAGTGCCAAGTCAAATGGTGTGTGACTTGGAGGGAGACACCAAGCCTCTGATCTCTGTATCTTGAGTCTTTTCCCCCTCTTCCCTTTGTACCTTAGAATGCTCTTCGACATTAAAGTTGGTTGGTGGTTCTGAGGGTAAGTGCAGCACACCCAGATGCAGACTTCTATAATGGTCTTAATTTTTGAGAAGAATCTCCCATTTGTTTCAGTATCAAGTTTTTAATTTCTCGCTTAAGCCATTGAGTGAAATTTTCAAATTGTGTCACATTCTAGGCAGCTTTGTGCTGTGGGGGTATACCCATTAAGAACTATGAGAGTGGTCAAACTGTTACCCTATGAACTGACAGAGAGAGGAGGCTTTTTGCATTAGTCTTGGCTTGATTCAAATCACAGTTCAGCGTGTAAGAATAGTATGCTGACCCTCTGTGCCACCATGTCTGAAAACTGCACACTGCTGTGACAGAATGTGCAGGTTATATTTCTGTAATTTTGCACACATATAACATTACACGTTCTGTTCCAATTGTGACATCAATTGTCTATGTACTATTACAAACAATCTCTACCCGAGTAGTTGTTTGTTGTGACATAGGGCTGTATTTTACTGGCCTCTGGGTGGTGGGAATGAAGGTGGTGTGGGGGTTGTGGGGGGTGGTTGGTGGGGGGGCAGGGGATGCTTGTGGCGGTAAAATAGTGGGTAAATGTGTCAGGACAGCTCCCCACCACAGCCCTGCCACCAGGGAAGTTTTTCAGCGGGGGCCTGTGAGGTGGATCGCTTGCACAGTGATGGGAAGTCTATTTGCATGGTTGTACAGGACTGCCAGCTTCATGGAGTTGCCTTACTGGGGAAGCCCAGGGTTCGGGGGTGCGGGGAGCCATTGGACCCAGAGACTCCATGGCCCAAAGAGGAGGTCGTGGGCACGAAAGCCCCTGCAGCCCCATTGATCCTCCCCAGAGAGGATTCCCCTCTGGCTCTCAGGGCCTACCATCCTTGGCCCCCTAAATTTTATGTTTTATTCACGTGTCTGTTGCCCCCTCCATCTTGAGTCACCCCGTGGTCACTGACCTGCCTCAGCGGATGCTGTTGAAGCTTCAGTGGGCCGGCAGCATCATCCTTAATTGGGCTCAGGATCTAATTTTCAGACACTTGTCAGGGATCTGAAGCCAGTGTTAAAATTCAGTCCATAAAGTCAGTCATTGCGACCTGTGTGTATATGTTACACAAAGTAATGAATGAGCTGGAATAAACTGCAGATACAACTATCAAACTAGTTGGGACCAGAAGCGGATTTATGATTGTGTACCGTCCTTTTTGTGCAGATATAATTCAAATTTGATGCTTCAAAAAGTTGGTGATAACTACTTTCTTGTTTGCTAAAGGGAGCTGGTGAAAGATGAATATACCAAGGTAAAGGGATGGTGCAGTGTAGTGTATTTCAAATAGTCTTGTGTTGGCAAACTGGAAGGTGCAATACAGCTGATACAGGCAATTCCTTTCAAAAAATGCAGCAGAAAATTGTTACTTCCATTGGATGTGAATAAAATGACAACACTTAGAAAACATTTTTTTCATTCTACAAATAAATCAATATTAGCTTTTGTGAATTTCCTTGTGTTATCGAACTTGAGACCGTTCAGGATTCAATGGCTGAGGGTGGTCTTTATATTCACTAAGACATTGGGAGAACTGATAACACTTACTGTTTAATAATTAAACATTTTGTAAAAATGTTCCAAATAGGTAAAGTGATATTTGGTGAAATTATTGATCAATATCATTAACTGACCAGTAGGTTTGAAAGCTTTTTGTTTCAGCTGTGATTTCAGGTGTGTTTTGGGACTGTTCACTGCTGTAACTGTAGGGACTATGGGGCTTGAAAAATTCGATTAAATGCTATTTTTGGTGCCATATATTTGGTCATAAACAGTATCCACTTATTGATCTATTGATTTCTATTTTTGGTAGTGCTACATGAAACTTATTTTTGACATTGAATGCTGTATTGATTATTCTTACTTTTATTTAAATATTTTATTGCACTCAATGATCATAAGATGATACACATTTACTAGTTAAGTGTGTAATCAGCATTCTGCATGGTGATGTGTTAGTGTCACACTGGATGAACCCTTTCTTGTTCTGACTACATCTTTCATCCTGTGCATATGTTAGCTGCCCACTTATGCATTGAGGACTGAAAACACATTTCAGTGTTTGCTTTTTGTCATAACATTGTCAGCAGAATAGAATCTGAATGACTGGATCAATGCATGTCAACTACTCCTATCATGCCCGTACCAGCTGTCTCAATCCATGACATTTGTGATTTTAATTTTAGTCAATATTTCTTTCTGGTTTAATAATAAAGGGAAAATAAATCAGCCTTCATTTTTCATTTTTTAATTCTTTCATAGGATGCAGGCATCGCTGGCTAGACCAGCATTTATTGCCCACCCCTATTTGCCCTTGAGAAGTTGGTGGGTGAGCTGCCTTCTTGAACCACTGCAGTCCATGTGGTGTAAGTACACCCTCAGTGCTGTTCGGGAGGCACTTCTAGGATTTTGACCCAGTGACAGTGTAGGAACAAAGATATATTTCCAAGTCAGGATGGTGAGTGGCTTGGAGGGGAACTTCCAGGTGGTGGTGTTCCCCATGTATCTGTTGTCCTTGTCGTTCTAAATGATAGCACCTTTCAAATTCATGACCACTATCTAAGGAGATGTGGGGTGAGACTGCTGCCACTGTACCTTGGTGGCGGAGGGAGTGAATGTTTGTGGATGTGGTGCCAATCAAGTGGGCTGCTTTGTCCTGGATGTTGTCAAGCTTCTTGAGTATTATTGGACATGCACTCATCCAGGCAAATGGAGGGTATTCCATCACCCTCCTGACTTGTACATTGTAATTGGAGGACAGGCTTTGGAGAGTCAGGAGGTGAGTTACTCGTCGCAGAATTCCCAGACTCTGATATTTGTTGTATTTAAATGGCTGGTCCCAATTCAGTTTCTGGTCAATGGTAACCCCCAGGATGTTGATAGTGGGGGATTCAGCGATGGTAATAGCATTGAATGTTAGGGGTGATGGTTAGATTCTCTCTTGTTGGAGATGGTCATTACCTGGCACTTGTGTCGCAACTGTTTTTTGCCACTTACCAGCCCAGGCCTGAATATTGTTCAGGTCTTGCTGCATATGAGCACAGACTGCTTCAGTATCTGAAGAGTCGTGAATGGTGTTGAACATTGTGCAATCGTCAGCGAACATCCCCACTTCTGATCTTTTGATGGAGGGAAAGTCATTGATGATGCAGCTGAAGAAGGTTGGGCCTAGGACAGTCTACATTCTAGACAAATTTATCAGACCTCACTTTTTTTTTTACTCACTGATGGCTTAGCAACACTTACTTTTTAAATGAACATCTAGTGATTCCCTTCTTCAAAGACGTTTGTCCTTCAAAGTAGCTGCTTTAGATTACTCGTGTTTGAACTGGACTTTACTGTGGTAAGGAAGAGACCCTTTATAGTCAGGATTTCAGATTCATTTTACTCCCTCTAAATTTACTCTGTAAAATCACAACAATTTAACAGGATACTGCTGGTTGACTTTTTGCTTGATGTGTCTGGGAAGACAAGCACTTTCCCGCAAAGACAGAGGCTCACCACACTTTCTTTAGTGATTCCAAATATCCACCTCTCCCTCCCCCTGTTGCACACTTCTCTCTCATTTTAGTCATTAACTTTGTATTTGATTGTAAAAATAAAAGTTTTCAGTCCATTAGACCTGCTGCAGAAAAATATGAGACACATGTCCCTAAACATATTTGAAACCTGAACTTCAAATCTCATCCCCTAATGTTTAATGCTGCCATTTAAAAAGATTTCAATTATGTCATTTCTTTTGCATTCGTGAGATGTGGGGGTCACTGGAAAGGCCAGCATTTATTGCCCATTCCTAATTGCTGTTAAGGTGGTATTGAACTGCTGTCTTGATCTGCTGCAGTCTGTGTGGTGAGTATACTGTCAGTGCAGTTCGATATGGAGTTCTAGGATTTTGACTCAGTGACAATGAAAGAATGGTGATATGTTTCCAAGTCAGGATGGTATGAGTTTCGGAGGGGAATTTGGAGGCCTTTCTGCTCTTATGCATCCATTACCCTTATCTTTCTAGGTGGTAGCATTTGCAGATTTAAGAGGTGCTGCCAAAGAAGACTTAGCGGGTTGCTGCAGTGCATCTTGAAGATGGTATGTTCTTCAGATATGTTGGCTTGCTAGTCATTTTAGGGGCAGAGGGAAACCGAACTGGTCTGGAGTCACATATAGGCCAGAAAGATTTCTTTCCCTAAATGGCATTGATGAAGCAGATGGGGTTTTATGACAATCCTGTAGTTGCATGGTATTGATACAACAATAATTTGTATTTATTTGTGTCTTTAATGTAATGTTCCAAGGTGCTTCACAGGACCATTATAAACCAAAGTGTGACACTGAGCCTTGTAAGGAGATATTACGTTAGATGATCAAAAGCTTGGTCAAAGAGAGAGGTTTTAAGGAATGCCTTAAAGGAGGAAAGTGAGGTGGAGACCAGCCAGGAGTGCATTGGAATGGTTGAGTCTAGAGGTAACAAAGGCATGAATGAGTGATCCAGCAGCAGATGAGCTGAGGCGGAGTTGGATGATATTACAGAGGTGGAAATAGGCGTCTTAGTGATGACATGAATATGAGGTTGGAAGCTCATCTCGAGATCAAATATGACACCAAGGGGAGAATTTTTTGTCCTGTGGGTGGGCGTGCACCCGACCCGATCGGGAGTAAAATAGCGCGGGATGATGTTGGGTAAGTGTCCCAAAGTCATTGTGCATTCGCGTGATATTTCACTCGGGTGCACGCCGGCACCTGCAATTAATTAAGCAGCCACTTAAGGCCCTTAACAGTCCAATTGACTTTGATTTTTCCTTGCCTGTGTGATTTTCTGCTCATCGCACAGGCAAAACAGGTAGGCAGCCAGCCGACATTTTCACAAACCTCACCCAAGGGTGGGATAGAAAGGGTCAGCAGAATTGCTAGTGTGAGTAGCGAGGAGTATAGGAGATAATTTGCACTTGGTTGCATGTTTGTACTTGGCAGCTTCATCTCTGTTCGGGGCTGCATTCTTAGCATTTCCAGGCTTCATTTCAGGACCCATTGCTGTCTGTCAGGCCCCCAGGGGATTCAGACTGTGTGGACCCTTCCAGGCACCAGACAGCCTTCACTTACCCTGGTAATGGGGATTGTGGTCTCTGCGGGAGGCACCTCCTCCTCTGAGGAGGAAGAGAGGGGCAGAAGGGAGAGGAGGCTGGGTGTCCCTATGCAGCTCCCAGGGGAGGGACCTGTGGGAGGACAGGCACAAGGGACATAGACCCAGCAGGAATTCCAAGGCAGAAGGAGCCGCAGAAGATGCCACTATCCTGCTGCCAGGGTTTACAGGCGGCAATGCAGCTACCTCAATATGTGAGGTGCAATGCCGAAGGAGGCTCCGTCTCTCGGGTGAGCGTGACCTCCATTTGCCAGATGATTGGGCCTGAGATCAGCTCCGACTGTGTGGGTGGACACTCCATGTCAATGGCTTTGAAGGTCACAGTGGCCCTCAACTTCTATGTCTCCGGCTTATTCCAGCGGTCAGTGGGGGATCTGTGTGGAGTCTCCCAATCAGCTGTCCATAGTTGCGTCAAGCAGGTGACAGAAGCTTTGTTTAGGTGGGTACTGACCTTTATTCATTACCATACGGACGAGGCCAGCCAGGCTGAGTGAGCCAGGGGCTTTGCACGATTGCTGGGTTCCCCTGCGTCCAGGGTGCAATCGACTGTACACATGTGGCCATCAGGGTGCCAGTGGGTCAGCCGGGTGCCTTCATCAACGGGAAGGGATTCCACTCCATGAACGTGCAGATAGTGTGTGATCACAGGATGCTGATTCTGCAAGTCTGTATAAGGTACCCAGGCAGCTCCCATGACACGTACATCCTGAGACACTCCCAGGTGCCGAGGCTCTTCAGTGCTGCAGCCCGACTAGATGGATGGCTGCTGGGTGACAAAGTCTATCCGCTGAAATGGTGGCTCATGACGCCTCTCCACTACCCAAGAACAGCGGCAGAGAAGCGTTACAATATGAGTGACGCCTCCACAAGGGCAATGGTAGAGAGGACCATAGGTCTTCTCAAGATGCGCTTCCAATGCCTGGACCATTCAGGGGAGCACTACAATACCTCCCCAGAGTGGTCGTCACTGATTGTGGAGAGCATGCTGTGCTCTCCACAATCTGGCACTGGAAAGGGGGGACCCACTGGAGAGGATCTTGACGCAGCTCCACAGGCCACAGATGATGAGCCCAGTAGTGAATCTGAAGAGGAGTACGGTGAGGAGAACGCTGAGGGTGTGAAGCCAGATCTCAGTAACCTGCAGGGAGGCAGGGACACCAGGGACGCTTTGATCCAATGCTCCTTCAGCTAGGCTACCAAAGATCTGATTCAAACGGATGTCAGGGCTGCCGCCTCCATCCTGGATGTCTGAAAGGACCCTTCCATTTGAACCCAAAGAACACACAGTGCCTGTGCAATAAAGATCAGAGCCATTTACGGCCAACATTACATACTGACGTTCCCCGCACCAATGAAATGAAGGACAGAATTTTCTGCCTGTCGGGCGGGTGGGCCTGACCCAATCTCCGGTGAGTGGGGAGCTGATCCCCGCCGGAGAAGTGGGCCCCGCTGCCATTTTACGTGGATGGGCCAATTAAGGCCCGCCCAGCATGATGTCCAACGGGAAGCGCTCCCTGTGCGGGCAGGGGGGATTCCCCAAAAGTGAGAGTGCGCTGTTTCGCGCATGCACACGAAAGAGCCCACATCTCCCTGAGGCTAAGTGCTGCCTCAGGGAGGTCGCTTACACTTTTAAAAAGATTAAAAATAGAAAAAAAATTCCCTAACATGTCCCCCTCATTGGACAATGTCACATGAGATGGGACGTATTCATAATTGACATAATAACTTTATTAAAAATCTTAAAACCCTGCATGAAACCTCTTCCCGCCCGTGGATGAGACTTCCTGTTTTATCTGTTTGCCGCGGGGGTTCTTGGCCTGCCTGCTAACCTTAAGGTTGGACGGGCAGGTCCACTAAGTACTTTAATGGATCTGTCAATGGCATCAATTGGCCACTGACAGGTCGGCGGGCCCGCAGCTGATTTTGCTGCGCCCCTGCCTTCCTGAAAATTTAAATGGACCAGGATGACATCGGGGGTTCCATTCGACCTTATCCCGTGTCATTTTATGCATCGACGAGCTGGCCCCGCCCCCTGCTCACCGATGGCAAAATTCTGCCCAAAAAGGTGAAGCATACTCAGGCCATGGCGACAAAAATACAATTTTTGTCATTCTGACAGTTCAGTAACCTTAACAGAAACGTTTCTGGTATTCAACATCAGACCAGTATACATAAAGTAAACAAAAATGAACATAAAATCACCTGTGACATGTCCCTTTTGTGCTCATGGTGCCTTTACCTTATGTTTGTGAGTGCTACGTCTAGGTGCTTCCCCCCCCTCCCTGGCACCGGCATTGGAGACAGCCTGCTGTCTCTGCTGTCTTGTTGGCCTTGATGACCTCGGCAGTCGTCCTCTGGCCAGTAGAGCCAGTGCTGGCCCCGTCTGGGAGGGAGCAGCCAGTGCCGTGGCTGGCATCTCTCCAGTTGCTGCAGCCTTATCAGATGCGACACTCACTGGCGGAGGGGTGGAGAAGCTGCTGCCCTTATTCAGAGCGCCCTGAGAGGAGCCTGCAGAGATGACAGACAGCTCGTGCGTCAACGTGAGGTCGTTCTGGACCTCCCAGCTGATGGACAGGCACCTAGCTGGGATATTGGGTGCCTCATCCATCTCCCACACTGACACTGACCACCTGAGGTCAGTGCCTGTGTGAGGTCTTGCATACCTGAGTGCAACCTCACGAACTCCTGATTCTGTTCCTGGAGCTACCTCTCCATGAGAGTAGCCACTCTCTCAATGGAGGAGGCAGTGCTCTCTGCCATGACAGTCAATGTAGTGCTCACACTGCACATGGATGCCTCCATCACGGTTGACCATGGCATGCGCACCCTCATGGATCTCTGCCTGACCCTCCCGCACATCTCGCTGAACTTCCAGCACCTGCTGCCTAATGGACGACTCCAGAGGCTCATCATCAGCCTTTGACGGAGTATCGTCCTGGTCCCAGCAGTCCTCTGACAGCACTCTCTGCCTCCTCAAGCGATTGTGAAGTGCCCTCACTAATGTGCACCGAGATACTAGCTGCCACTCTAATGTCCACCGAGGTGCTGGTATCAGCGCTGGTGCCTGGTGCCTAAGCTTGGAATGGATAAGAGGTTTGTATTCCAGATTTATTTAATTAATTAACTGAATTTTAAATTTCTCAGCTGGGATTTGAACTTATGTCTCCAGATCATTAGCCCAGGCCTCTAGATTACTGGTCCAGTAACATAACCAACCACTTTGTTATCATAGCCCTTTAAAGGCATCTTAATGTATGTGGTGCACTATAAGACTTAAGGCTGTGGGAAGGAGAGTACTTCCATTTTATGGAAGAAAATAATATTATTTGCCAGAAATTTCTTATTTTAATGAAGATATTAATTTTATTGCCAATATGGACACGGTCAGGCCAGCTCTGTTTCTGCAAGCTGCTCTGTTGCAAGACTGGTGGATAGCATCTCTGTGTGTTCCTGTCTAGGTCCATAGAGAATAGTTGAGGCAGTGACTTTAGAGTGGCCTGAAAACATCCCTGATATGCCTGACCTCTAGAAGCCAGTGGGGAAATTTGCATCCCCTGCACATAGTGTGATTTTCTGGGATTGGAATTCTCCATAATGATTCTCAATCTTGTTTAAATTTGTAGCCTTTGCCATTTCCTATGGGGTGACCTAGGGTGTTCCCTCTGTGGCACCATGAAATGACCTCCGAGCAAGAAAATTTGACTCAAGGATTGCCAAATCAGCAGTCACTTTCTTTTACTAGAATGACAAGAAATTCCTGGAATTTGTTATTTTCTTTTGTACAAAAGGGGAATGTTTGGAACAAAAAAGTACTTCTAGACTTTGTGTTGATAATGTGTTAATAAATGGAAATGTCTTTGTTTCATCCTCAAAAATGTGATTGTTTATTTTGACAATATTAAATTAAACAATTCACTTTTGCCACAAATTGTATTGATTAGAAGATAGTGTTATTAATTAATGAAAGCGAAGTAAAGCTTTGTGTTCAAGTGCAGGTTGAAGCATCTTACCTTAACTCAAGTGGAGTTGTCTTGCATGCAGGTATTCATGAGCACATGTAGCCTAATGGAGCTGCTGTGCAGAAACCATATCTTATATATCTCATTTTTAGACCAGTTCATGCCATTCACGGTTTAGGATCAAAATGATACTAGATATAATTATTTACTTTAATCAACGCATAAAAAAAGGACCTAAATCACCAGCCCAATTAATAATTTACATAATTAACATGCATATTAAACAGGGGCCAGCCTTGCTTCTCTGTTACAATGGCTGGGGTAATGAGGGCTAACAGCACAGCTTTGAGCATAAGTTTCCATGCGTGTGGTGCTAGTAATTCTTGCTTGGATTGACAAGTGCTAGACAGCAGTCACAGCATAACTAAACCTGTTTGGCAGAATTAATCGTTGACAAACGGCACTTAAAGCAACGACATTGTTTGTGTCAGTTATTCTGTTTGATGTCACTGTTGGACTTAATAAATCAATAGTGTCAGTATTTGGTAATGTTTATAGCAGCAAGGTTTATTATTTCATGTGTCTGTCATGTACAAATAGTATTTATCATGACTGCCTATAAATTATTATGGAAAGAATGTTGCTCTACATATAGCATTGTCTTATGTTGTTTAAAGAATATTTTTTCTTTAAGCTTGTTCTGCGCCTTCTTGCCTCTATTTTAGCACGCTTAATCAAATTGGTCTAATGATAAATACCTCATATATAAAAAAAAATAGTTTATGCTTTGAAACAGTTGCTGACCTTGGCTGGAATGTTCTGGTATTGTGGCTGTGTAACAGAGGGTCTAATTGGTACTCTTATATTGATGAGACATTGATTATTGGTTCCATTTCCAGTAGGGAGGCCATTAGTTATCCTACCACAGTAAATCATTTGAGAATAGCAGCACATCAGTTAGAATGCTAATTCACTCTGCTGGCAGCGACCACTGTGAGATGACAGCTTGAAGAGGGGAATGTTAAAAATGGCAGCAGATTGGTATTTTAAAGGGGAGGGGAAGCTTTGTGCTGACGAATAAGAAAGATGACACTTGGTGTTCACATTTTAACTATATTTGTTGTCCACGTGAGGGTCATTACACATGACCTACCTTAATTATGCCTCAGGCTGGTCAACAGCTAACTGGGAGTATACCCTTTGGACAAAATGAAGGGAAAAAAGCCTGGATAATTAGGCCAAGTTTAACTGCGGGAGGTATGCAGCCTTGCTGCTGGCTTTTGTATATTCATGACCCAGCTTTATTGATGGAAGGACGGCTTTCAGTGACACTGTCATTTGCAAGTTGAAAGGTAGGCAGTACTTCCACTCAGATGTGCCTTAAAGGGTCTTGCAAGAACCTCATTTAGATGCTGATTACATTCGCATCTGCATTTCTTTGTTTCAAACTGTTTGGTAGACATCTGTTAATTTTAAGAGAGCGGCTTTGGTGCTTCTCCTTGGGGGTTTAATACCATAGTTTAAATCAACCCTTGTTTTAAAAATGTTCATGCATTCCCTCTATAACTAATTTGACATTTCTCAAAAATCAACTTCAAACATTTTGTCACGTAGGATATAACCTTCCTATATTCAGAGGACAATATGCTGTGTATTCATGCCAACTCTTTTTTTATGTCTGGAGAACATTTTCTTTCATTGTAATTGTAGCTAGCAATAATGGGTGTGTATCATTGCTTACATAGACACTGATAAAACCTTATTGTTGGAAAGGCAGTTAAAGTTGATGAGAATTTTTTTCATCAGGAAATTATTTTATGCAGTCATATGATGTAGTTCACCCTGTATAGTTGATGCTATTGTTCTGCTCATTAAACCCTAACTAAACGTAAACATTCCAATTTTGTTATCAAACAAATCGGCATTTTTCACATGATGGAAATGGATGTGACACTTGTTCCGGTTTAAGCATTTTCCTCGCTCGTCAGCCACGCAATTTATGGCTTAGGTTTGAAATTTATGCCTGCAAGCCCCATCTCTGTATTTACACCAATTAACACATAAACTCTAATTACCCAGATCAAGGGAGTTGGGAGTCCATAAATGGAAAGTGACATGGCACCGCTCAGCAGCTGGCTGAGTGGCAAGGTGACGATAAATAGGAAAGTATCAATTAGAAGACATTGATGGTGATGCATGTGTGAACTGAGATGGTAGGTGTTTTAGCAGCTTTTGGTATCAGTGACTGTTTGTCTACAGCATATGACTGGAAGGTTTATGGATGCTTAACTAATAGCCACTTGCAGAAGTGGAAATATTGGTTTTTTTTGACTTTGGTCATCTTTCTGCATGTTATGTACTTGATGTATCATGTTGTACATTAGTTTAAAATAAAATATTAGTTGGTGAAAACTTGTTTCCCCTTTTTAAGTTTACGAGTGATGGGTGATTTTGCATAGAAACATACAAAGCTGTTCTTTTCCATGAGCCTCAGCTGGGGAGGCAAAGGTTCTGATATCATTAATGTCACTTCATAGGCAAATTGCTGTGCGTAATATTAGAATGATGAAGGATGGAATTAATACACAAGCAGTGTAGTTTGGACTAGGTGTGGTGTACACAAGTAGCACAGGATGGGATTACTGTGGTATGCTACAGGAAAGGGTAAGTGTAGCACACATGAACAGAAAAGGAAGGGATTGCTACAGTATGCATAAGTCGTGTATACAAGTAGTGCAGGAAGAGGTTGGTGCAATGCACGCAAATAGTTCAGAAAGGGATTTGTGCACTCAAACAGTACAAGAGGTGACAGTGCATTTGGTTAGTGCAGGAGAGGATCTAAATTCATACCTTGGAATAATTTTCCAATTTCTGACAGACAAACTAAATCTAATGAAGCTTATCCAAAGGTAAAAAAACAAGTACAAGTGTCGATTGAGCCAAAGATTTGAAGATATTACTACTCCGAGTGATTAAATTCTGAAATATCAAATACTCTTTGGCCAAACCTAGCCGTTTAAAAAAATGATATATAAAACAATGCAAAGCTTGTTTAAAGGAGTAATTTCAGGAACCAAGTTATTCATTCTATAGAGTTTAGTTAATAGAAGTGTCTGGATAAAGGAAACACTTTGTTCACCACAGGGTGCTCTAATTAAGAGGCTTCCATTGTAATTATAGCTGAAAGAGGCCAATTTGACTAGAAAAAGTGGTTTTGATTACAAGAGCATTGTCCATCTTGTTTAAGTGGAATAGTCCACACATATACTGTCCTAAGTTCCTAGATCTAACTTGAAATAATTCTCTTGTTAATTTGATATGATCTTTCACTTAGAAATAAAGAAATTCTGTGAATATACAACAGTTTAATGTCTTTTTTTTTGCTATTGTAACATACAGAAAATTGCTATAGAAGATCCAGAATCCCAAAATAGACAACCTTCCCATCTGTATTGAAGTAAGACCCTGAGACATGAAAAATGTTCATTTTTGTGGTAATTTTAACTTGTGCTGAGAAATAGCACTGTTGTTTCTATTTTTTTTTCCTGCCTTTTTCCCCTCATCCCCCTTCCTCTCCTGAAAGTAATGACTTGTGCCAGGATATGACTCCACAGACAGCACTGACACTTGGTATCTTGCTAAAGCGGCCTTTCAGCTGTGTTAGCCAGCGAATGTAGTGAAGGACATCGCATTTGAGTTCCAAGTGAACATGTAGGGCACACAGGTACTTATAGCCAGGAGTACCTGAGAGTGGTTGAAAATGGAAACCCTGCACAATGATGAGATAATGAATGTAGACCTGGAAAGTACCTAGACTGTAACACTCAGCAGCACACCATTTACCGTATTTAACACTGAGATCATGCTTTTCAGATTAATCCTTTCGAGAAGAGGGAGCGAAGATTTCTGCATTCTGTACGACAAGACAAACATTTCCAGTTTTGCCAGAATCTGTAATATAAGGGAGAAGTATTCAGAATAATCCTCTGACTTGACTTAAATTAAGGGATGGAAGCTGAAATTGATTCTGATTTTTTTGTCTTACTTCATTGCCCTGACAATTCCTACATTGGATCAACAGAAAATTGGGGGAGAAAAATCAACATGAATTCGACCTTCCAACGTGCAAGTGATGAACTCCATTGTGGCTCATTGTGTCTCTGTTTTATTGTCTTCTGTGAAAGACATTTTAAAATGCAGGGTGAAGGCTAGGCAATCAATAAGTAAATGGTGTTTTGCACCATTTATTGAATGAATTGTAATACTGCTATAGCTGAATCTTGCAAAACACGTAATTTGGAGAGAAATGGCATGCTTGGACTAGGATGATGCTTTGGTCAGTTCTCTCCATATAGTCAGATTGCTGTGTACTTTGTACAATTTCTTTGTCTAATATAGCTTTTATACAGAAGTACAATAATAAAAGAGCTGTAGATAATGTTGCAGTCTGTGGTATGTTAAATACCCGACAGAAGGTCCATTAACATAAATGTTTTAATCAGAGACGCAATGTTATGTATCTAAATTAAAACGTTTTGTGCATCAGTCTGCCGAAAAAGGCAGCATTGTAATAATTAAACGTCTTTGCTTTCTTTAAAAAAAATTTCCCAGGGCAACATTTCAAAAGTAATACATTGTGTTGACACAACTTCGTGGGCCTATGTTAATGGCATCGGGTTTTTTTGTTTCTTGCTACTGCATCCTTTTTTTTTGCCATAGTGACCTGTTTGTCATTTTAGAACATGAAACATGACCTAATGTTCAACATGTCATTTACCTGAAAAGACGGCTGATTTGAGGGACATGGAGCAGTTCTTTAACAGAGTGCACAGACTCGCTTCAGGGCTGAGTGATAGATTTGCCTGCCTGGAGCATCCCAGTGTGTTTATACATGGCTTGTATGGCAGCTTTCATAAGACATTTACCCCATGATTTGCGATGAGCTTATGTGTGAATAATTAATGGCAATTAATCCTTAATTACAGTAATTAGGCAAGTCACAGGAAATTAAGCTGCAGCTGGAGAAGACCATGTCTGGGAAGAGTATCGGGGCTGAGCGAGTGTGCCATTACTGATAGCGTTACTAGGATGAGCAATACTCAGCAGTGATGGCATTTCTGTTGGAGAACTTGGGTGGGACAAGAGTTAATAACACTTTTAGCAGAACCAGATCTGACATATTTTAGCTTTGAAACCGTACAAGCCACTTGTGTGTTCGGGCAGCTGTGTGCTGCAATGCATTTGCAGGCTAGGTATTAAATTCGGCTCACAAACATCACTTCATTCTGTGTGACAACATGCAGTGCAGTTGGCAGAATGGCAGTCTGTTTTATTTATACAACGACAAATTGTAAAGTATAATTTGTGTGGTTTAAAAATTTTCAGCTGGTGATAAACTTGGGTCTAAACAAATTTGAGATGAGAAGAGTATGTGGAGGCTCAACTCTTCCATAATTTTAAGTGCAAACAGGAACTCCAATGAACAGTGTTCTTTGATATGGGACATTTTACAACCCACCATGCATTTCTTCTAGCCTAATTATCAGAAAAAATTAAAAGGTAATCTTTTTTCATAGTGAGTTCATTTTAATATGCTGTTCCTGTGACTGTCTAAGCTTGGTGTAAACAGTCAGACCAGGATTTAGTGACCTGACACCGTGACTTGAGCTCAGCTAACCCTATATTTCAGGGTAGAAGACAACGAGAAATTATATGTTCTTTCTGCCTTCTAGTCAAATTTTGAATAGGATTTATTCCAGTTTAACTTTTTTAGGCCTGCATTCGGTGCTTTGTATTTTTAAATATCAGTCAAGAAAAATAATGTCTGCTCTGATAGACGGCAGGAATTGTCAAAATTACTCTCAACTAGATCTGTTTAGATTCAAAGCTTTTGTAATTAACTAATTACTGTATTCCAATTTAGCCTGCCCTGTATGCTGTATCTCATGTAGTATTGAGCAGCTGAAGAAATAGCTCACATTTAGAATGTTTCTAGTTTCCCTCATTTGACCTGCAAAAGTATTTCAAATCACTGGTCATCGATTAATCGTGACATCTATGATGGTGAATTTGAGCTGCGGAAATGGGTTTTGTATATGTCTGAAGGAGAGAATTCAACAGAACCAGGCAAATTACTGTAATTTAAAGAGAGTGTAATTTACCAACTGCCTTTAGGCTAATGCAGAGAGAGGCCAAGGATGTTCAGAGTGAGTGAAAATCCGTTTTCCTCGAATGGGAATGTACGCTTCAGCTTAGGCATTGATTGTTGCCCAGTTGTATCTTTTGTTCTTGGTTAGAATTAAGTTGTATTTATATTAAAATAATAATATTTCGTGCTTGATTTGATTACTGATTGAACTGAAGCCTGTGAAAAGGAAATGGCTTATTCCAGTAATATTTTATAAAATAAAAGATTCAGCTCCTCTCCTGCCCATCGTTTCACGATTTACAAACTAAATGTATCAAAGACAAATTTGCTTTAAAAGGTGCAGGTGCTCTTGTGGATGCCATGCCAGATATTCAATTTGTTTGCACTGGACGACAAAATGCAGATTGTCTCCCTATGCTAATAGCTATAATATTATATCACATGCAATAAAAAATGGGTAACAAAAGTGAAAGCTAGTAAATGCATTAATTTTGTTCATTAAACTAGTATACATTCTAGACAAATTGTTAATTATGTTTTTTTTATAATTTATAATTAAGGAAAACCAGCCTAGTCAGTAAAAAAAAAAAGTGTTTGGACTAGTTTTCAGTAACATTGGCTCAATTTCAGACTGCCGTCAGCTCAGTGTCAGATGTGGCTCAGTTTGTAGCATTCTCTCACTCAAATCACAAGGTTTTGGGTTCAAGTCCCACCCCAGGACTTGAGTGCAAAGATCAAGGCTGATACTCCAGTGCAATGCTGAGGGAGTGCTGTACTGTTCTGGTGCCATCTTCCTGATGAGATGTTGAACTGAGGCCCCATTTGCTTGCTTGGGTGGATGTAAAAGAAGGTGGCACTATTTTGAAGAGGAGTAATGCAGTTATTCCAGTGTCCTGGCTCATATTTAACCCTCAGTCAACATCACAGGAAACAGGTGACCTGGCCATTATCGCATCGCTGTTTGTGGGAGTTTGCTGTGAGCAAATTGGCTGCCACGTTTCCTACGTTGCAATGTGACTACACTTCAAAAGTACTTCATTTGTTGTAAAGTGCTTTGAAACTGCTGCTGGTCATGAAAAGCGCTATATAAATACAGGTCCTTTTGGGTAGCATCAAAATTGCTTGATGTTAATGCAGGTTGTAAAATTGAAATCTCCAGGTATTAAGATGTTGGCCCTCCTTTCTGCCCAACTAACCCTGTCTGCATCATAAGATCATTAACTTCCCATCATTGCCATATCATGGATGATTACTGCAGACATGGAAGTCCTACAAGTATTGGGGTAAATCCTTCATTATCACCTTGATGGAGATGGCAAGGAAGAAACTTTGTATGCCAGGCTAAATGTGATTTGCTATGTTTTGATGCAAAACAAATACTCTGCCTTCTACCGTTACTGGCACATACATGCACAGACTGTGAGAATGTTGTATGGATAGTATTATTACAAACAACTGAATCTGAAATGACTTTTAGCTGTTGCAGTAGCTTTTTTCTTTGTGATGTTGATATGAATCAGACTGCACTTTAAAGTTGGCCATGTCGTCAATTTTTATTAAAATAGTATAGTGTTCATACCAAAAGTAATAATGTAACAATAATAATATTAACCAGGAAACAGTAATTTTTTTTTTTACCTTTTTTGTAATGAAGTTATTAAATAAGATAAGGTAGATTGCTGTAACTGGCAGGCCCACAATTTCAAATCTTAGTTTAGTGATCGAAAAACGATAAGTGATCATGCTGCTTTTGCTGTTTTTTTTTCTACAAATTATATTCCATTATATTAGACGGTTAACATTCATCCAGGATGCATGAGTACGTTTTGTGGTCAGATTAGGGTGACCACCGGCAGAGGCCAGGAAAGCCAAACGCAGACCCTGCACCCGCGCCCCCTCCCCGCCACCTGGCACACCAACCCTGATGCCTGCTCACATGAAAAAATGGCTCAAGCTTAAGGCTTGTTGACATTAAAATGCTCATGGCTTGGAGCACTGCTGCAATTGCATTCATCATTTTATTGATTAAGTTTAAATAATTACCAATAATAACTGCACCAGTAACAACTATATGTATTGTAATAACCTGTATATACATAGTATAATACCTACCTGGAAATATTTTAAATATCTGACATTGGTATTAGCCAATGAGGCTAGTAGGACAACAGCACTTTATCAAAAGGCTACAGAACAGGCCCAATAGGACCTTTTTTTGAGGGCACTCTTGCTGACCTGGAAATTATTATGACTGACATTTAACCAATGACGTTGGTAAGGTGACCTTTTGGCACCAACCTGTCTCTAAGTGGTTAGTTTTGATATAATTAATTTTTGAATCAGCTCCAGATTGGTTGGCGAGTGCCCCTGAATGAATGGATCTTCCCTCAGGCTGGGCTGCGGTGTGAACAGTGTGAGCTTCAAAATACTGGGCCTAAAGGATGTCCGGAACAGGAATGGGGCCATGAAACCCAGACCGTCCAGTACAAAACCCTGGTGCCTGGCCACCCCAGGTCAGATTCGAAAACTGATTTCTAACACTTATTCAGACAAACCTGTTGATTATATCATCTTTCCCTTCCCCAGATCCTTGTGATTGTTCGATTCATATACTGTGTAGTTAACAAAGCAAAAGAGATAACTCAGCATGTTTGCATACCCATGACATTATATTTATATTGTCTATTAAAAGCTTGCCAGAAAGGCATGGATTTCTATTGGTGACAGTCATAAATTACAAACATTCTGTCTGAGATTAGGGTTTATCAGATGGTACTACAAATTTGACTGCGGTATTCTCATCTAAAATGAGAGAGAAAAAAATACTTCAAACTGCAAATACTTGTTTTCAAACTAGTAAGGCAGACATTTGATATTTTTGTAGTATATCTGAATATGCAAGTTACAATTTTGAAGAATTGGGTGGAATAATCGTAATCTTTGGAATTTTTTTTAAGAAATGGCTAAAGAATTATATTTTAGTTGGAAATGTTTATCCTATTTTGCATGATAAGCTTTGATTGAAATGCCCTTAATTTATAAAATGAATAACTTGTTATGCAGCTGTTAGCTTCAGTGACATGCAGGCATTGAATTGAAACCCCTGCTGATGTGGCCAGGAGTCCCCAGGAGCTATAGCTCAGTGTGTTTTCATTTATTCAGTTTTTCTGTCAGTGGAACGTGCAGCATTTCTCTGCTTAAAGGGTTAATGTAAGGCTAACTTTTGGCCTCTATTTGACCCCTTGATGGGGTGAATTCCTTAAATACTTGCAGTATCAAGTGATCTTAATGTTGAGAGAAGCAGGACACAAGCTCTCCAAAAAAAAAGCTGTGCCCAAGCTGATCTAGTGGTAAACTACATTTTTGTAGCAAGTTATTTGTGAAAGGCTGGTTCAGCAGCAATTGGCAGCTTTTAAGTGTTCCAAACTAATTTTGAAGAGAAAATCATTCAAACATTTCAAAAGAATAAACTTTAAAGAGTGGTAACATTGGCATTTCTACAATTTAATCTTTTTTTGATGTTTGCGTAGTAGAAAAGATGAGTTGAGCAAATGAAATTAGCAAAATTACAGAAAGTCTCCATGTCTGAAAATTGATATGCACACAGCAGTTTTGGCACACCTGGTACCTGATTTCATAGCTTTGTATTCACAAATATGCTTTGGAATTCACAAAGACACCACATTGGTTCTTTGTGAAGAAAATAGTCCCTTCTCCACATTTTTTAAAATTTAAAGCATTTCAGATTGTCCATTACAAGGTTTGTAAAAACTATTTAAGAAGATGCACCATTGTTTCAAATTTCACCACGTTTAAATTTTACATTTAGCAATACATATACTAATTTCTCTTGTAGCTCTGTTGAATGCACGGAAAATGTATGACAATTGATGCCATTCTCTAATAATAAGTTGGATGTTTCTCTCCTCAGCCAGTCCCTAAGGTGAATTATTAGAAGCAAATTAAACTGCAAGATCTTAAAACTTACTGTGCAACCTGGGGAGTTTGCTCTCTTTTATTGTAAAGGATCGAATACAAGCAGTTTATGTTTATTTCACTCTGTCATAGGAAAAGCATTTGACTTTTCCTGAAAAGGGCTAAATAGATTATAAATATTTTAATGCCATATTGTAACTGTTGAACCATTTCTTCAACAAAACCAAGCAATATAGGCTTTGTGTGAGTTAATGGTCTTAAAATGACTCTTACAAGAAAACAGAGCAGAAAATATTTGATAACTTTGTTTCTGCCAATTTTCTCCCCTCCTGAAAATGTTAAATCATTACTGCGGTGCAGTTTCATGAGTGCAAGCTTCATTGTGGCACATTGCTCATTACTCATACATGTTTCTTTGGAGTGGGCATTGGCAAACTGTTCGCCTGCAGAGGCATCGCAGCTGTATTTGATCATGTCCTCTCGTATCCACAAAAGCACACTTCTAACATGGGTAATGAACTGGAGCATGAAATCTGGCTGTTTTCTCGCTGAGAATTGTCAGATCAATTGTAGCAACTGACTCGGTCCTAACTGAGATCATCTAATTAGGCATGGAGCATGGATTAAATATGAGCTCTTCCTGGCCAGTATGGCACAAATTCATCGAGCTATTGGATGAGCAGGTAAATATTGACTTTTTAACAAACTTGACACCTGAAACTCTCTTAAAAGGTATTTATTTCAATTTATAACAGCAAAATACTGTGGTGCAGTATTCTGCAGAAATCTGAAATAAAGACAGAAAATGCTGGAAATAATGATTGATTTTTTGGGGATGATCTCGTTGAAGTCCTTGATTGTGACTAAAATTATAACTTCAGCAATTTATTATATTTAGCTAACTTTTATCTTTATCATATATTAAAAATGAATCCATGTAGATGCCAAATTGCAGACATTATACTTTGCTATAGATGCAAGATCAGTTTTAAAAAAACTGGTTGCTTCTGTGCTATAATCTGAAAGCATCAAGTATATTTCAATTTATAAAGTTCCCTGACCTAACAATAATCAAACTCAGTGAATTCAGATTGCATTTACTTACAGCGATTAGACTTTATGGCATTAACGGATCACATTGTGTGCTTCAAATTTTGTTTGTTAATGTTCCTGTTAAGCATCTTGGGATATTTCACTACATTAAGTGTGCTATACATATGCAAGTTGTTGTTGTATAGAATCAGTGGTATTATTTCCACATGAATTCCCCATCTTCTGTCCAGATTTATTGGTCCCCCATGATGACTCAAAGAGTCCACTGAGTCTTTTAACCATAGAGGAAGATATTCAGTCACCGCTGAAACACCAACAACTCTTGGTTAGCTACAAGTGTGACTTCCAAGTGTGGAAAGGATATTAAGTGTGGTTGTTGGTTTCCCACAGTTGAGTTTTACGGTCAGAACTTGCTGCCAAGGCTCACACATGTATTTTGGCCACTTGGATGAGGTACACCAGAGTGTTTGGCACCATGGGACTTTATCTCTGCAAAGACTCACAGTGGGTATTTGCTTGGGTTGTCTTCCTCAGCTACCACATCTTCAGTGGATGATCAGTGGAAAAACTTGTGCAGTTCATCTGGGATTTCTGCTGAGCTTACGGCAGCTGATTGGAGAACATCTGAACAAGCCTTGGCATTAATATATTCAGAAGAGTAGGACAAAGAATTATAAGAGTACTTTTGGCATATTAATGTAAAATTTGTCTCCCTACACAAAATGCTCAGGACTGTTTAATAAGTATTTCAAAACAAAAACAGAATTACCTGGAAGAACTCAGCAGGTCTGGCAGCATCGGCGGAGAAGAAAAGAGTTGACGTTTCGGGTCCTCATGACCCTTCGACAGAACTTGTTCTGTCGAAGGGTCATGAGGACTCGAAACGTCAACTCTTTTCTTCTCCGCCGATGCTGCCAGACCTGCTGAGTTTTTCCAGGTAATTCTGTTTTTGTTTTGGATTTCCAGCATCCGCAGTTTTTTTGTTTTTAATAAGTATTTCATGCTGATGATTCTCAGGACAGTGTTGAGGATCCATCTCACTGTTATAATTAAGTTGTAGCTGACTTGAAAGTATTGTAGCCTTGTAACATGCTCCCACGCATATAATACGAGTGGATAATCACTTCATATATATTATATGAACGAGATATATTTTTCAGACAAGACTTTATTTGTTCAGGTAGTTTTTGCACTTAATCATCTTGCAAGAGCAAAAAAACTTGATGTGGCTCTTTATGTGGTGTCAAGACAGATCTGTGACAGGCTGATTTTCCACCCCTGTTGTGTTGCTGCTTGCTGTAGTTAATATTCGGCTGTAAGTGTCTTGGAGAAGTAAACCAAAGGGCCCTGCACATGACACTAGAGTGCATTTCCATTAATTATGCAGTCAGAGCTGGTGAGAAAATGCTGTCATAGAAAGCCAGTAAATGAGATCTCTTCAAATAGGGCTGAATGAAAAGCATTCATTTTATTTAAGCCAGAATGTTGGCATAAGTGCAAAGAAGAACACAATTGACATTTTTGCTGGTTGTTTTTAATTATTGTACACTTAGTTGTTATGTGAAATGCTTGAATGAGATGTGAAGTGCTTGAATGAGAAGAATGCTGTAGTTTGAGAAATTCGGTGTTTCATTGTAATATGTAGACATCCTGATGTAAAGTATCTCTTGTGGAGAGAATGTTGGACATGCAATTAAAGACTCTTCAACATAACAGTTTAATGGAATAATATTAGAAACGTTATAGCTCAGTTTGTTCTTTTAATTGTTTCACAGTTAAGCAGATTTTGAAATATATGCATGTTCTATACACATATGTTTTCACAATTGTAGGATCTGACTGTTTCATAATATTTGCATGGTTTTGTGCTGATTTTTGCTGATCTTTCCTCTCTATCCCTTCTTTGCAGACAGCATTCACTGATGCCTTACTGAGAAAAGTTCCACCTGACATCCACACATTTGCTTTCTCTCAGGAGTCATTGAATGGAAATCATGAGTGGGATCACTGGGTGATTTTTCCTCTTTAACCCAGGAGGTCTGAGGCCATATGTATGGCCTCCACTGCCATCTCCACCAAGATTGGTCAACCCAGCATACACTGGGGATCTCAATTGGAATTTTCCTTGTCTGCATAACTCAGGATCCAGTATATAAACTCAGTAAGACATCAGAGAAGCCCATGTATGAGAATACTTGCATTCCTGGTGTGTAGCTGAGCATTACAGATCAGGAAGGCCAATAATTTCACTCATTTATGTTGTGTGCCAGCAGACTTCACCAGGTGACCATATTGTAGCATGATTCAGCGTAGCACTTCTGTATTAAAGAAGGGAAAACTGTCCAGCATTCCTGTGCTTGTGGAACTATACCCTAATATTTCAAGAAAGCGAGGGCTGCAGAGAAAATTGGTAGAAAATGGAAAGAAAGATAATCTCCTCTTAATTGTGCTAATGGTACACTTTAATAAGCAAAATAATGAGCAGTTACATCACAGTAAGCCTACTTTACCATCCAGTAGGTGGGCTGCAGATATATTTCATATGTATGAATTGAAGCATACATTTTAGCTTCTCATTTCATCTTCAATCTGCGTTATTTCTTTAAAAATGCACAACCGCCTGCGGTTCTCTTTAATATTTAATTCAACAACTTTTTAATCTGTCATTACTCCATGATGAAGTAAGCATCAAGTGTCACAAAAAAAGATTAAATTATACTTGGAAATAGGAATTGAAGTGATTTAGTGGTTGTGGGCTGAATATTTGTTTTGCTCAAGTAATAATGGTAGTTTGGGCGAAAGGGGTTTCTTAGTGTTTTATATGCCTACGCAGAACTGTGCAGTACTCCCTTGTGGCTGGCCTTCATTTATACTAGCACAACAGAGCTTTCTTTTATTTAAATAGAGGTGGATGTTGAAATGAGTAAAGGACATTACATTAATTGTGCTGAAATCTTTCTCAAAAGCTGTTGTTATTTCTGTACACTTTCAATTTTTTAAAGAAATTGCAACCTTTTGCACATTGTCTTAGGCATTTTATATTATTGTAATTCAACAGCCAAGGCTGTTTTTCAGGAATTTGGTTCTGAAAGGTTGGATGCAAAAACTGTAATTTATGAAAAGGAAAATGTTATACCAAAGATCTATTAGTACCATAACTGTTCAAACTGTAATTGCCCTGTATTGCTTTCTCACAATTTCAACAACTTAAGTTAAAGAGGGACGACGGTGCTGCACACTGGTGTCCTGTTGTACTGTGCTGCAGAGAAGTATCATGCTAGTTTGCGCCCACAGACATATTGAGTTACCAATCAATGTTGTTGCCTTAGTAGAGGTGTTAATGAGAAGGACAGTCATTCTGTCTCCCCCAGCCACTTTCACTACACTTTCTCATGACCTACACCATGTAAGTGTGCCGTTCTATTCTCTCGGTTCCTCTGTCTCCGTTAAATCTGTTCGACTGACCCAGCCGTCCACATCAGCGTTTCTGCGATGTCATCTTTTTCCTCAACCAATATTCTCCCCCACTGTGGTTGACAGGGCCCTCAATTGTGTCCGCCACATTTCCCGCACTTCTCCCATCCCTTCCCCTTCCTCCAAGAACCACTATGGGATTCCCCTTGTCCTCATCTTCCACCCCATCAGCCTCCGTGTTCAACAGATCATTTACTGTCATTTCTGCATCTTCCAGTGTGATGCCATTACCAAGCACACCCCCCCCCCCGCTTTGATATCCTGATCCACTGCTCAATCACCCCAATACCTCATCTCATCTCCCACGGCACCTTTCCATGCAAACGCAAGAGATGTTACACCTGCCTTTTTACTTCCTCTTTCCTCACCATCCAGAGTCTCAAACACTCCTTCCAGGTGAAGCAGTGATTTATGTGCATTCTTTCAGTTTAGTATACTGTATTTGCTGCTCACGATGTGGTCTTCTGTACATGGGGGATACCAAACACAGATTGGGTGACCACTTTGCGGAACACTACTGTTCAGTCTGCAAGTAGGTCCCTGAGCTTCTGGTAGTCTGCCATTTTAATTCTCTACCTTGCTGTCACGCTGAAATCTCTGTCCTTGGCCTGTTGCACTGTTACCTTGAAGCCCAACATAAGCTTGAAGAACAGCACCTCATCTTTTGATCAGGTGTTTTACAGCCTACTGAACACAACATTGTGTTCGACAATTTCAGATTGTAAACCCTGCCTCCCCATTTTGTTTCCTTTGCTTTGTATATTTTGGTTTTGCTCTTGTTTTCACTTTCAGACAGTAGCACACCTGCTATAGGCACATTTTTTGTTTCTTGCCCCATCACCATTCCCTTAGACCCTGTAAGGTTAACTCTCTTCTGTCATTCGATCTTTCCTGTCTTCCACCCTATCACAGACCTTCCTTTTGTTCTTGTGCCACCTACCTCTTGCTGAAAACCTATTACATTGCTAACTTAAAGTTCGGGTGAAAGGTCATCGACCTGAAACATTAACTCTGTTTCTCTCTCCACAGGTGCTGCCTGCCCCTCTGAGTATTTCTACATTTTCGGTTTTTATTTCAGGTTTCCAGTATCCAAAGTATTTTGCTTTTTGATAAGTTATATATGTGTTTGATTTGGCCAGAAGTGTACAAACTGTGTGGTTATTGCAGTTTTATTCATATTCAGCTGTTCCATCATTTATAATTGCTGGTAACATCTAAATATTGATCCCTTGGTATAAAATGTACCAAACCAACAAATGTGTTTTTTCTTAGTGATGATTAAAAGCTGCTTCTTATAGATCCCTCTGATCCACTTGGAAAAATACAGTTGGTGTGATGGCTACCACGACAACAGAAATGTTGTATCAGCTGATGCAGATGATCCTTGACTACCACCCACAAATCTCACTGAACGCCATTATGTAACTAGACATTGTAACTTTTTTTGGATGCTTTGAAGTCATCTTTTTTTTGGTCAGTCTTTTTTTGGCTGCAACATAGGGCAATTTGATAGCTGCCTGCCCCCAGACCTTTATCCACACTATTTCCAAGCTAACAACTGGAGTGGGTGCAAAAACAGGTTGGGAGACTCTTCTTGATAAGATGGCATCTGCCCTTTGCTTCTCTTCAATAGCATGGCTGAGATCAGGAACTCAGCACTGTGCAGTTAAAAATATAAAATCTTTTTAATTTTTGTAACCAACAACTGCTTTTATATAATGTTATTATTTTATAATAACATTATTGACTATTGATCTACAAATATGGCGTTGCAAATCTGTATCTTTACTTAGGGCAAATACTCTCATTTCCACCATTACATATACTATAATGTAGGCCATATTAACAAGCCACCTTTAAAAAAAGTTACAAATAGATCTCACATTACTTGCTTCACAATGACTGAAGTATCTTCATTTGCAAATGTACACCTTACTTCAGGGTTGTGTTCAGTGTCTCTCACGGGTAAACATTCCGAGTCTCTGTGGTAATTCTTTTGCTGGTGGGACCATTTTCGTTGACCCTATATTGTGGGATATGTTGGGGGTGAATTTAGTCTACAGCAGTAGTGTGAAAGAGGCTTGTAATGGATTGGCAGCTGATTTTCATCGCACTGAATCTTACTTCCACTGAAATTCAGCAAAATCAACAATTTAAACTTATTTCCTAGTCTCACTGTTGGTTTTACTTGGTTTGAAATTTAAAAGTCACTGGAAAATAAAAGCTGGACTGGTTAACAATTGGTCACCGATTCGCTATGAGCCCGTTTTGTACAGCTGATCAGTTTCCCCCCATTCTTGATCTTAGTTTACTGTAATTTTCCACAAACTAAATTTAACCCTACTAGTTAAAAACACTCCACTCAGTTATGTGGCACTGTCAAGCGGTCATCTGTATTTGCCTTGTATTTGGACAGATGGGTCATGGAAATGTTCACTAGTGCTTTGCACAATAGTGGCCAGAATTTTCCGTCCCGTTGGCGTCGGGCGTCATGGTTGGTGTGGTTGGACAATATGGTAGGAAGGCCAAAAAATCAGTTTCACTGAAACCAGCTTGCGATCGTCCTCTTTGCCCGTCAGTGGTGGGCCGCCTTTCCCATCACCACACATCAGGAACGTAATTTTAATCTGCATGTAATTATAAGCATGCTCACCGTAATCATCCGGACGTCAGATTTACCGCCCACATCGGCAGGAAAACATGCCAGCCCAGAACAAGTGTGACATGCAGAAGTTGGCACTTAGTGTTAGGGCCTTGCTCACATCATGGACATCCGAGGAACAGATAATGCTGGAGCCCTACAGCTTCTGGACCCTGGAGGCACGTGCATCGCATGCTGAATGGATCCTGATGAACTTGACAGAAGATGGAAAGTCACCATTGATATCTGGGATCTGCTTCGGGACATCAACGTCTTGGCCGTGGTCTGCCATGGATGATCATCAAGGGGGGTGGAGAGGAAGGTCTAGGTTTGACTGAAAGAGGAAGGCGTACTGGGGTTAGGATGTTGACGTTGGTGGGTGGGGGGGGTGGGGTGGAATGATGGTGTCTGGGGGGGAGGAGGGTGTAACGGGGGAGAATGCAGCAACTGAGGAGGTCGGTGTAAAGGGGGAGGAAGGTGTAAGGGAAGGAGTTCAGAGGGGGGAAGGCCTTTGCGAGGTGGGGAGGAAGGATCTCGGGGAGAGGATGGACTTCATGGGAAGGAAGGAGTTTGGTGGGGGAAGGAGTCCAGTGGGAGGAGGGACTTCAGAGGTGGGAAGAAGTCCAGGGGGAAGAAGAAATAAGAATGGAAGAAGGAGTAAGGGTGGGGGAAATGCCCAGGTGAATGTGCAAGGGAGGGGGTCTGTGGAGTCACTGACTGCCATTTGGAGAGCAAAATGAGGGTGGATGTGGTAGGAGGGAATGGTGAGAATGAGAGAAGGCAGAGTGAGCTGGTAGGGTGAGGGTGCTACAGTATCAGTAGAAGGGACGGCGAGAATGGTGGTGGTGACTGGGAGGCAGACAAGAACCCTGGAGGAGGTTGGGTGGGTCAATGTGGATGGGGATGGGAATCTCAGGAAGATAGGGAACGTGCAAGTTCGCCTGGACATCCCGGAAAGAAAAGAGTTCTGGCTGATAGATGACAGTGGGGAGGTGGAAGGCGATGCCAGGGGGGCCAACAGTGATGGGGGAAAGGACATGGGTGACTGGGGGAGGGGAAAGGACGGGGGTTGCTGAAGACATACTTTACAACAACCATCTTGCAAAGTCAGAAGTGAAAGGAGCCTGGTGTTGGGCGGGCACAGGTGCTGCATGGGACTGTGATCAGTGGCTGGGCAGAGACGCAGCTCGGCTCAGGTACACACCTGAAAGCAAACCCCAGCAGGCAGCATTGAAAATGCTCAGGACATTGGGATGTGTGTTAGAGGAAGGCTGTGTGTGTGTGTGGGAGAATGCTTGCACGAGGCTCCTAAACCCCCACTTCCAACCACCACCACCACACACACAGAAACACACACACACTTCTCCCTTCAGAATCACTTGTGGGACCGCTGCGTGCAGCTGAACTGCTAGCGGGTGGGGGACGTAGAAGGGCTCTGAAGCCTGTAAATGAAGCTGAAAGACACCATTACGCATTATTCAGTAAAAGTGAATATATTTTCAGATTATAAAGTGACAAGATGTGTTCACCTGTGCAACCACTTGTGATCAGAAATTCTTAACTTCTCTTGGCCTACCACTTATTCTAGGTGCTGCCCTGACATATGCAGCAGGGGTGGAGACAGCCTGTGCAATGGTTGGCCCTGTTGCCACTGATGACTTCCGCATGGTCTTGAGGGCCCTGACTTGACTTGGCTGTCCTCCTGTGGGCCAGCTCCTCCCTCTACAGTGACAGAGGATGAGGTTGAGGGAGGGGGGTCGCAGGCAAAGGCGACTTGGAGGGAGCGGACAGCCTCTGAGATTACAGAGTGGCTGACAGTGTCCAGCTGCCACTCCTCCTCCCTTCGTGTGCCCGAGGGCCCCGGCTTGACACTTTGAGGGGAAGGAGCACCTGGAGGGACGTTTAGGTGCCCTGTTTCCCTCTTGTGTCGCCACTGCAGGAACTCACCATCAGCTACCATGATGTGATGCAGGTCTGCGCGCATCTCTGCGTTCTACTGAACCAGGGTCTCCATGGTTTCCACTATCCTTCCCATGGAAACCTCCATATGCACACATGTGGGCACCACTTCATCAGACAGCAGGTGGACACACTCCGCTGACTTGTGACCTGCTTTGTTGAGGGCTTCCAACAGCTCTGCGTGACATTTCCCTGCCTTCTGCTGACTTTCCACAATGAAAAGGCCGAATCCAGAGGCTCGTCACCTGACTCGGATGTCACAGATGCCTCTTCCTCAGCACTCCTCCAAGTGCCGGGGAGCTCGGCTGAACATGTCCCCACCTGCTGCGGACACGTGTCCGTGCGGTGACCACCAGATTGTGAGCCCAAGACTGCTCTAGGTCTAGGTCCCACTGAGGTGTATGTCTCTGCACTGGTGCAGGGCGTGGGTACGCGCTGTGACAAGTCTTCCAGGCTGCTTATTTCCAGCTCTTCAATGGAGGAGGTGCCCTCTTGGCTGGAGGTGAGGACCTGGATGGAGCTGAGGCACTGGCTGGCTGAGCATGTCAATTGGTTGGCAGAGCTCCCTGTGAGCCAAAGTAGAGATGATTATTGCATGGCAGCAGAGTCCAAACCAGGAGAGAGAGCACTCTCAGTTGCGCTGAGTGAGGGATGATGCGGTGCAGGATCCTCACGTTGGTGTTCACCGCTGACCTTGCCATCGCCACAGGCATGGTCCTTGTACTCACCAGTCAGGGCGATGGCATGCGTTTCGAAGTGAGTTAGAGACCTAATGTGTGCCACTGCATCCCCATTCTGGGACCTCTCCCTGCTGTTGTGAGCTAGCTTCTCTGCATGAAAACAGTTGGAGAGAGTGTAAGCAGGATACATGGCACTGCATGGAATTTGTGGTGAGCAGTGACATGGATGGGATGAGGACTTGAGCTCCAGAGGAGATGATACAGCTGGAGATGTGAGGGTGTGTGTGAGAGTTAGTGTCCCTTGAGGTGAGATCCCTGTGGATGTGTGATGGGTTTGTGAGTGTGCGAGTTGAGAATGATGAGAAGAGTGACTTACCCTGGCGGAATGGACGAGATCATTCATCCTTTTCCTGCACTGAATGGCTGTCCTCTTTTGCAGGGCGTTGGCGCTGACCACTGCTGCCATCGCCTCTCATGCTGGATCGGTTACCTAGCTTGGTGGCTTTTGCCCAGAGTAGGGATAGAGGACATCCCGGCAGGCCTCCGCTGTATCCAGTAGGCTCTTCAGGGAGGTGTCACTAAATCTGGAGGCAGCATGTTTCCTCCCTTTGGCAGCCACCAGTTCCCAACAGCTTCCTGTCCCTTGAAGAGCACTAGCTCTTTGCAGGGGCAGCCTTTAAATATGGCACCCGATTTTCTGAAGGACTGAGATGGCGGTGGAGCTGGTGAATCAGAGAATGCCCCACCAGCGACCCGGCATGTTTCCGGTAGTGCATAATTAATTAGTCAGGAATGGGTCGATACAGGGCAAAAACCCGCCATTGTGGCCAGTGGGTAAAACATCCTTTTTCCCGCTCACTACCACACTTCGTGCAAATCTAGGATGATTCTACCCATTGTCTTTTCTCTGAGCACTCTATACAACTTTTGCTTGTTTAGTGCTCACAATCTGTTCCTAAAAATGGCTTGTTGAATGAAAACATACTAAATTTAAATCACTTTGCTATAAGAAAGCATGTAATGAGGGTGGGTTATGTTCCTCACCATAACCTTTACATTAAATGCCTGTTGGCTGCCTATACTGGCACCTATCCAGCAATGTGGAAAATTGCCCAGGTACGTCCTGTACACTAAAAGAAGGACAAATCCAACCTGGCCAGTTACTGCCCCAACAACATACTCTTCTTCATCAGTAGAGTGATGGAAGGGTGTCATCACAGTGCTATCAAGCAGCACTTGCTTAGCAATAAACTGCTCACTGACGCTCAGTTTTGGTTCCGCCAGGACTGTATAGCTCCTGAGCTCATTACATCCTTGGTTCAAACATGAACAAAAGAGCTGAACTCCAGAAGTACGGTGAGAGTGACTGCCCTTGACATCAAGGCAGCATTTGACTGAGTGTGACATCAAGGAGCCCGAGTAAAACTGGAGTCAATGGGAGTCAGGGGGAACACTATCCTCTGGTTGGAGTCATACCTAGCACAAAGGAAGGTGCTTGTGGTTATTGGAGGTCAGTCATCTCAGTTCCAGGACATCATGGCAGGAGTTCCTTGGGGTAGTGTCCTACGCCCAACCATCTTCAGCTGCTTCGTCAATGACTTTCCTTCCATCATAAAGTCAGAAGTGGGGGATGTTCGCTGATGATTGCACAATATTCAGCACCATTTGCAACTCCTCAGCTACTGAAGCAGTCCATGTCCAAATGCAGCAAGATCTGGACAATATCCAGGCTTGGGCTTGCAAGTGGCAAGTGACATTCATGCAACACATGTGGCAACCAATGACCATCTCCAACAAGAGAGAACCTAAGCATCGTCCTTTGACATACAATGGCATTACCATCTCTGAATCTCCCACTGTCAACATTCAGGGTTACCACTGACCAGAAACTGAATTGTTCTAGCCATATATATACTGTGGCTACAAGAACATGTCAAAGGCTAGGAATCCTCTGGCAATTAACTCACCTTCTGACTCTCCAAAGCATGTCCACCATCTACAATGCACAAGTCAGGAGTGTGATGGAATACTCTCCATTTGCCTGGATGAGTGCAGCTCCAACAACACTCCAGAAGCTCGACACCATCCAGGACAAAGCAGCCCACTTGATTGGCACCCCATTCACAAACATTCACTCCTTCAAACATTGACACACAGTGGCAGCAGTATGTACCATCTACAGGATGCATTGCAAGAACTCACCAAACCTCCTTAGACACCGCTTTCCAAACCCATGACCACCTCCATCTAGAAGAACAAGCACAGTAGACAGACGGGAACATCACCATCCGGAAGATCCCCCCCCAAGCCACGCACCATCCTGACTTGGAAGTATATTGCCGTTCCTTCACTGTCACTGGATCAAAATCTTGGAACTCCCTCTGTAACAGCACTGTGGGTGTGCCTACACCATATGGACTGCAGTGGTTCAAGAAGGCAGCTCACCATCACCTTCTCAAGGGCAATTAGGGATGGGCAATAAGTGCTGGCCTAGCCAGTGATGCTCACATCCCATGAATGAATAAAAAAGAGAACCTAACTGGCTCAAAAATCCTCTTTCTATCTACTCTTTCTGTAGTACTTACCTCTCTTTCTACATATCTCCAACTCACCGCTTCCCTTTCCTCACCCCCCCTCGCTTGCTCTCACTCGCTGCCTCTCTTGCTGCTTCACTTTGCTTCCCGCTCACTGCTCCTCTCCTGAGCCTTTGCTTTGAGGAAAAGGGAGAGGGACAGCAAGAGGGAAGCAATGTAGGGTTGGGAGAGGGAAGCGGTGAGCAGGAAGAAGTGAATGGGCTGGGAGAGGCGATGAGTGAAGTGGCTGGAAGTTTTTTAAAGAAACAGACTGAGCATGTGCTGTTACAACGTGACTCTTACCCCATATGCAGTGACTACACTAAAATGAATATGAAGGTAGCAGTATTCAGTTAAGTTTCTTAATTTATAAATCACACAAATGAAAACTCACTATGGGAATGCATTTTAAACAGGAGATATTTGTACGATAGCACAAAAAGTGCTAAAGTAAAAATAAATTACTCAATCCCCTACTGTCAGCATTTGGGGGTTACCATTGACCAGAAACTGAATTCGACTAGCTATATATACACTGTGGCTACAAGAACAGGTCAAAGGCTAGGAATCCTTTGGCAAGTAACTCACCTCCTGACTCTCCAAATTACTGCTGTTGACTTTTGAAGCAGTTTCATTTAGGCCATTTGGTTAATGGACCACCAGGAAATAGTACATTTGAAATAGTGGATATTCAGGAGTGGGTTATGTTCCTGACCATAATTTTTACATTAAGCGCCTATTGGCTGCCTTGAACCTAACTGGCCCAAAAACCTTCTTTCTACTTACCACTCCTACTACAGTACTTATAGATGCACTATAGCCTTCAGTTGGTTTTAGCAAGCCTCAAATTAGCGAGAGACTTGGTAAGTGTATAGAATTCTTCAAGATAATACCCGACTTCTTTTCCATACTGCAGACCATCTTCTTAAACCCCTCTACCTTGGCTCCTCCACCCTCAACTCCAACAAGTGTGACAATGTCATGGATTTCTTTGTCGCTGAGATTGAGACCATCTGTTCAGCTTTCTCTGCCTCTTCCCTCGGTTTCCCCCCAGCTACCACGTCTAACATCCTCTAAAATCGCTCCCACCCAAGCCCTTGCATAATTCCCTAGTTCCTCTCCTATCTCTCCCCTCATTTCCGTACTCAGATCATCTTGTCCATGAGACCCACCTTCTGCACCCTCCGCTCAACTGCTGATGACCCAACTTCCTTCCCTAGCTCCCATGGTAATTGATATTTTAAGCAGTTCCCTCTTCTTCAGGTTCTATCCCCTCTCCTTCAAATCTGCTGCGATCACCCTTTTCCTCTAGACTTGACTATTGTATTGCATTCCTATCTCGTCTCCTACGTTCTACTATTCGTAAACTTGAGGTCATCTTCAACTCTGCTGCCCATGTCCTATCTTACACCTTGCACCAATCACACCAATCACCCCTGTGCTTGCTGACCTACATTGACTCCCAGTTAAGCAATGCCTTGGTTTTAAAATGCTCATCCTTGTTTTCAAATCCCTTGTCCCTCTCTTCCAGCTGCACACCCTTCCATTGTATCTGTACTGCTCTAATTCTGGCCTCTTGAGCATCCTTGGCTTTAATGGCTGCCTCAGCTGCCAAGGTCCAAATCTCTGAAATTTCCTCCCTGAACCTCTTTGTGCCTCTACCTCTTTTCCTCCTTAAAACCTACATTTTCTTCCCAAGCTTTTGGTCATTCACCTGTTTCTTAAGTGACTCATTGTCACATTTTGTTTGATAATGCTCCTGTAAAACACTTTTTGTGATGTTTTATTATGTTAAATGCACTATATAAATACAGGTTGTTGTTGTTGCCTTGACAGTTGTTATTTGGTCAAACATTCCCTGAGTACTTCAAAACCCCTTCTTTTCATTCACGCAAATTACCTGGTGTTCCTTGAGGGAGGAGTCTGGTAATAAACAGTAATGGGTAACCTCTGAAGTGCAACAACACTACATTCAGAACAATAATGTGCATATTCTGATAACCAAGCATGCCATTTGCGGGGGCATTGTTTACAGAAAATCCAGTGGGACATTGTATTTCTTGTATTAGGTATATCAGTTCTTCCACTGGGTATGGTATGCACTGATTTGGGATGTTATGTGGACTTCTGCTTTTGCCACTCAGTAATACATGCTAATCCCCAAAAAAACTTGCAATCTGCTTTAGCTGTCAGATATTTTATGTAATGTAATAGATAAATATATATTACATTGATAGCAACCACCAAATTTGAGGGTTTTACTTAGATGTATGTACAGCACCATGTGAATGAATTGTCATAATAAGACTAGGCAGGTGAACAGACAGTGACAGTGTTTGCAATTAAAAACAATGGCTGAATACTATGAGAAGAAATAAATTATAGGTTGATTTCAGAATGTGTTATGATGTGAAAACCTGAAGATTGAATGTTTTGTTGATTTCCTCTTGTTTTCAGAAAACAGGAATATTTTGCATGCAACATCTGTTAGGGTGTACAGTTTTATAGATGAGTCTCAAATATGACTCAGTTTATAATTTAAGATTTACAGAAAAATGCCCAATAAATAAAACCTGATGATTTCATTCTGGTTCTAGTCAATTGTTACATTAAAAAATGGCCAAAAAAAAGGCCCAACCCAGAAATCTGTGTTAACCTTGGCTGACCCTTGATAGGTATGATTAATCAGGTAATAGTTTCTGGAGTGTTTGATTATCTAATGGCGTGCCCATTTAGGTAGGTGTCTGTCATCACTGGTCCATTCAATTTGTGGCAGGAAGCAAACGACTTCCTTTAAGCCAAGTAAGCTTCCAGGGTTAAAGTAAATGCACATCTTTGTACAAGAATAAATAAAAAGAGCAAGCTGAGTCAATAAGCTGGTTCAGTTCATGCCTACAGCCATGGAGGACAGCTCATTTTGTAGATGTGGGTGTTTTGTTTACATTTATAATGCAGCTTTATTTAATGCTGACAGATATAGCTTGTGGCAAATGTTATTCAGAACATATGAGCAGTCATAATGCTTCTGTCATCTTATAGTGTGCTTTAGAAAATAAGCAGTTCACATCAGTTTCATTCAGGAAAAGATACAAGACAGCATCAGCTCTATGGACCCATTTATCGAGTTGTTTTACAAGTTGTGAATATGGCATTTTACGGTGTCAGTGGAAATAGTCTTTGATAGTGTCTGACTGGGGATAAGGGAGAAAGGGTTTATATGAAGAGAATCAAAGAAGGCAAACCAATCACAATCACATTTAAAAAGCATCTGTACAAATTGTGATTTAAATGATTGGGGGGGTGGGGGTGCGAAACTCACAGATCAAAGCATTATGGTACTGTTTCTGAAAATCCCCAGTTTGAACAAGTGAATCTGGGTGAAAAAAATGATTTGTGTCACATTTCTGTACAACAGGCTTATTATCTCTTCCTCTTTGTGTAATATTTCAGCCATGTACTCCAACATATGGGGAATCCATACATCTCAAACTTCCCAGCCATGCAGGGGTAATCTTTAAAAAATCTTGTATGTCATAGCAAAATGCAGCCTTAGAGCCATTGAATTAATTAACCTGCTGCCTAATTAACTTTTCCTGGTTTGATTACTGGCAGGATGTTGAGTATGAACCTGATGCTGTTGTGTCACCATTCAAACACTGACTAGAGTTGAGGAGGGCTTCATTTAGATGCCTGCTGGTATGAATTACATAAAGAATCCATGTAATAGGTTTTCACTCCCTGCACTCAGGCAAGTGTTAGTGGCATTTGACGTTCAACTGTTATTAGTAGCGACTACAAGTTAACCTATAGATGCATTTAAAAGTTGATATACAAAGTTAAAGTAAGGCCCATGCTAAAGTATTAAAATAATTTTTTGATGCTTCAGTACAAGTTCACTCATTGTCTTTACTGCACACTGACCTGTTTATAATTGGGATGAATGTGACCTTGATCGGATGTGCCAGAGGTGATCGAGAAAGAGAGAGGTAGATGTTAGTCTGATTATAGAGAAGGAACTTGGAGACTAATTTCTACCTAGACCCTAGAGCCAAATGACCTATTCCTGCTCCTATATTCCTAACCTCAATTAATCCTACTTGATGGTAACCTTTAACTAAAAGAGGAATGAAAATTGGAATACTTTACTAGCCCCTTCAGCCAGTTAACTGGCTTGGCTTGCTTTCAGATACACCAAGGTGTGAATTGTCATGGTCTCACCTCGTTGAATTAGTTTGGATCTTTTTAGTTGAGTACCGTAAATAAACTTGAATTGGGTTAGTGGGGTGTTTACTACTTAACTGACTTCAAATGTGGTTGGCACCTACCTTGGAGTAAATTCACTGAAGTCACTAGACCATATACTAAGCAAGTTTACTTTTTGTATTCACTTTGATGGCATAAATCTCCCGCATTGGGAGTTGGTCATGCAGACACCACACTGTTGCGAAAAGGTCATTTAAACTTTAGTAATCAAAGTAAAGATTCTTCACTGTCTTGTTCCTTTAACATATATTTTACAAAGGTTGTGTTCTTAGTGAGTGAAAAATGAATTTGATACAGTTTGTAGCTTGAATTGCAGAAACTCTTGGGTAGCGATATCCTGTCTGATAATGATTTCCAATGATTCATTTAGAGTTGAAGATGTCACAGTTTGTTCTTTTATCGCCTTCTGATCTTTACTTTGAGGTGTGTAACCTGGGCACAATTTATCAGCCAGTGGAAATTGTTCTGTTGACAATGAAGTTTTATGAGGCTATGCCCCTTTATTTTTGAAAATATGATTTTTCAACTTTCAGCTGACTGGAAATTTTGCAGTTGGAACTGAGACAGAGTAAACTGCTTAAAAATGCAAGACCACTTTCCAAGATGAAGGTGAGAAACCAACAAATCACCCTCAGGGGAGTATGAAGGGGGAGACATTTCCTATAATCCAGACACCCATCGCAACTCGTAACTGTCTAAGGAAGAGACATTAAAAAGGCAAAGTACTGGATATTGAAACTAATGGCTTCCACAGACAGATAACCCAAAACCTCTTGGAAATACACAGTGGATAAACACACATCCCCAAACCTTTTAAAAATACACAATGGATAAAGTATTTTGAGTCAAGGTTGCCAGCCACTTGAGAGAGATTGCAAGGGACACAGAGACGGTGTCAAGAAAGTCTTCAGCAGAGGAAAGAAGCTGAGGGCTGCTCTCTCTCCCTCCCTCTCTTTCAGAATAAGCATGTCGCCAGGTTCAAGAAACCAACCTTACCAGATACCTACCAGCAAACTCAGATCTCTCAGAATCACAGTGCAGAAGAGGCCCTTCGGCCCATCAAGTCTGCACCGACATGTGAGAAACACCTGACCTACCTACCTAATCCCATTTACCAGCACTTGGCCCATAGCCTTGAATGTTATGATGTGCCAAGTGCTCATCCAGGTACTTTTTAAACGATGTGAGGCAACCCGCCTCCTCCACCCTCCCAGGCAGTGCATTCCAGACCGTCCCCACCCTCTGGGTAAATAGGTTTTTCCTCACATCACTCCTAAACCTCCTGCCCCTCACCTTGAACTTATGCCCCCTTGTGACTGACCCTTCAACTAAGGGGAACAGCTGCTCCCTATCCACCCTGTCCATGCCCCTCATAATCTTGTACACCTTGATCTGGTCACCCCTCAGTCTTCTCTGCTCCAACGAAAACAACCCAAGTCTATCCAACCTCTCTTCATAACTTAAATGTTTCATCCCAGGCAACATCCTGGTGAATCTCCTCTGCACCCCCTCCAGTGCAATCACATCCTTCCTATAAGGTGGCAACCAGAACTGCACACAGTACTCCAGCTATGGCCTCACCAAGGTTCTATACAACTCCAACATGACCTCCCTACTTTTGTAATCTATGCCTCGATTGATAAAGGCAAGTGTCCCATATGCCTTTTTCACCACTCCACTAACATGCCCCTCCGCCTTCAGAGATCTATGGACACAAGCTAAGGTCCCTTTGTTCCTCAGAACTTCCTAGTATCATGCCATTCATTGAATACTTCCTTGTCAAATTACTCCTTCCAAAGTGTATCACCTCACACTTTTCAGGGTTAAGTTCCATCTGCCACTTATCTGCCCATTTGACCACCCCGTCTATATCTTCCTGTAGCCCAAGACACTCAAGCTCTCTGTTAACCACCCGGCCAATCTTTGTGTCATCTGCAAACTTACTAATCCTACCCCCCACATAGTCATCTATGTCGTTTATATAAATGACAAATAATAAGGGACCGAGCACAGATTCCTGTGGTACACCGCTGGACACTGGCTTCCAGCCACTAAAGTATCCTTCTGTCATCACCCTCTGCCTCCTGCAACTAAGCCAATTTTGAGTCCACCTTATCAAATTACCCTGTATCCCAAGTGCATTTGCCTTCTTTATAAGTCTCCCATGTGGGACCTTGTCAAAGGCTTTGCTGAAATCCATATAAACTACATCAGCTGCACTACCCTCATCTACACACCTGGTCACCTCCTCAAAAAATTCAATCAAATTTGTAAGGCATGACCTCCCTCTGACAAAGCCATGCTGACTATCCCTGATCAAACCTTGCCTTTCCAAGTGGAGATAGATTCTCTCCTTCAGAACTTTCTCCTGTAGTTTCCTTACCACTGACGTGAGACTCACTGGCCTGTAGTTCCTTGGCTTATCTCTACAACCTTTCTTAAATAGCGGAACCACATTAGCTGTTCTCCAGTCCTCTGGCACTTCCCCCATTGCCAGAGAGGAATTAAAAATTTGGGTCAGAGCCCCTGCGATCTCCTCCCTTGCCTCCCTCAGCAGCCTGGGACACAAATCATCTGGACCTGGAGATTTGTCCACTTTTAAGCCTGACAACACCTCCAATACCGAGTGACTCCCTATATCAATTTGCTTAAGAACCTCGCAGTCTCTCTCCCCAAGTTCGATACCTTCATCCTTATTCTCTTGGGTGAATATGGACGTGAAGTATTCATTCAACACTCTAGCGATGTCTCCTGGCTCCACCCGTAGATTGCCCCCTTGGTCCCTTATGGGCCCTACTCTTTCCCTGCTTATTCTCTTCCTATTGATATACTTATAGAATATCTTGGGATTTTCCCTACTTTTACCAGCCAGAGCTTTCTCATATCCCCTCTTTGCTCTCCTAATTGCTTTCTTAAGCTCCACCCTACACTGTCTATACTCCACTAATGCCTCTGCTGATTTGCTTCCCTTGTACCTGCTAAAAGTCTCTCTTTTCCTTCTCATCGTAACCTGAATATCTCTGGTCATCCATGGTTTTCTGGGCTTGATACTCCTTCCTATCACCCTAGAGGGAACATGTTGAGCCTGTACCCTCCCGATTTCCTTTTTGAACACCCCCTACTGTTCCTCTGTAGGTTTCCCCACAAGTAGCTGTTCCCAGTCTCCTTGGCCAGATCCTGCCTTATTTTTCCTAAAATCCACTCTCCCCCAATCCAAAACATTTTTTTGCAATTTGTTGATTTCTTTGTCCATAACAATCTCATGACATCTTTTACATAACTGCATCCAAGAAATCAGCTAACCTAAATTGGCTGCATTGTTTACAGTCTACGCCTCAAGGACAACCAAAGGACACCGAACTTTACCTTTTTTTGTATGGGACTCTTACTGCCCTTATTGCTATGTGCATGTGTGTGTGGGCCCTAATGACTGCATGAGGGCTGAATGTTTGACTTTGCGATTTTACTATTTTTTTCAGGTTTAGTGGTTAATAAATTTGCTCTTCCTTTGACTCAAGAAAACCTTGTTTGATTGGTTCCCTATTGCTCACAGCTTAATAGTTAAATACATTCTGGTTTGGAAAAGGCAAATCCTTGTGAAAAAAAAATAAAACTTTGTTGTGACCAATCGAGGAGGTTGAATTGAGGGGAGAAAATTCACCCCTTCTCATCATGTCCAAATGCAGCAAGACCTGGACAATATCCAGGCTTGGGCTCACAAGTGGCAAGTAACATTCACATCACACAAGTGTCAGCAATGACCATCTCCAGCAAGAAAGAATCTAATCATTGCTGCTTGACATTCAGTGGCATTACCATCACTGAATCCCCCACTATCAACATCCTGGGGGCGGTTACCATTGACCAGAAACTGAACTGGAGTCGTCATATAAATACTGTGTCTAAAACAGCAGTTCAGAGGTGAGGAATCCTGTGGCTAGTAACTCACCTCCTGACTGCCCAAAGCCTGTCCACCATCTACAAGGCCCTAGTCAGCAGTGTGATGGAATAATCTCCACTTGCCTGGATGAGTGCAGCTCCAACAACATTCAAGAAGCTTGACACCATCCAGGACAAAGCAGCCTGCTTGATTGACTTCCCTTCCACAAACATTCGCTCCCTCCATCACTGATGCACAGTGGCAGCAGTGTATACCATCTACAAGATGCACTGCAGAAACTTACCAAGTCTCCTTAGGTAGCATCTTCCAAACCATTACCATCTAGAAGGACAAGGGCAGCAGATAGGTGGGAACACCACTGCCTGGAATGTCCCTTCCAAGTCACATACCATCCTGACTTGGAAATATATCACTGTTCCTTCACTGTCGCTGGGTCAAAATCCTGGAACTCCCTTCCTAACAGCACTGTGGATGTACCCACACCACATGGACTGCAGGGGTTCAAGAAGGCAGCTCCCCACCACCTTCTCAAGGGCGATTAGGGATGTGCAATAAATGTTGGCCTAGCCAGCAAAGCCCACATCCCATAAAAATTAATTTTAAAAAACCTGGTCATATCAAATATTAAAAATGGACTAGTGCTGTTCTAATCTTTCCCTTTCTCTAAGTGAGGTGCTGCATTTTAGTTTTGGTAAGATGCAGGCCGGAAGAATTCCTGACCCTCAGCTAATTTTGCTACTTTAGCTTAGTTTAATTGTTGATTAAAAATAGCAGCTTGACATGTCTTCTGCTGTCCAGAAAATGCTCTTCCCTAGGCTAAGGGGGCTGGAGTTCTAGTAAGGAGTTTATCATGAGTGGGCCAAATAGCAGCTGAGGCTGGAATAAAGTTACCTATAAAGAGACATTGTTATTGGTTAAGGCACAATTGATGGTATCTACTACTGCGTTAGGGAGGCCTTGAGAATCAAATTTACCTATGTGGAAATTGAGAAAATTGGAAATTGCCCTCTTCCCCTACCAACTAATGGAGCTTGTACGGTAGCTGAAGTATGTGTTGATGCCTAAAATGTTTTCACAACAATAACAACAGTTTGTATTTATATAGCACCTTTAATGCAATTATAAAGTCCTAAGCTGCTACACAGGAGCATTATCAAACAAAATTTAAGTTGAAGTACAGAAAGGCTGAACTATATTTACTTTAATGGAAGGCTTTTGTAATGTTATAAACAGCAGACGCATCCATGTTGGATCTGTTCAAACCCACTGAACTCAAGCCTTTGGTTGATATGTTTCAAAAAGCTTTATAAATTACTGCAACAACAACAGCTTGCATTTATGTACTGTCTTTAACACAGTAAAATGTCCAAAACACTTCACAGGAGTATTATCAAACAAAATTTGACACCATGCCACATAAGAGGATATTAGGGCAGACGATCAAGAGCTTGGTAAATGAGGTGGGTTTTATTAAGTGCCTTAAAGGAAGAAAGAGAGATAGAGAGATGGAAATATTCAGGGAAGGAATTCCAGAGCTTAGAACCTTGGCAACTTAAGACACGTATGCCATTGGTGGAACAATTAAAATTGGGGATGTGCAAGAGACCAGAATTGAGGAATGCTGACACCTCGCTGCTTGCAGGGCTGGAGGAGGTTTCACAGAGACAGGGACGGGGGAGTTTTGGAGGAATTTGAAAACTGATGAAAATTTCAAAATAGAATCGTTGCTTAACAGTGAGTCATGTAGGTCAGAAAGCATGGGTGTTGGGTGAATGCGACTTGACGCAAGTTAGGTTACAGGCAGCAGAGTTTTGGATGAGCTTAAGTCTGTGGAGGGTGGAAGATGGGAGGCCGATCAAGAGTGCATTGAAATAATTAAATCAAGAGGTAACAAGGCCCGCATGAGGGTTTCAGAGGCAGATCAGCTGAGGCAGGGGCAAACTCAATGTTAGAGGTGGATATAGCCGGTCTTGGTGATGGAACAGGTAAGTTGTTGAATGCTCATCTCAGGGTCAAAAATGGCACTAAATATCTCAAATATATAAAGATGCTGAGTACATTATGCATATTAGAATAAGAGCACAGTAATTAGTATACACAATTTCAGATTCATTCTTTTCAGATATGATTTGATATGTCTCAGGTCTGTTCAGAAATTGGAATTCCTTATTCAGATATCCTTCACACTGTAAGGATTTGTCTGATCTTGATTTATTTTGGGGAGTTTGCAGGTATTTTTCTTTTGGTATGGTTGGGATTGCTTCCCATAACCCCCTGCTTCTGTGCTGTATAAAGGCCCAGGACCTGAATAGCTCAATTTGTTTCCTGTAGTTTTGCCAAGGTGATCCAAGATCCCAGTGATACTATTGTTCGACATAGAGCTATTCTCTATGATTTTTTTTAAGGAGCGATGAATAGAATTTTTAACTCATTGCTTTTTAAAATCTATCATACCTGTTTTCTTTAGGTAGGTTATGCGCATGTGAACTCTGTGTAGCTTGATTCTTTTTGTGTTGGCACCCAAGCACTGGTCTTTTCAACTAATCTGGCAAAATTGTCTGGCTTGGGCACAGTATCTACTGTTCTCAAACTTTGTCAATAAAGTAACAAGCATCTGTGAGATTCTCAGACATACCATTGGATGTTCACTCTCCCAGGACATGGCTTGTTACCTTGACCAAAGATAACAAATTTGGAATCCAGTAGTCTTGACTTAGAGGAAAGCTATGTCTAGAATGAAGGCAGAGGAGTTATAGCAAAAGTACACTGGATGCACCTTTTTTGGTTCTTGTTGCTCTCTCAAAAATAATTCCATGTGCTACCTTGGGAGAAATGTTTGCTTTATTGGTTACACCTCATAGGCAATGTAATTCATAGTCTGTGAAAGTTAAGTTTCTTTACAGCTTGCTGATCTCTGCTTCCAGAATGGTTCATGAGACCCTAGCCATGTCTATTTCCCAAATAAATCAAAATATACATAGTCATACTCAATGTTACACACAATGTTACAATTACACCATATAAGATTTGCTCTGGAAAGTGCCATTGTTACCTTGGGTGTTCCTTAGAAGAACTGGTAGGCCTCAACATTTCAGGCAGCATACTCTGCCCGTCATCTGGAGGAATGACTGGAACAGGTGAAAGAGGTAGTTTTATTGTGGATGGTGAGAATACGGACAGGATCTTACAGTTGATTGTTTGGGCTGTTGTGTATGTAATAGGTCAGTACATGTTAAGATTGGGAAAAATTTTCCCCCTGTTGAGGGAGAAGTCCGGGAGCGGGTGCGAGCAGGCGCGCCTCTGATCGGCGCCGCCAATTAAGGCGTCCGCCAGGAAGCGCTGAGTGCTCCCTGTGCGGGCGGGGGGTATTCCCTCAGCCAGGAGTACACTCTTTCGCACATGTGCGTGAAAGAGCGCACAGATCTCCCTGAAGCTAAATGCTGCCTCAGGGAGATTGGTTCAGACTTCAAATTCTTAATAAAAACCATCCTAACCTTTCCCTTCCATGTCCCCTCATGTGACAATGTGACGATGTCTCATGAGGTGGGACATGACCATAACTTTAATTAAAACTCAATGTGCAGATTTTAAATTACTCATGAAACCTCATCCCACCCATGGATGAGGTTTGATGCTTTTTCCGATGCCCGCCAGGGCTCCCGGCCTGTCTGCCAACCTTAAGGTTGGACGGGCAGGTCCACTAATTATCCAAATTGTTTTTTTTAATGGCCTCCATAGGCCGTTGACAGGTTGGCGGGCACACAGCTGACTCGGCTGCGCCCCTGCTGACCTGAAAACGGAAACGATGCGAGATGACATTGGGAGTTCCACCTGACGTCATCCCGCGTCATTTTAAGTGTCGACGAGCGAGCCCCACTCCTGCTCACTGACCGGGTGATCCTGCCCATTCTTGCTGCTGTTCAGTTGGCTGCACAGTGTGGATGGTAATATAAAGGCAAAATACTGCAGTTGCTGGAAATGTGAAACAGAAAATGCTGGAAAAACTCAGCAGGTCTGACAGCATCTGTGGTGCGAAAGACAGAGTTAAATTTTCAAGTCCATATGATTCTTCTTCAGAGCCAAAGGGAAGTAGCAATGTGGTGAAATATGTCCTGTTTAAGGAGGGTGGAATAGGTGAAGCTGGATAGAAGGCCAGCAATAGGTGGAAGCAAAGGAGATATTCTGAAAGATGTCATAAACAAAAGGTCAAAGCGTTGTTAATAGTGGTGATACTGGCTAATGGAGGCACTAATGGTGAAATCAAGAGTGGAAAGCAGAGTGTGATAATGGCAGGACCAGTGTAAGCACTCTAGAAAGTGACAGATGGCCCGAGTGGGGATGGGGTGGGGGGAGGCGATGGTGGTGGGAAAAAAGATCGAAAAGGCTAAAAGCTGGGGATAAAACAATGAATAAAAATGGAAATAAATGTTTAAAATAATAATAATGAAAGTAAGTGGGGAAAAAAAATGAATATAGAGAAAAAGGGAGTATCAAAAAGGGGGTGGGGACGGAGGAGAGAGTTCATGGTCTGAAGTTGTTGAACTCAATATTCAGTCCGGAAGGCTGTAAAATGCCTAATCGGAAGATGAGCTGCTGTTCCTCCAGTTTGCTTTGGGCTTCACTGGAACATTGCAGCAAGCCAAGGACGGACATGTGGGCATGAGAAAAGGATGGTGTGTTGAAATGGCAAGCGACAGGGAGGTCTGGGTCATGCTTGTGGACAGACCAAAGGTGTTCCGCAAAGCAGTTGCCCAGTCTGCGTTTGGCCTCTCCAATTTAGAGGAGGCCACATTGGGAGCAGCAAATGCAGTAGAATAAATTGAGGGAAGTGCAAGTGAGGCACTGCTTCACTTGAAAGGAATGTTTGGGCCCTTGGATGGTGAGGAGAGGAGGAAGTAAAGGGGCAGGTGTTGCACCTTCTGTGGTTGCATGGGAAGGTGCCGGGGGAGGGGGTTGAGGTGTAGGGGGTGATGGAGGAGTGGACCAGGGTGTCCCAGAGGGAATGGTCCCTATGGAATGCCGCCGGGGGGGGGGGTGAAGGGAAGATGTGTTTGGTGGTGGCATCATGCTGGAGTTGGCAGAAATGGCGGAGGATGATCCTTTGAATGCGGAAGCTGGTGGGGTCTAAAGGTGGATGGTAATGTGTTTTTTTAGTAAGGGTAGCCAGATGTCGAGAATGCCACTGTCTTAGGGACGGTGTGCTGTTGGTAGATCTCCATAGCTTCCCTGACACGTCTTGTGTGTGATGGATGAAATAAGCCTAGAGCTGGACCATTGAATGTGTTAGTTATTAAGTTGAATGTGTTTGTTGATAGCTGACTTGGCCCATTCACTGTGGTTGAGGCAGGTTTGAAGTTCCTTAAGTCTAGTGTGTAGGCTGTGACCTGTTTCCCCAATTAAGGCCAAATCGCAAACGCATGGGATGCTGTAAGTTTCTGATCTATTGTGAGATGGTTTCTTGTCTTTGTGGGTATAAAGGATAGAGTGGAGCTTTTGGGGAGGCTTGTGCCGTCCTTCTGTGTCTGTTGACTTGAGTCTGTGGTCAGGATTTTTAGCTCGATGGGTGGGCGTGTGCCTGACCCGACCGAGCGTGAAATAACACGTGATGATGTCAGCCGAGCATGACGACGTCAGCGTGCAGTCGAGTGATAGTTCGGTCAGTGGTGCACCCTGGAGCTAACGGTTGACGGGCAGGCGAAAAGGCCAAGCACCCCTTTGCATTTTTTTTGGAAACCTCACCCACGGGCAGGATGAGGTTTCCAAAATCAAATGCAAATGAAATAAAGAATTTTAATTAAAACATGTCCCTGCTCATGGGACAAAGTCTCAAGAGGGGACATGCTTCATTACATTTTTCTGCTGTTTAATATCTTTTCAATATATTCTTCATCTCCCTGTGGCAGCACCGTGCTTCAGGGAGATTATTCAGTGCCTCTTTGTGCGCATGTGCAAAGTTCACGCTAGGCGTGCTCAACCTCCTCCCCCCCGCCCGCACAGGCAGCGCTCAGCACTGCTGCTCACATATCATGCTGGGCGGGCCTTAATTGGCCCACCAGTGTGAAATCGCGGTGCGCGGTCAATTGCGGGCGGTGGGCGGCTTCCCGAGTGCGCCCACCGATCCCGCGTGCCAAGGGCAAAATTCTGCCCTATGTTGTAGTCTGTGCGAGGTGGGACCGATGTACAGGAGGCTGACTTTTCCCTAATGGAAGTAGTTGTTATAGAGCAAGTAACAGGTGGGCGTTTATACATTGCATCTACAAATGAATTATCAATATTAAAGGATAATTAAGAGACAGTGGTACATTGGGATCTATTACAACTTGGATTCATTGCACGCGATACTTAACTGATTTAAGGCTTTGGAGTGGAGAGATGTGGTTGCTCCTGATGTTTAAAGAGATGTAAATAATCTATTTTTGATTTGAGAGAGACATGAAGAATGTTACAAATTGTGTCTTACTAATGAAAAGGCCCAACAGTTAAAATTGTATCAGCATGCACATCCAGATTTGCAGCCTAGAATTAACAATATGACAGACGTAAAACAAAGTAATGTGTGATTGTTATTATTAGGTTAAGAGTTGGGGGGAAAGGATGCTCAATGAATGGGGTGTTTAAACAGTCTATGTAGTACATTAAAGGCTTGGTATTCTGGGTAATAGACCATGGTCACAACATTTCCTGTTTGTTCACAGAAATGTGGTCCATTATTGGACAGACAATGCCTTGGGATAGTAGCTGAGAAGAGGATGTTATTATATCAGAATGTAGTAACAGTTGATATGTTGATGCTTGGCATAAAGAATGTTTCTTGGTTATTCACTTGACAGGATCATACAACTTGGGATCCTCAGCTACTTTAATATTCATTCACATGAGTGAAAGATCCATCCTCAGGTAATTTAAGTAATATTCTGCAAAGAGAAGTGGTTAGAGATCGACCTGTTTAGATCCGCAGCGAGTCATTAACTTTCCTGATTCTGTTCCAGGAATGAAGGTGTGGGACAGGCCTCTTTGAATGGAGTCTGTATGGAGAGGCTGAATACTTTGTTGATATTTAATAGCATTAACTACAAAACCTCAAGGTATTCCCTTGTTAATGGAGTTCAGGAAAACTTCTTATCAGATTAAAAGGGCCAATATATGAGATTTCACTGGAAAATTTAGAAAATTTGGCCCTCATCCTTACATACCCGTATGCCTGCGTGGCACATTGAAGCCAGATGAGGTTGCAGTGCACGTAAGTACAAACCTCCAAAATAAAATCTGGACCAGGGTTGATCATTTCCACAGTAGTGAAAGCTGCTACAGCATGAAGCTTTCATGTTACCAGACTTTTTCGAGATACAGTAGGGGTCATATGCCAGATCAGCTAATCTGTGTGCCCGCATGCATTGAGCAAGTGACAAATGCTGTGTTTGTCAAGTCCAACATTTTCGTGATTTTTCTGGTAGAAAGGAGGCACAAGCTGCCCATAGCCTGCATTACTGCAAAAATAATACTGTACTATGAATATAAATGGGCATATCTAGGAAGCAGGCATAATTCCTTCATTCTGTGGCAATTCAAGATTACTGCATTAATTGAAGGAAATGAATCACTGGGTGACCCCAGGGCTATCTTCTGAGATATTGACTGTTGATCCCACTGAGAAACAAACAGCAATGTACCGGAATCCTAGGCAGCTGCCTGTTGTTCCTTGGCAACCACCTCCACCTGGCTGAAAAGTTAACAAGGAATTTCTTCGGGTGGCATCCTAGGTCCAACTTTCTTTAGCTGCTTCATCAGTGATCTCTTTCCATCTTAAGGTCAGAAGTGGGGTTATTTCCTGATGATTGGAGAGTGTTCATTTCAGTTTGCAATTTGTCATATAAGGAAGCAGTCCATGCCCACAAGTAACAAGATCTGGACAACATGAGGTTTGAGTTGTTGTAACATTGATGCCATACAAGTGTCTCCTTGACATTAATGATATTATCATTACTGACTCCCAGGACTGGGTGGATGGCCTTTACCAAACTGGATCAGCCATATGAATATTGTGACTACTCGAACAGTTCAGAACTTGGGTATTCAGTGATGACTCGTTCATCCTCTGACTTCCCTAAGCCTCTTCACAATGAACATCAGGAAATGAAATGAAACATTCTGCACTTGCCTGGATGAGTGCAGCTCCAGCAACACTCAAGAGGCTCACCACTGTAAAGAATAAAGCAGGTTTCTTGATTAGCTTAAACATCCGTTTCCTCTACCATTAGCATTCCTTGGCTACATTGTATAATCTATACAGTATGCACTGCAGTGACTGATCAAACACTTAATATTTCCCAAACTCACGACCTTCACTACCTAAAAAGACAAGGGCAGCAGCTGCATGGGAACACCATAACCTGCAATTCATATGCCATTATGACTTGGACACATGTTGATGTTCCTTCATTGTTGCTGGAAAATCCCTACCTGTCAATATTGTGGAGCACCTTCATCTTCAATTAGATTGATTGGTAGTCTACTGGAGCTTTTATTTCTGAGAATACCTCAGTAGGAGTCCGTGGGTGGTTGGGGGCACTGCTAGCCGGATAGTGCTAGAATTCTTCATCATAGTGGATAGCACAGGTTCAGCCTGTTAAATGGTGGTCTTGGATTGGTGAGCTAGGATGTGAGTGTGGGTTGGTTAATGCATTGAGAGATGCTGGCAGAGCTATTATTTAGATTAATTATTAAACATACATGTCAGCTTTAAACACATTGGGGATCAAAATTAGACAGGGCCTGAAATTGGACAAGGGGATATTGATACAGGATTACCCCATGCATGCTTCCAATAAAGGCAGCATTCAAACTTGTGCTGCCTGCTAACTTAAATGATTGCAGTGCAGTCAACGCTATGTGCACTGTTGAGTCGCTGCACTTCTGAACAGGGGGTGCAAATGGTGAAAGGCTAGCCTAAGTTAAAGCAAGCCTACACAACTTAATGTCGGTGTGAATTTCTTAAAGGAAAGGTGCATTGGGGCTGGAGCATGTGCTTGAGGTTGTCCTAAAAGTGATTTGATGTGGGAAATACTTTAATTGCACAACATGGCAGAGAACAGGCTTTAAGATTTTCGGATGCTGCACTGGAGACTTTGGTGCAGGAGGTGGAGGCGGAAAGAAGTGATCTATGCACACGGGACTGGCTGGCCCTCCAGGGACAGTATTGAAAGCAGTGGGACCTGATAGCTGTGGTGAGCAATGCCAGGAGTCAAGCCCCGAGAAACTGAGTGTAGTGCTGCAAAATGTTCATTGACCTCACATATGTGGTCAAGTACAGTGAATGTATCTTCAAATGCCATATCCTACCAACTGCAAGATGAGCCTCACATACTGCTGCATGTACCAAACTTCCATCACTTACCCCTACCAATATCTGTCAGTCACGATTCATGCCTAACTGTCATAGCTTCATCTCACCCTCACACTGTTAGCATTGCTGCAAGCCTCACACCCACATTCACCACTTGCATACACTGCCAGCTATAAGGCTGATGGGTGTGTAGAATTAAATGCTTGTACTTTGACAGACCTGCCAGAAAGCCTGCAGCCAAGGCCAGGAGGATGGAGGAGTCTAGCAGCAGTTTGGTAAAGGGCTTTGCACAGAGCTTGGAACCCGCCCTTTCTAGCTTGAAAGTGGCAGCCAGTTCCATGAACATACACACAGACCCAACCATGATGCAGTGTCCGATGGCTGATGTTTCACCTTCCACTGCAGCACAAGCAGAAACCCCCCAAAGTCTGGGTATTGTGATGGAAACTCAAACTGCTCTCATGTAAGGTCAACTGCCACCACACAAACTCAGACTGCTGCCATCTTGGGTGTAGATTACAACATGCAAAGGTACTTGTATTGTGTTGCAGCAGTCCATGCTAGAATTACTGAGCACCACTTCAGGGGAATGGCTGCAAGGAACATGAACCTACTATCCTCTCTCAGAATAACTGTATTCGTCCTCCTGCTGCAGCCACTCCACCAGTGCCCCAGCTGTTGACTGTCAGTGAGGCAGCTGAGACTGCTGCTGTTTATGCCATGCTGGTATCCAAAACTGGGACTTCTAGGGCCAGAGCTGTTCATGGTCAACCTACAAAGCCATCTGCATTCTGCCATGCTGAATGCCAGTAGCCTTCCATCAGCTATGCTGCAGCCACTGGGGAAGCACAATGTAGGAGCAGAAAGACAGGCAATGGCAAACAGGCACTAAGGGAATGAATAAGGGTGATTTGTTGACATTTGCCTGCAGCATGACATAGTTTGATTTATAAATTTGGTTTGGCATGTTTATTTTGTGGTGCCTTTTGTTTTAATATTGTGGCTGAGCTGGTACCGTGATGGCTGGTGACAGAGGGAAGAAGGTACAGGACTATTGGTTAATGGTAAAATTGTATTGCATTTATTAGTATTGCAGATGGATAAGTTAATTATGGACATCGCAGTGAGAAAGGGGCTGTGTTCATTGCCTCCACCTTTCCCCTTCCTCTTCCTCCTTCTCCTCTTCCTGTCCCTCAGCCAATTGCTGTATAGTCAGTGACAGGGGCTGTACCCCCATGATGGTGAGATTTTGCAACATGCAGTAGACCAGCATGAACCTTAACAACACTCTACATGTTGAGACAGTGGAATCCCTTTTGGTTGTGGTACATCTCAGAGTTGGCATGCGGTGCCTGCGAAGTGACATTTGTGTAGCCTATGGCACCCTGTAATACAGGAAAGCCTGCAATCCTTTTGAAGCTTTGTGCCTGCTCAGCCTTTTGCTCTCTGCCAAGAGAAAATGGGATATATTTGGCTCTTTTGGGATACAGATTCTTAGTGAACTCCCTTATGCAAAGTGGATGGCAAACTGTTGCAAATATTGCCCGGTCCAACCAGGAAGGATGTATAAGAATACATAGCCACAGTCACTTTCTCCACCACTAGCAATGCCTTGTTCTGAGGTTACTGTTGCGGCTGCAACAGATTTTAGTGAGGACATTCTCAATGAAGCGGAGATGCCTGAGACACTGTTACTTGCTGAGGTTCAGATAGGAGAATTGCTTCCTGAATACCCTGGGTGGATATGCCCTCCTACTGAGAACCTTTGTCCCCTCTTCCTCTGCCCTCTTCCAGTAGCTTGTCCTGCTTTGTGTTGCCCCTGCTTATTCTCTGTTCAAGGAGAATATGTCCTACAGGAAATATGCCCTACTGCAGACATGGGAAGAATTTGCCCCCCCGTTGGGGGGGATGTGCAGGAGCGGGTGCATAGCAGGCACACCTCTGATCGGTGCCACCATTTTACGTGGGCGAGCCAATTAAAGCCCACACTGTGTGACATCCGCCAGGAAGCACTGTGTGCTCCCTGTGCGGGTGGGGGGTGGGGGTTCCCTAATCTGGGAGTGCACTCTTTTGCGCAGGTGCCCGAAAGAGTGCACTCATCTCTCTGAGGATAGTGCTGCCTCAGGGAGATCGGCGCCAAATTCAAAAATGGTCAATGCACAAACATAAAATTTCCCTGACATGTCCCCTCATGTGACGCTGTCACATGAGTTGGGACATGTCCATCACTTTTATTTAAATTTTTATTAAATTATTAAAAACCTTCATGAAACCTTATGCCCATGGATGAGGTTTCATGCTTTTTCTGAAGCCCACCAGGGCTCCTGGCCTGCCTGCCCACCTTAAGGTTGGACCGGCAGGTCCATTAGCTACTTGAATTACTTTTTAAATGGCCTCAGTTGGCTGTTGACAGGTTGGTGGGTGCAAGACTGATTCGGCTGTGCCCCCTCCAACCTGAAAATTGAAATGACGCAGGGTGACGTCAGGAATTCCTCCCGACGTCATTTCACACGTTGGCGAGTGGGCCCCGCTCTCTGCTCACCGACCTCAATATCCTGGCGCATGTATGGGAAGAAATGGTTTGTGCAGAATACTTGAAGTCAGGATAAAGTCCTTTGGCTTGTGCCAAAGCACTCCCAGTAGAATTTAGCAACTTTTAATAACTGTACAAACCACCAACCACTTCTACAGTTGCAGCTACAGCCAGTAAGAATCAATCAAATTTCCACTGTTCAGCAGATTTCTGACTTTTGAAGTATTAAATTTAGCCCTTGAAAATGATTTTCTGACCTCCACCTCTACATTGTTGTTGGCGCGCTCAACCTTGATCTCATTTGCTTCCAGAGGTCCCTGTGTAATCCGTGAACTCCAGAAGTCCCAGCAGAGCTCACATCCAGACCCAAACTCTAACTGCCGTCACTCAGCCTCATGCCAGCCTGGACCCACCGTCCGCCACTCATCCCAGCGGGAGGACACATACTGCTGCTCCTGCTTGATGAGGCCGCAGGGTTTGGCAGGTGGTGAGGAGGAGCAGGGAGCAGCGGAGCCAGAATCTCTGTGTCCTTTGGCTGGCTGTTGGTGGGGATGGAGAAAGAAGGTGGGTGCAGCAGACCCTGAGTTTCCATGGGATTCAGCAGGCGGGGGTGGTGTAGAAGAGGGGGCAGTGGAACCCTAGTCTCTGAAGGGTTTAGCAGATGGGTAAATGGGACCAGCAGAGCCCATATTTCTGGGGTTCAGCAGGAGGGGGAAAGGCAGCATTGGAATCCAAATTTCTGTGGGTTTCAGCAGGCGGGGAGCTGATTGTAAGGGAAGGACTAGTGGAGCTCGAGTTTCCAGGGGGTTCAGAAGCAGGGGTGAGGGTAGCAGAAGGAACATCAGAGCCTGAGTTTTTGAGGGGATTGGCAGGCGAGAGGCCTGGGAGGTGGAGGTAATATCAGGGCCTGAGCTTCTGCAGGGTTCAGCAGGCGGGGAGGGGCTAACAGGGGAAGGAGCAGCTGAACTAAGTATCTGCAGGGTTTGACAAGGGAGGAAGGGGTGGTAGGGGAAGGGACAACAGAGCCCTAGTTTCCGTGGGATTCAGCAGTCCATTGTGAGCATTGGAGGGTGGGGTGTGGTGGGTGCAAGCAGCCAGGCCTGAGCCTTGGCTGGTTGCATTGAATCGGCACTGGTTTTCAGTCACGGCGGCATGGCCATTGTAGGGCCCTAGGGCAGCTTGATGCTGCTATAGGTTATTCGAAAGGCCAGGCTGCTGAGTGAGTCGGGGGGAAGAGTTTGGGAAGAGGTGTGTGTGGGGGAGGGCTTAGTTACAGTGTGTGTCGGGAAGAGAGGAGCTTCACCAAATCTTCTGTCTCCAGAGAATAGGGAGAGCTTTGCTGAAACCTACATGAGGATACAAAATAATAATATTTTTACAATGTACTTTAAAAATAGATTTCCATATTTATATGATGCATTATTGTATGTTGATCTATAATATGCAAACTTGAATTATGCACTGAATGTTACTACGTTGTTCTATTACTGTTTTGTTTTTGTAGGGGTCATGTAACTTTTCAAGAATTTTCAAAATATATCTTTGTTCATATATGTAAGTATCACTGTCAACGCTAGCATTTGTTGCCTGTTCCTAACTGCTGTTGAGAAGGTGGTGGTGAGTTAAAATTGGAACATTGTTTGGGAAGCGCTGCCATAGCCCTTTCCTTTGCTTGGCTTGTATATAATCTAATATGGCCATGATTTGTTGTTAATTTGGACTTCATCCTGTATTTCATGCACAAACTGCATTGAATGCTGAGGTCACTGGTGATTTTATACATATGCACTGATCCGCAGTCTTGACCGTAATAGAAAGTAAACAAAGGGAAAATGTTTCTACACATTTGAAGTCTAATAATTCCAACCATCTGAAGTGACCTAGAAGCATTTGCATTTCACTACAGATCATAAAAAGTGCTATCCTTACATGATTCCTTGTCAAAGAAGTTTTCAGACGTTTTTGTCTTCGACCACTAATTTTCAGACTTTTTTTATCTTTGGCCGCTCTCGTCCCTGTGAATAGCGCTGGTGGGTGAGGGGGGCCTTTCCTGCTGCTGCAAGTGTTTATGGCTGTGCAAGGTTAAGAGAGGGTGTTAATTGGACCATTGAGATCCAAATGGCAGCGCTAGTGACAAATGATTGTTAAACACTGATTGACTTCATGATCTGTCTACTCTGCACACTTCCAATGGACACTCCCAGTGCATGCTTTAATATCCTCATCAAAATGACATGGCTCACATCAAAGTATGTGTGTGCACCAAGGATGCTGTTTGGAGTCAAAAAGCACTCGTAATTGTAAAATACCTGACGCAAAAGAGCCAAATTTTGCAGCCATTGTGTTTAAAATTACAGGAACAATGCTTTACTCACCAGTCACATAGAGGTTGCATCATAATTCTGATACCACTAGAGAGAAGATATTAGAGCCATTGGAAGAGGAAGAAGATTAGTTGAGGCAAATTTAATTTCTGAAAGTAATAATATATACTCCAGATACCCAGAACAGGTGGGTAATAATGAATGGGACCAGATATCCTAGAAGGGATTTTTTTTTAAATTGGGAAGCATTTTAAAAATCATGTGAATGAAGTTACAGCGAAATAGTTGGAACTTACTTTTAAACAATAGTCTGTTATAATTACCTAGCATCTAAACCTATTGACACCAAGCTGGGTGAATCGGTGCTTGACAAGTTGCATCAAGCTTAAAATGGAAAACACCTATTATCACACCACCTACATACCTAGTGGTAGTGCAGGCAATATAATGGGCTGAATTTTCTGGCTGATGTGCGGGTGGCGGGACCTGCATATCAGCCCTTAAAATGTCGCACCAGTGTCCCGACATCACACGGCATCGCAATGTTTATATCGGCGGGTGCGCTAGGCAGTGCGATGCGTGCCCGCCATTAATTAAAGGCCTTGTTAAGGCCATTAAGTCACCAATTGATGAGGATTTTGAGGGGCCTGTGTGAACTTCGGCTTGACGCACGGGCCCAACGGGCAGGTGGATAAGTGATTTTTTAATCAAACCTCATTCAGTGGCGGGATGAGGTTTGATATCGGATTTAAAAAAGTTTAATAAAGTTTTTGTGTACTTCATTAACAGGTCCCATCTCGTGTGACATTTTCACATGAGGGGGACATGTTAATGATTTTTTTATTGTTCTGTTTTTAATCTTTCACAGCCTTTCAGCGATCTCCCTGTGGCACCACTTAGCCCCAGGTAGATGTGCGCTCTTTCACACGCATGCACGAAAGAGCGCACTCTCGCAGTTGGGGAATTCCCCCCCTCCACCTGCACAGGGAGCGCATAGCGCTTCCCGTTGGGCGTCCCGTTGGGCGTCACGCTGGGCAGGCCTTAATTGGACCACCCACCTAAAATGGCGGCGGACCCGTTTCGGCGGCGGCGATTGGCTGCTTGCCCACCACCGAGTCGGTCGGGCCCACCCACCCGTCAAGGGCAAAATTCAGCCCAATGGGTTTACCAATGGTGACAACATCCCCTTGAATGTTTTCACTGAAACCCGAGCACAATATACTGAAGATGTTACATATAGATTTTAGAAAATAACCTAAAACCTACAAGTATTCCTTTTGGGAGAAGAATATTGCTCCCTTAACATATTTTAGGTATGAAGGCAATCATTTGTCGCAAGAGTAAAACAATGAGGTTTTATAATTATTGCAGAAAATCTGTTTCAAATTATTTTACCCTCAAACTCCCACTGAATTGAAGCATGCTGCTGTATAAAATGCTTCACATGTTGTTGGGGCATTAGGATGAATGCTTTACAGATTTCATTTTCAGGAGAGTATTGCACTGATTTAGGAAAATGACTGAAAGCACATTACTGTGTTCAGTTGCCAGTACTCTGTGAGGAATATGACATTTATTTTTGGCTGATGTATAGGTAATTAGTGTGGGAAAACATGGACTCGTGCCCAGACATTATATTACACAGATGTTCAGATAGAGGTTCAAGTTATCAAACAGTGCACAAAATACAGTATTATATTAAAATTGCACAATAGTTTCTGGCGGCAAAAGGAGTTTTTGAACGGGTAAAAAAAAAAATGACTCAGTGGAAGCAGTGACCTGGCCCTGCCAGTTGTTAAACTCTTGAGTTTTCCAGCCTTCAATACACAATTCTTCCTTAATTTTTCTTTATATAGCAATGAAATATAACAAACTTCCCAACGGAATCTTTGACTTCAGCCTTTTCTCCATTAAGAGCTCATTCTAACTCCGTGAACCCACTTCCCACACCTCATTACACTCTAACTTAAATTGTTTTTGTTATATCATCTAGAACAATCAGGATTTTATGTTGCTTGCGCACCAAACAGGTTCTATATATACTATTCATTATGTCTGCTGAGGCCCATTGACATGAGTCACTATATTGCTTTCCATCCTAGACTTGCAGTCCCTACCTGGTCTTGGTTGGGTAAGTTGCAGGAATGCTTTCTCAGTTACTGATCACACCATTTTTGGTGCCAGTGACTTGACAGACACACCATTGCCAATAAATTCTATGCAAATTTCCAGGGAAAGTTCCAGAACAACTGACTCTATAAAGTGCGAAATATCACGAAGGAATGGTTGTTAGATCAGAAGCAACAGCAATTGCTGAATACTATAAAGTTATCTCAAATGTTCTCATTGTGTTATGTGTTCATGTTCAAGTAGTATGTATGATTACTTTAAATTCAATAGTCGTTTGCTGGAACCAATATTACTCTTTCTGAGCTCTAGAAGCTCCTTCCACAGGCCTAGGTGATCTTGCAATTTAACATTCCTAGTCTGGAAGTGAGCTTATTTTTGGTGGCATGAGCAGCTGCTAGATATATTGGTAAGTTGGCTGCCCAATTATTGCATCTTTACGTTAGGTGGGGTTCTGGAAAAGGTGTCATAATTGAGGTTCATAAGATTATTATATTTTGGGACTACCGCTTTAAATTTAAGGTAAATAATAGGTGTCATAGGGACCATTCTGCAGTTTGCCTGAAGTAAAACTGGATTCTTTGATTGTTAGAGTTCAAAGGGATGGCTAAGATTGTTTTACTGAGGAGAAAGTGCAAGGCATTTGCACTTGGGGACAATGTCAGCAGTCCCTGAGTTTACAGTGTGTAGACTTTGAGTCTCCCAAAGTCCCAGAAAAGGTATTGTGGGCATTGGGTTGTAAACAGTTTTGCTGTAAACTGTCCCATTTGCTTCTAAGATGAGAGAGAGTTGGGGTCAAGAGTAGTTAACCAGCAGCTCAACCTGGATGCAAGGTTTAATGTGTTTCACGTTGCCATGGGGAAGAGGATAGAAGAAGCCATTTTTGAGATCAAGCTACAGGCTTCCCTGCAAATCAGTGAATATCACAGACAGTAGAGGTTTTGTGTGGTCAGCATAGAGAAGAGCTGCTTGGCATTGTGACTTGCCACAACCAGATATGGGAGGGAGAACGTCTCTAGTCGAAGAGACATGTCCAACAGCCATCTAAGGATTCTGGAGCAAAAACAGAATTACCTGGAAAAACTCAGCAGGTCTGGCAGCATCGGCGGAGAAGAAAAGAGTTGACGTTTCGAGTCCTCATGACCCTTTGGCAGAACTCGGATTCTGGAGATTCATCCTGGCATGGCCGGAGCAAGAAGAATCTTCAGAACTGGATTTACTGCTGATGCTTGATTAAGAACTCTCTGATGCTCAACATCTGAGAGACTTTTTATGGTATTACTAATTATATTCAACCTCTTTTCTATTTATTTTTAATTTATATTTTTAAATACTTCCCTGCCTTAATTTGGTTCACAATGCTGTTCCTATTATAGTCATGGCCTTAAGGGTCCAACTTTGGAGTTTTGTTCAGCTCTCTGTTCAATTTGCTTTGAGCTTGGCTATTTCATTCAAATTTTATTTCCATATTGATAATATTTCTTGGACTAGGTTTGTCTCCCTGTGTTATTCCTATGACCTTAGGATAAAGACAGATTTATGGCACAGAAGGAGATCAGGCCCGTAATGTTTGTGCTGGCCAAAAAAGAGCTATGCAATCTAATTCCACCTTCCAGCTCTTGGTCTGTAGTCCTGTAGGTTACAGCACCTCAGGTGCATATCCAAGTGTTTTTTTTAAAAATGTGATGAAGGTTTCTGCCTCCCTTTCAGGAAGTGAGTTTCAGATCCCCACCACCCTCTAGGTGAAGAGATTACTTCTCAACATTATCAGTTACTTTAATCTATGCCTCCTAGTCATTGACCTCTCTGCTAATGATCCATCCTATCCATCTAGGCCCCTCATATTTCTGTACACCCATTTAAGCTCCCTGTCGTCCTCCTGTGTTCAAAAGAAAGCTAACTCAACCTATCCAAAACAAAAACAGAATTACCTGGAAAAACTCAGCAGGTCTGGCAGCATCAGCGGAGAAGAAAAGAGTCGACGTTTCGAGTCCTCATGACCCTTCGACAGAACTTGAGTTCGAGTCCAAGAAAGAGTTGAAATATAAGCTGGTTTAAGGTGTGTGGGGGGGGCGGAGAGAGAGAGAGAAGTGGAGGGAGGGTGTGGTTGTAGGGACAAACAAGCAGTGACAGAAGCAGATCATCAAAAGATGTCAAGAACAATAGAACAAAAGAACACATAGGTGTTAAAGTTGGTGATATTATCTAAACGAATGTGCTAATTAAGAATGGATGGTAGGGCACTCAAGGTATAGCTCTAGTGGGGGTGGGGAGAGCATAAAAGATTTTAAGATATTTAAAAATAATGGAAATAGGTGGGAAAAGAAAAATCTATATAATTTATTGGAACAAAAAGGAAGGGGGAAACAGAAAGGGGGTGGGAGCTCACGACCTAAAGTTGTTGAATTCAATATTCAGTCCAGAAGGCTGTAAAGTGCCTAGTCGGAAGATGAGGTGTTGTTCCTCCAGTTTGCGTTGGGCTTCACTGGAACAATGCAGCAAGCCAAGGACAGACATGTAGGTAAGAGAGCAGGGTGGAGTGTTAAAATGGCAAGCGACAGGGAGGTTTGGGTCATTCTTGCGGACAGACCGCAGGTGTTCTGCAAAGCGGTCGCCCAGTTTACGTTTGGTCTCTCCAATGTAGAGGAGACCACATTGGGAGCAACGAATGCAGTAGACTAAGTTGGGGGAAATGCAAGTGAAATGCTGCTTCACTTGAAAGGAGTGTTTGGGTCCTTGGACGGTGAGGAGAGAGGAAGTGAAGGGGCAGGTGTTGCATCTTTTGCGTGGGCATGGGGTGGTGCCATAGGAGGGGGTTGAGGAGTAGGGGGTGATGGAGGAATGGACCAGGGTGTCCCGGAGGGAGCGATCCCTACGGAATGCCGATAAGGGGGGGTGAAGGGAAGATGTGTTTGGTGGTGGCATCATGCTGGAGTTGGCGGAAATGTCGGAGGATGATCCTTTGAATGCGGAGGCTGGTGGGGTGATGTGAGGACAAGGGGGACCCTATCATGTTTCTGGGAGGGAGGAGAAGGCGTGAGGGCCATTGCGCAGGAGATGGGCCGGACACAGTTGAGGGCCCTGTCAACGACCGTGGGTGGAAAACCTCGGTTAAGGAAGAAGGAGGACATGTCAGAGGAACTGTTTTTGAAGATGGCATCATCGGAACAGATGCGACGGAGGTGAAGGAACTGAGAGAATGGGATGGAGTCCTTACAGGAAGCGGGGTGTGAGGAGCTGTAGTCGAAGTAGCTGTGGGAGTCGTTGAGTTTGTAATGGATATTGGTGGACAGTCTATCACCAGAGATTGAGACAGAGAGGTCAAGGAAGGGAAGGGAAGTGTCAGAGATGGACCATGTGAAAATGATGGAGGGGTGGAGATTGGAAGCAAAATTAATAAATTTTTCCAAGTCCTGACGAGAGCATGAAGCGGCACTGAAGTAATCATCGATGTACTGGAGAAAGAGTTGTGGAAGGGGGCCGGAGTAGGACTGGAACAAGGAATGTTCCACATACCCCATAAAGAGACAGGCATAGCTGGGGCCCATGCGGTCTTTCCTCATTGCTGAAATTCTCCATTCCTGGCAACTTCCATGTAAATCTCTTTTTTAGCCCCTTTAGTGTGATTACGTCCTTCATGCAATGCAGTGACCAGAATTGAACGCAGTACTCTAGCTGCCATCTAACCAAGGCTTTATACAGTTCTAGCTTAACCTTCCTGCTGTTATACTGTAGGCTTTAGCCAAGAAAACAAAATTTCCCATATGTCATCTTGACCATCTTAGATACCTTCAGGGATCTGTACATGTACATTCCAAGGCCTTTCTGTTCCTCCACATTTCTCAGAATCCCACTGTTTATTGTGTATTTCCTTGCCTTGTTTGTCTTCTCCAACTACATTACTTCACACTTCTCCTGATTGAATTCCATTTGCCACTTTTCTATCCATCTGACCACATTGATACCTTTTTGAAGTCTTGAAAAGGCTTTCTCCCTCACTAACAACCACATGGCTAATTTTCATATCATCTGCAAACTTCTTAACAATACCCCCTAAATGTAAGTCTAAATCATTGATATATATCACAAACAGCAGGGACCCATTACTGAGTCCTGTAGAACCCTTCTGGAAATAGCCTTCTAGTCACAGAAGCACCTGTTGACCATAACTTTTTGCTTCCTTCCACTGAGCCAATTTTGGATCCAATTTTCCTCTTTAAGACCATAAGATATAGGAGCAGAAATTAGGCCATTTGGCCCATTGAGTCTGCTCTGCCGTTCAATCATGGCTGATAAGTTTCTCAACCCCATTCTCCTGCCTTCTCCCCGTAACCTTTGCTCCCCTTACCAATCAAGAACCTATCTATCTCGGTCTTAAATACACTCAATGACCTGGCCTCCACAGCCTTCTGTGCCAATGAATTCCATAGATTCACCACTCTCTGGCTAAAGAAGTTTCTCCTCATCTCTGTTCTAAAAGGTCTTCCCTTTACTCTGAGGCTGTGCCCTCGGGTCCTAGTCTCTCTTACTAATGGAAACATCTTCCCCATGTCCACTCTATCCAGGCCTTTCAGTATTCTGTAAGTTTCAATCAGATGCCCCCTTATCCTTCTAAACTCCATGGAGTATAGACCCAGAGACCTCAAACGTTCCTCATATGTTAAGCCTTTCATTCCTGGGATCATTCTCGTGGACCTCCTCTGGACCGTCTCCAGGGCCAACACATCCTTCCTGAGATTTCTCTTGGATTCCATGAGCGTTTAATTTTCTGACCAGTCTGCCACGTGGGAACTTGTCCAAAATGTTGCCAAAATCTATGTAGATTACATCAAATGTGTTTTCCTCATCAACATGCCTTGATACCTCCTCAACATATTCAATGTAGTCAAACACAACCTTCCCTCAACAAATTCATGCTGACTGTCCTTGATTAATTCATTCCTCTCTACATGATGATTTATAGGGCTGAATTATATGTGGTGCCATGATTCCCACCCCCTGGATGAAAAGTGCGAGAGGGAAGACGCAGTCATTAACAGAGGTGGGATTTCTGCCCCTCAGCAAGAAGTTCTGCCTCAGAGAGCTATCGACCAATTAGAGGCCAGCAGCTCTCAATGTACCAGGAGTGCCAGCATTAGTGGTGGCTACTGCCAGCACTGGAATTGTGTTTTTTTGTTGGGGAGAAGGATATTGGGGCCAGGGTTTCAGTGGCCATGGTGGGGGGGGGGGAAGTTATAACTTTCGTGGAGGAGTGGTCAACAGTGGGCCCAGGGGGCTAGTTAAGTAGGGACTGCCCTTGCCCACCACCAACCTATTTTGGCCACTTGGTGTGAACCTCTCTCACCCCCGGTTAAATATCTTGGCAGTGGTATGAGCCCGTTAAGTGGGAATTAATTACCCTCTTAAGGGTCTCAATTGGCCCACTGGTGGCCAGACCGCCCAACACATCCCTGCCTTTATTATAATTTCAGTGATGGCAGGAGCCGGCAGATAGCAGCTGGCAGGCTGTCCACTGGATTTAATCTGCCCCCTGCCTTCAGATCTGGTGGCGGGGGAGCATTAAATCCAGCCCATACTGTCCCAGAATTCTTTGCATATCATGGAGGTTAGGCCGACTGTCCTATAATTACTTGGGCTATCCCTCCCAACAATGCGACAACATTAGCAATCCTCTGGCGCTTTGCCTGTAGCCAAAGAGGACTGATTGTTGCAGACTTCTAGACCCTGGGATTTGACACCAGAGTTGCTGATACTTCTTCAATGTTGTGTTTTCCACCTTCTAGCCCAAATGTCAAATGTCAAAATGGCATTTCTAATGTGAGACTCACTAAACAGTTTAGCTTCCTCTCCCTACAAGGGTCCACCAGTCTCTCAGAAGTAACAAGATTTTTTCTCTTTGCTTTCTATTCAGAACTTTCAGTGGGATTGTATAGAAACTTAGTTAATTCAGCAAGTTAGCTTGCATGAAGAATACTTATTAGCTATCGGAAACCATACTTTAAGACCTGGACTATGACCAACACAGAGATCTCTGAGTTTAATCTCCAGAATGGTAAAATAATTTTAAAATACAGAGGATCAGATGAAGTAGGAATATAAAGAGCTGTTGTTGATAAGTTAGGAAATTCAGCCATGGTGATTAATTCTGCAATTAAAATTTACAGGCCCAATTTAGTTAATGTTTTACTTTTAAACTGCCATAACCTTAATCCCTGATGGGGCAAATGACATTCAATCCCTCATTACAGTGTCCCTCTTTAGCTATTGTCAAACAACAGAGCAAGTTCCAACATGTGTTGACTTGCCCTGAAAATAACCTGGCTGAAAATTCCCTATCCTGTTTTACTTCCTACTTATTTAAAATGCAGTTTGATGGATACCGCAATTATTTTTATAATGATTTTGTAATGTTCCAACAAATGCTAAATGGTCTACCAAATGTAATCTTTTTCTGGTAATTTTATGAGTTTATGATTAACACATTACTGTTTTGACATAAAGGAATGTAGCCATATTAGGAAAATGTGTGGCAAAATTTTTTTTAGTTTCCACATTTACCATGTTTCACTCAAATAACGGCAGAGAATTCTACATGGGAGTGTGGTAGTGGGATATTATAACCTAGGGCTCTATAATTTTATAAAACCATATCTATTATTTAGAATACATTAGATAGAAAAAATATTCCCTGTAGCCTCAACTTCAAAAGAGAGTATGTCTTTAATGTGCATTAGTGCTTTAGAAGGTCTATTAAAATAACGTAACCCCATTGGGTAGAGAGCAGGCGTTAATTCCCAATAGATACCTACGTTCTAAGAACTGAATTTAAATTTGAAAAATGATACTGAGTGTTCTTGAGAAACCATGTCACTCAACTATCTACTAATGGCTGTAGTGTAGGAACGCGCAGGTTCTAATTACTAATGAGGACCTCAATCTAATTAAAGCATGAGGCGATGCTCCTGACTATTGCCTCATGTTGTAATTAGCTGTCGATTCCCTTTTCCAGCATGGAGCCTGTGAGTTCCAATGCTTGAATCAAAGAATAGAATAGAAAACATTGCATGAATCAGCTGCCAAAGATTAATTGTACCAAAATATCAAACTGATGTTCATCTACTGGTGCACACATAGTATGCGATTAACTCTGATTGTGGCCAGTGCATGCGCGGATATTTGTTGCTGCTTGACCTGTTTTTGCGTTGGTCTTCTGAATCCCTACATGTCTAATTAGGGCACGAAAAAGACCTGGCCCATTCACTGTACCAAGAACTAGCCTGTGGGTATTTTCTAAGGAGCTTTCAGTAATACATTTGCATCTTTGCCTCGGGTCTGAATAAAGAATCACCTAAAAAAAATCCTAATAAACCATAATGAGGTTGCAGTGGCTGGTAACGTTACTGTCCCTTGCCACTGTTTGTGATCACTGAAGCTTGCCAGTGGTCTGTGGACCACCGTTCACTGGCTGTGTGCCCACTCGGGCAAAAGGTCACAGGAATAGGTGATAGACCTTGTTTACCAATTATCACATTTCCCAGTGGGCTGTCACTTCAAATGACACTTTCCAGAACTGTCAGCATTTCAACAGGGCAGTGATTAATTTTGGTGAGCCTGATGAAATGTCGACAAGATGTTTGTTTCGGTTATCTTATCCTACTGCACTGTTTCACAACTGTCAGCCTCTTGTATTTGACACTCTCAAGCTCAAGACACGGTGAAGAAGCTACCTGATCTGACAGGGTGCTTGTAAAGACAATGAGAGTCTTTGTTTTCTCTTTTGCTCTTCTTAAAGGCAGAGCATTAGGTCAAATGGTACAGAAAGTATACTCCTGTTCTCCAAGTACATAAACTGCTAAGCTTAATATATGGAATATTTTCATTAGGAAAGCAGCTGAGAAAGCCATTTCTCCAGCAAACTGAGAATGTGATGTTTTGCTCACAATAACGGTTGAAGTGTTTTTCTATCAATAGACCAGGTTGTGGAATTAAAATCTTCAAAAAAGCTTTCATGTGTGTTTGTGTATATGCAATTCTTTTAAATAAAACTGAAGTATTTTGACTCTACAATTCTCCCAGTGCTGGAGAAACACTTCCTGACCGCTAACATGTGGTAGCAGGGGCAGAAAGAGGAGGGAGAGACAAACACTTCCTGACCGCTAACATGTGGTAGCAGGGGCAGAAAGAGGAGGGAGAGACAAACACTTCCTGACCTCTAACATGTGGTAGCAGGGGCAGAAAGAGGAGGGAGAGACAAGTAATGGGGCTTATAAAACATGAATTATCTATTAATTTAGCTGCTATTTGTGACTACAGATTGCAGCTTTGTTTGATTTGTAGTATTCTTGCATTTGTGTCAGAAGGTTGCCAATATAAGCTTCAGCCTAAAATTTAAATTTACACTCTGTGTTGCCAGTTCATTGCAGCTCTGCATTGTCAGTGGTACTGTATGCAACATGAAATGTTAAAACAAGGTCATGTTTGCCAATTCCAGTGATTCAGGTAGAGATTAAACATTCCGTGGCACCATTTTTAAGATGAGGATGAATCCTCCCTCAACCAACACCCACCAAAATCAGGCTATTGGATCACTTATATCATTGCTGCTTGTGGGATCTTGCTAAGTGCAAAATAGCTGCCATGTTTACTATGTAACGTTCAATGCATTTAAAAGCATGAAGTTTGTGAAGCGCTTTGAGTCATAAACCTTGTTTAAGTAGAGAACTTTAACAATCAAACATCATAACCAGAGCAAATGCCAGATGCCAGTTTATGATAAAAAGTGTGGGTTTTGTTGTCAATAATATCTAACCATCCAATTTACAGAAAGGGCTGGTTTTCCTTTCAATGGGAAGTTTGGACGAATGCCAGAATAGCCCTTTTGTAAAAGGGTCTGAAAACTACAGAGCCTCAGTCGCTGTGCCTTGACTATTTGAAAGAAAAAGGTGGTCAATTTACACACACAACCAGCATTTCTGAGCTTCTGTACTTGTACAAAAGGAAGTCTTGTCTTTCATTATTGCCTTCTTTTATATCTCACTATAATTTTTAATACACCTTTTTAGTGTTACTTTACTATAGCAATGAATGTGAAAAGACGTGCTTGCGAAGAATAATGTCTATGCTTTAAATAAAAAAAATGGAACTCAAATAAAAATCAAACATGCCGGAAATAGATGGCATTTCAGAAGCATTGTACAGTGAAAGTACTGGTTTCTCATGAAGTGTATATACCCCAAGAGTTGCACCTGACATGGCAGATATTTCCAGCATTTTCTATTTTTTGTAAATTTTGAAGTTTACCTTACTGGGACTAAGAATGGACTAATTCTTGAAAATATGTAGCCTCAAGACATTTGTGACATTTGTTTCTGTGCATCATGTCTTCCAAAATAGCTACATAGTCTTCAATCATACTTTCGATAATTATTACATTATTAATGTAACCGTGCTTAATGTGTGCAGCTTAATATATTATTGAAATATTAATTGCCATACATGTCAAGCACCCCTAAAGCAGGTTTTAAAATACATCACGTAATCTGTTATTTAAAAAAGTTGCATACCTAAAGTTCATTTGGCATATTCAAATATAAGAGTTTACCTGTACCTTACATAATAAACAAATCAGAAATCACTGCTGTTTATGATAATTCAACTAACAATTAAATTGCTTAAAGTATACTGGCTCATTTCTAGTTTATTTCTTCATATGATCACTGATAGTTTCACGATGAGAATGGATTGGTTAAGTGTGTTGTGTAATACCTTAGTTAAGAATTGTAGCTCTCACCTTGCATCCATTTTTCCTGTAATATTGTGCTGCACTGGTGAAGTGGAGAAATTTCTGTGCAATTTCACAAATAATACATTTAATGTGATAATTGCATTATTGTTAAATTAAATGTTAGGTTAAAAATACAATATCAACATTTTATAAAATCAATTTTGGATTTCCAAATCTGGTTGTTTATGGATACAAAAATATCTTGCTTTGTGCAATGTCATGGTGTCCACAACTCTTGAACTTATAAAGTAAATTGGGCAAATGCAAGAGGCAATTATCTGTCTAGGTTGTTCTAAAATATTTATCCATTTTCTTTCTGCTTTACAACTCTCTGAATTACACTTCAGTGATGAAGGTAAACAAGCATCAGATTAGAAGTTCGATTAAACCCACAGATCTAAGGGATTGAGAGCTGAACATGAGATAGCACAGTGCACCAAAACCTATTGACAAGCTGATTCTGCTATAGCAGTGCAAAGTTATAGCTACCAGGAGAGTATATACTACTGTGTTCATGATTTTATAAAAAATATGAGGATGCAGGTGGATTTATTAAGTTCCATATAAGTTTCTTTCTTGACTTCTACTGTTGAGCTGTACAGTCTGTAATATTTGTTGGCAGCTTACTGGATCGGCAGAACCTAGATCATGAGACCTTAAAGTAAAATTTAATTACATTCTGTACTGTAAAAAGGAATTGCATAATAAAGGTTGTACATACCAGGGTACAGGCTGTGAAATTAAAGCTGTGCAAAAAATAGAGTCTGTTATGGAAACAAACATAATTTTTGTAACTGAAAAATCCTCACAAGCTCCTTCAGACTGGTTCACTCTATCACTGTTTTACTCGAAACATTCTGAGAAAAATTATGTCAGCCATGGCCCAGTTGGTAGCACTCTCACCTCACCCAGAAAGCTGAAGGTTGTGGGTTTAGAACCCACTTCAGAGATGTGAACTAAAATCTGGACTGACGCTCCAGGGCAGTCCTGAGGGAGTGCAGCACTGTCAGAGATGCTGTCTTTCGGATGAGATGTTAAACTGGGATCTTAGGCGGCCGTAAAAGATTCCATGATACTATTTTGAAGAAACCACGGGGGTTATCAGGGTGTCCTGGCCAATATTTATTCTCCCATTAACATTACTAAAAATATATTAGCTGGTGTTTATCACATTGCTGTTTGTGGGAGCTTGTTGTGTGCAAATTGGGTGCTCTGTTCCCTACATTACAATTGTACTTACACTTCAAAATTACATCATTGGCTGTAAAGCGCTATGAACATCCTGACATTGTGAAAATGCTATATAAATTCAAGCCTTTTCTTTTATCCCATATCTGATTAATAAATCATTGTCATACACTAATTTGGCTTGCAGAATGTTTTGGATCAATCAACATTTTTGCCTTTGAGTTTTGTAAATAGTAGTCAGTAAAATATGGAGAGGGTGGTGATTGAATCAAGTAGCCTTCCATCCATTCTTCATGCCAGCCTAGATTTGGGTTATAATGAAATATGAAAGGAGAAAAGGATGTTTTGCCTATCTAATCCTCAGGTTAGATTTTAGGTTCTCATTAATTTGAATTTTATATACTTCGGAACATATAAATGGTTAACCTACAGCAGTTTCAGCTTTATTTTCTTTGTTTACTCCATGAGGCAGAACTCCTCTCTGCTTTCAAGCGTCCACATTTAATGAAACATTATAAAACTGGCATCTGGAGACCTCAGAGGATGTCTCTAGGAAGCTTGAGTTTGGGCAGTTGGGTAATCATTTTTATTCTGCTTATTTTCCAAATGGAAATAGACATGTATGATAAAAATGTCATCCACACTCTACACATTGTCCTCTGTAACAGAATTAGATGTCAGTTCTTAATGTCTAGCTCTGTTTTTCTTTTCTATGAACGGATGCATTATTGCTCACAGGAACTTGACTGTAATATATGGTAAGAGACAAGTAGCTCTTTATGGCCAGTGATTATTCGGTTTGAATGAAACCTGTGATTTATGGCCATTTAACAGAAAAGTCTTGTAAATTCCCAGTGTTGCATTTTTCCTCCATACAGAACAAGACAAGTGAAAGTGACAACTGGGTTAGCCTGGAAAGTGGAATGCGTAGTGCTTCAGAATGTGTTATACTTAATAAACCTGACATGAGAAACGTGCGCATACAGTACCACACCGATGCTTTATGCAAGAGTGAAAGTGACATTAGCTCTCAGACTCACACAGTGTATGTTCAGCTAACAGTGCTGTCAATGCACATCTGTTCCATCAATGACTTGGACAGGAAGGTAGCACCTGGGCCTACCAAAGGCAGCTTTTCAAAGCTATTGCAAATCAGATTAGTTTAGAATGTATTCTTAAAAACACATTCATTCACAGAGAAAAATAGTTAAGATCTTGAAAAAATACTTTTAATTCTAGTAATTAGTCTTCTAAGGAAATAAGCTGCTTTGTTTTTTTTTAATATTGCTGTTACTAATTTTCACAAATTGCATCGAGGTCAAATAGGAATGAGCAGCTGGCTTTCCCATCAGGCCTTCTTATTCTTGAAAGATGTTTAGGTATTAAGCATGAACATTTGGGCAGTGGACTTGCATGTCCAAGGTTTCCAGTCTAATGGCTAATACTGGCTTATCTCATTTGAGGTAAGTAAGGTCAGTTTGGGGGTTGACCGGTGGCAGAATGTTATGGCATCTTTCTGTAGGATGCTATTTAATTCTCTTATATTAAATGGGATTTGTAATCCTAACATACATTATATGGCTTTAAATAATGTAAATGCAGAACAAAAACCCAGTGTAAAAAATACAGCATCGAGCAAAACTTGAAAAGTAATTGTTGCAGTTTTACGAAGGGCTGGTAGATTTCAACTAGTGAATTTCCTGTACAAGTTGGAATAGGGTGAAGTTAGAAATATAATTTTGGAAAGTCATTGTTTATAATTGTACATTCTTATGCCCATAAATGCTCAGTGTGCAGATTCACTGCCTAGTGTGTTTTTGGGGCTTACAGACCCAGAAGGAACAAACATTCAATCCATGGTGTGTTGTTAACTGATTACCCTACAGGCTAGTGATAGAAGTAACCATTAAATTGAATATCTGAGCTAGGGAGACAGCTCTTGCTATGGATTATGATCCAGTGATGCTTAGTTGGTAAGTGTCTATGGATGATTGGTTATGAATGGGAGCAGCTGGGCTGTGATCCCAATGTCAAATAGGAATGAACTCGAATTGCCCAAGCAATGATCCTGTTGGTAAGGTTGGAATCGTGTCCGCAGCTACCCTTGATTGCTGACCCTGCTAGAGTTCGCACAGTCGTGCGAGGATATTAAATTCACGTGGGCCTGACAGGCATCTGGAGTCTGCTTGGGCCCCCCTGCCCCAACCCACGGATCCACCCTCCTTTGTCCCCTTATATGAATTAGGAGCAGTAGGCCACTCAAGCCTGCTCTGCCATTCAATAAGGTCATAGCTGATCTGAATGTGACCTCAACCCCACATTCCTGCCTACCCCCGATAACCTTTCACCCCCTTGTTAATCAAAAATCTATCTAGCTCTGCCTTAAAAATATTCAAAGACTCTGCTTCCACTGCCTTTTGAGGGAGTTCCAAAGACTCATGACCCTCTGAGAGAAAAAAAATCTCATCTCTGTCTTAAATGAGCGACCCCTTATTTTTAAACCGTGACCCCTAGTTCTAGATTCTACCACAAGAGGAAACATCCTCTCTACATCCACCCTGTCAAGACCCCTCAGGATCTTAAAGGTTTTGATTAAGTCACCTCTTACTCATCTAAATTCCAGTGGATACAAGCTGAACCTGTGCAGCCTTTCCTCATAGGACAATCAGCCCATTCCTGGTATTAGTCTAGTAAACCTTCTCTGAACTGCTTCTAACGCGTTTACACCTTCCTTTAATTAAGGAGACCAGTACTGTACACAATACTCCAGATGTGGTCTCACCAATGCCCTGTACAACTGAAGCATAACCTGCTTACTTTTGTAATCAATTCCCCTCACAATAAAGGATAACATTCTATTAGCTTTCCTAATTACTGGCTGTACCTGCATACTAACCTTTTGTGATTCTTGCACTTGGACACCTAGATCCTTCTGAATCTCAGACCTCTGCAATCACTCACCATTTGGATAATAAGCTTTTTTATTCTTTTGCCAAAATGAACAATTTCCCACATTATACTCCATTTGCCAGGTCTTTGCCCACTCACTTAACCTATCTATGTCACTTTGTAGCCTTACATCCTCTTCACAATTTACTTTCCTACCTATCTTTGTGTCGTCAGTAAGTTTAGCAACCATTCCTTCGCTCCCTTTATCCAGTCATTCATATAAGTTGTAAGAAGTTGAGACCCTAGCACTGATCCCTGTGGCACACCACTCGTCACATCCTCCAAACAAAAAATGACCCATTTATGCCAACTCTCTGCTTCCTGTTAGCTCACCAATCTTCCACCCATGCCAATATGTTACCCCCTACACCATGTGCTTTTATTTTCTACAATAACTTTTGATGTGGCACGTTATCAAATGCCTACTGGAAATCTAAGTACAGTACATCCACTGGTTCCGCTTTATCCACAGCTCATGTGATGCCTTCAAAGAACTCCAGTAAATTGATGAAACATGATTTCCCTTTTACAAAACCATGTTGACTCTGCCTGATTGCCTTGAATTTTTCTAAGTGCCCTGCAGTAACATCTTTAATTATAGTTTCTAATATTTTCCCTATGACAGATGTTGGCTAACTGACCTATAGTTTCCTGTTTTCTGGGCAGAATTTTACGTCCTACGGGTGAGCACACGCCCAATTGGGAGTAAAATAGTGCACAATAAGGCCGGTTGAGTGTCCTGATGATTTCACGCTCTCGCATGATATTTCGGTAGTTGGGTTTGAGCAAGAGCTACCAATTAAGAGGCCTATTAAGGCCATTAAGCAAGCAATTAATTTGTTTTCTTTGCTGCCAGTCTAACCTTATGGTTGGTGGGCGGGTGAATAGTCCAGGCAACCTTTACATTTTTTGGAAACCTCAACCATGGGCGGGATGAGCTTTCCAACAGTAATTTAAAAAATAAGTAAAACATTTTAAACATAATTTTTATTATCTCCCTGTTTGTGTGACTGAGTCACATGTGGGAAAGGGGAATTTTGGAAAATTAGAATCAGTACATGAACTATCTCACTAGCCACTTCTTTCAAAACCTTAGGGTGAAGTCCATCTGGACCTGGGGATTTGTCAGCCCGCAGCCCCAACAATTTGCTCAATACCACTTCCCTGGTGATTGTAATTTTCCCGAGTTCCTCTCTCCCTTCCATTTCCTGATTTACAGCTATTTCTGGGATGTTACTTCTGTCTTCTATAATGAAGACCGGAACAAAATACCTGTTTAATTCATCTGCCATCTCCCTATTTTCCATTATCAATTCTCCAGATGCACTTTCTATAGGACCAACACTCACCTTGTTAACCCTGTTCTTATTTAAATATCTGTAGAAACTCTTACTATCTGTCTTTGATACCAGCTAACTTTCTCTCATACTCTAATTTTTCCCTCTTTATTAATCTCTTTGTCATTCTTTGCTGTTCTTTATATTCTTTCCAATCTTCTGATCTGCCACCCATCTTTGTGTAATTATATGCTTTTTCTTTATGTTTGATACTGTCTTTAACTTTTTTAGTTAAACATGGATGGTGGGCCCTCCCCTTGGAATTTTTCTTTCTCATTGGAACGTATATATTCTGTGTATTCTGAAATATCTCTTTAAATGTCTGCCACTGAACTTACATTGACATTTCCCTTAACGTCATTTGCCAGTTCACTTTAGCTAGTTCTACTTTCATGCCTTCATAGTTGCTCTTATTTAAGCTTAAAATACTGGTCTGGGGCGCATTCGTTTCTCCTTCAAAAAGAATGTAAATATCAATCATATTATGATCGCTGCTGCCTAGGGGATGCCTTCACTAGGAGGTCATCAATTAATCCTATCTCATTGCACAATACAATACCAGGTCTGAGATAGCCTGCTCTCTGGCTGGAAAGCAAAACTCCCAGCACGAGGAGGCCCACCTGCTCCACACACTTGCCTTAACAAGGGAGGGATGTGGTCAAGCAAGGGACCCTAGCTATGATCAGGACCTGGACTACCCTTTTCTGGCCTTTACCTAAGCTGTCCCACTGAATTCTCGCGAAAGTTATGGTGGGAGGGAATGAGAATTACCAAAGGAATTTTGCCCTTTACTCACTTGGCGCACATTTTTAAGAAGCTACTTTGTGCATTATTATAGGAATTACCTACAGATGTAAAACTGCACTCAGATGAGTCAGTACTTCTAGGAGAGTGAAGGAGGGAAAACATGGAGTAAAACTACATCTTTAAATGTAAAAAGTAGACTGCAAAAACTGAAAATCTGATATATTAACTTGAAATACTGGAAACGCGCTGTGAGATAAGTCAGCATTTGAATGAAGAAGGTGGGTAAATCTTTCAGATGTAACCCTTCATTAGATTTGGCAGTCAGGCGCAAACCTCTTTTGCAGGGCTGACAAGGAAAGGTTGGGATATGTCCAAGAAAATACAGTAGGGAAAGGAGAACTGTATTCTTTATTTTGTGAATTGACATTTTGGTATTACCCAGGAAAGGGTGCTTTACATTGCAAGAAAATCCAGTTTTCTCCACGTTTATAAGCTTCTCCGCTGTAATATGCTATTAAAATCTCCTGGATCAAACTCGATGTGTGCATGCAAGAAAGTTCTTTTATGTCAAATTCTGCAGTACCGCATCGCCTCGGTGGGTTTTAATCTGCTTATTTATAAATCAAAAGCTTTCCATGTATTAATGTGTTGTTAATGAGTGGTTGAAAATCTCTGAATTGCAGTCAGATTATTAAAACTGAATGCCCTTGTAATCATACAATTTGAGTGGGATTTGGGTAGTTTTCACATCTGTTGTTTTGAATTGAAAAGGATGTGAGTTTCTTTGGAGAACGCTTTGTAATATTTTTGACCTGTAATTTATTTATTGGCCTTTGAATGCAGTGTTCTATGCAGATGCACATTCCCATTATCCAAGAGGGCAGGTGTGCTGCATATTGAAAGACTGCTAATTAGGATTTGCTGAGAGATGAGCACAACCCAGTGTCATCAAAAAAGCAAGTGCACTGTTAAACAATGTTTCAGTATTTTCAGCATGTATTTTGGCTAGCATACAAACATACCAAAATGAATGTACAGTTTGAACATTAGCTGTAGACTAGCAACAGTTACACATTGTATTTTCCCCACCAGGATAAAAGAGGAAGATAATGTCACATGAATTTAAATACTTGTGTTGAAAGTATTACTGATACTTTATGCACAAGGCAGATTATCTAGAAGAGCTCTTCAAACTTTTCAGCCTTTCATTATTGGTTTGGTTGTTTTGACATTTAAATGTAGATGGGCATCAGCATTGTTTAGCATCCAGATGGTGGTAGTTTCTAAACCTAGATATGTGTGGTGTTTTGTACTTGATTTGTACTTGGATCATGTTTGTAGCTAAAGCATCACTAGCAGATGCTCTGAGGCTGCATTGTAAGCAGCAACATGTATGGTTTTTATACTCATGTATATGTTGTGTTTTATATACTTGGCTTCACTATCTGTACTGGTTTAATCTTGGGTATCTGTGGAATGAATTGCTATCATTTTTTGAATGGTTTATTGAGTAAGTTTTTGCATGAGCTGTGATGGAAAAATTGGCGCAGAATTTAATTTTTTCATATTGTTTCTAAATTGAGATTAATGAAATGTGAACTTATTTTGGTATAAAATTTTGTTAATCACTACTGGATTACCGATTCTCCATCGTAATAAATAATATTCCATCTGTGTAGAGCTATGTGTCCAGGTCAAAATGATCCCCAAATAGGAAATTGACATCTATTAGTCCGAAAAGGTAGTCAAATACCACTGAGCGATTTAATTGTAAATATATCTTCAATTATTTAAACATTATCTTTGTGCTGTGATGCTATTTAGCCTTTTCAGTATAATGGCTTCAGCCACACTATACTTGCTTACTGCTGCATCTTGGTATCCAATTCTACATAGGCACAGTTTTTTCTCCGCTAAAATGCATTCCAATATCCTTTCTGGTTAGTTTATCCTTGACATAATGGTAACACTCATGTGTATCTGAACTGTTGGCAGATAGATGTTCCTGTCCTGCAAGTATCATCCCGCACAGATTGTGCAATTCACTGTATAAATAAATTAAACACAGGCAGAGCCTGAACACAGACATGTTGCTGTTTGTAAGATGCCAAAATTGGTGTCCATAAAAGCTTGTATGAAATAGGTCAGTGAGCACTTGTTTCACAATTGATTTTTAAGTAGGCTAATTGGATGTCAGTTATTCTTCTCAGATTGCTTCAATTTGTGTGAGTGCTCAATGTTGCCTGGTTTCTCTTTGAAGGTCTCAGTATCCGGGGTGCACAGGAGGAGGAACCACCGGATCCCCAGTTGATGAGACTTGACAACATGTTGCTGGCAGAGGGGGTTTCTGGACCAGAGAAAGGTGGAGGGGCAGCAGCGGCAGCAGCAGCAGCAGCAGCGTCTGGAGGATCGGGTTCGGACAACACTGCAGAACACTCAGACTACAGAGCCAAATTATCCCAGATCAGACAAATCTACCACACAGAGCTTGAAAAATACGAACAGGTATGAGCATCAATGGAATCGAATTTAGCTGTGCCATTGATGCATCTAGTCTATGATAATATAGGAAGGGCAGTTTAACCATCATTATTGTTTGTTGTACCTGCTTTCTACAGTTCCTCTTTGATTATATCTTGATATTGTACTTTGAAAACTGGAACTGCTGTGTAACCAGTTGAAATCCATATTGTGTTGTACAATTTAATTATCACTAACTCATTATGAACTTGAGCAAACTGGAACAGTGTTTGACTGGAACAGTTGTCTCCAGCTGTACTGTTTTATTGTGCCAATTTCTGTCCAAAAAAATAGAAACCTGTGTTGCTGTTCAATTTGCCCTAAAACCCATCCTGCCTTAAAACTCTTGAGTCAGCATAACAGCTTTTGTGGATTTGGAAGTGGAATGAAACAAGCAGATTCTGAGAGGGAGTCTTAGCTTCCTGGCATTGGAAGAGTAAGTTGTCCATGTTTCTGCAAATAGGCTTCAGTACCTCACAGAAAAAAAAGGCTTGTATCTTTTGCTTGCATCTTTTTTTTTCATGGAACACAAATCAAAGGATTAAAGTCAGTAATAGATATTTTACCATGCTCACATGAGATAATATTTCCTGGTCTGCTGTTTTATTGAAGTTGTTACTGATTTCATATGAATGCAATTAACACGGTTATTACAAACTTCAGCCTGCTTAGTAAAAGTCTTCATTATAATCTTAGGCCACTGTAGATGAAGAGGCTACAGCCTAAGGGCAGAATTTTTCGCTCGGCGTGCGGGTGTGTGCCCGACATGCTCAAGCGTAAAATAGCGCGTGATGACGTTGGGCGAGCGTCCCGACATCGTTGCGCATTTACGCGATATTTCGGTCGTCGGGCATGCACTAAATTCAGAAGTGCGCCCACCGACAATTAAGCTCATTAACGTTGCAATTAACTGGGATTTTTCGCTGCCTGTCCAGCGTTACGGATGAGGTTTCCGTCATTTGTTATATAAAAAAAAGGCGCAGAATTTTCATGTTGTAAATGTTCAGGTGACTGTTTCTGACGCGTGGGCATTTTTTCTGGATTTTCAAATCTGGTTTTATTGGATTTGAATTCTTCAGCTCCTTGAGGCAGCTCTCCGCCTTCAAGGAGCTTTCGGTGAGCGCTCCCCCATGCCCACGCTGACTTCAGCACTCGCCCTCCTCCTGCACCCACCTTGGCAGCGATAACATTTCAGCGCGCCTTTCAGGCTGGCTGGCCAATTACAGGCAGTGGGCCATTTCTCGGCTGCCCCTGCACCCGCTGACCTCAAAATTCTGGCCTATATGTAAATGCATGCAGAGCGCCAGCTGACAAACACTGGGAGCTGAGAGGGCAAGAAATTATAGATTTAGTCACAAATAAGATCATAAGAAATAGGAACAGGAGTAGGCAATTTGGCTGATCAAGCCTGCTCCTCCATTCGATACGATCATGGCTGATCTGATTGTAGCCTTAACTCCACTTTCCTGTCTACCCGCCCCATAACTCTTAAATCTCTTGTCAATCAAAAACCTGTCTAACTCAGCCTTGAATACATTCACTGACCCAGCTTCCACCGCTTTCTGTGAAGCGAATTCGTAAAACTGACCACCCTGAGGAGAAATTCCTCCTCATCTTAAATGGGAGATCTCTTATTTTTTAAACTGTGGTTTCTAGTTCCAGATTCCCCCACAAGAGAAACATTCTCTACCCTTTCAGGCCCCCTCAGAATCTTATGGGCAGAATTTTGCCGTCGGTGAGCAGGGGGCGGGGCCTGCTCATCAACGCATAAAACGACACAGGATGAGGTCGGATGGAACCCCCGATGTCATCCTGGTCTATTTAAATTTTCAGGAAGGCAGGGGCGCAGCAAAATCAGCTGTGGGCCCGCCGATCTGTTAGTGGCCAATTGATGCCATTGACAGATCTATTAAAATACTTAGTGGACCTGCCCGTCCAACCTTAAGGTTAGCGGGCAGGCCAAGAGCCCCCACGGCAAACAGATAAAACAGGAAGTCTCATCCATGGGCGGGAAGAGGTTTCATGCAGGGTTTTAAGATTTTTAATAAAGTTATTATGTCAATTATGAATACGTCCCATCTCATGTGACATTGTCCATGTTAGGGAATTTTTTTTTCCTATTTTTAATCTTTTTAAAAGTTGTAAGCGACCTCCCTGAGGCAGCACTTAGCCTCAGGGAGATGTGCGCTCTTCTCGCTTTTGGGGAATCCCCCCCCGCCCACACAAGGAGTGCATAGCGCTTCCTGTTGGACATCATGCTGGGCGGGCCTTAATTGGCCCACCCACGTAAAATGGCAGCGGGGCCCGCTTCTACAGTGAGGATCGTCTCCCCTCCCGCCGGAGATTGGGTCAGGCCCACCAGCCTGACAGGCAGAAAATTCTGCTCTATATGTTTCGATAAGATCACCTCTCATTCTTCTGAACTCCATTGATTAGAGTCCCAACCCGTTCCTCGTAAGATTCCTCGTAAGAACCACTTCATCCCAGGAAACAGCCTAGTTGAACCTTTTCTGAATTGCTTCCTTTACCTCCTCAAGTAAGGAGAACAAAACTGTACGCAGTATTCCAGGTGATGTCTCATCAAAGCTCTGTTGAGCTATAGCAAAACCAGTTTAAGATTATCAGTTAGGCTCACAGTGTGACTCACTTACGCATGCTAGAAGCCACTCATATTCACACACAGGTCCCCGATCTTTGCCAACAGAATGAACAAATCCACACATTGCGCCTTTTTCAACTAAGCAAAAGCCTGGGGAGCAGCCATTCCCTGGTTCATTCCCCATGGCAATGCCTTGACCAATCAGGGTTGACCTGCCTGGTTTGAATTTAAACAAAAGCTTGGCAGTTAGTTGTTCCCTGGGCATTCTCCATGGTAATGCTTCTGCCAATCAGAGTCCACTTGCCAGCCAATCAGCACCCTCTTCTCATGCAGTGTAAATTGTTGTTCCCTTTGAGATTTGGTTTTCTTGTGAATATGTACTGAAAAGTACGTGATGAAAAGCTTCGACAGAATGTCTCTTTTTTCAGCAATAATCAAGTTCTGTACTACCGAGTGACTATTTAAATACGGTAAATACGGTAGGACAGAGTATAAAGGAAGAAATATGGGAGCTTGTCAGAAACGTACGGCGATCATCATGGGGGATTTTAATCCACATTTAGAGTGGAAAAATCAGATGGGCTAAGGTAGCCTAGGTGAGTTCATAGAAAGGTTTTGGGATAATTGCTTAGAACAGCACGTTCTGGAGCCAACCAAACAGCAGGCTATGTGTTGTACAACGAGATTGGATTAATTAATGACCTCATGGTGAAGCGCCCCTAGGACCAGTGATCATAATGTGATTGAATTCTACATTCAGTTTGAGGGAGAGAAGAGTGGAACCAAGACTAGAATTTTAAACTTAAATAAGGGAAATTATGAGGGCATGAAAGCAGAGCCAGCTAAAATGAGCTAGCAAATTAGGTTAAGAGATCAATAGAGTTGCACTGGCAGACATTTAAAGGGATATTTCAGAATATACAGGATAGATACATTCCAACGAGAAAAAAAAATTCCAAGGGGAGGACCCACCACCTGTGGTTAACTAAAAAAATTAAAGATAGTACCAAACTTAAAGAAAAAAGCATATATTGGATAAAGATGGGTGGCAAGTCAGAAGATTTGACAATATTAAAAACAACAAAGAATGATTATGAGATTAATAAAGTGGGAAAAATTAAAGGATGAGAGAAAGCTAGCTAGAAATAAAAACAGTAAATTTCTGTAGCTATTTAAAAAAGAAGAGTTAACAAAGTGAGCCTAGGATCTATAGAAAGTGAGGCTGTGGAATTAATAATGGAAAATAAAGAGATGGCAGGTGAATTAACAGATATTTTGCATCGGACTTCACTATCGAGGATACAAGTAACATCCTAGAAATAGCTGTAAATCAGGAAGTGGAAGGGAGGGAGTAGCTCAAGAAAATGACAATCACCAGGGAAGTGGTACTGAGCAAATTGTTGGAGCTGTGGGCTGACAAGTCCCCGGCTGCCAGTAGACTTTACCTTAAAAGAAGTGGCTAATGAGATAGCTCATACATTGGTTTTAATTTTCCAAAACGCACTAGATTCAGGGATGGTTCCATTAGATTGGAGAATAGTAAATGTAACTCCTTTATTCAAAAAGGGAGGGAGACAGAAATCAAGAAACTACAAGCCAGTTAGCTTAACATCTGGCATATAGGGAAGATGTTTGAAGCTATTGTTAAAGACGTTATAGCAAAGCACTTAGACAAATTCAAGGCAATCAGATAGAGTTAACATGGTTTTATGAGAGGGAACTCATGTTTGACCAATTTATTGGAGTTCCTTGAAGAAGAAGGTTCTGTGGATAAAGGGAACCAGTGGATATGCAGTACTTAAATTTTTGGAAGGCACTTGATAAGGTGCCACATCAAAGGTTATTGCGGAAAATAAAAGCTCATGGTGTAGGGGGCAACATATTGGCATGGATGGAGCATTGGCTAGCTAACAGGAAGCAGAGAGTAGGCATAAATGGGTCATTTTCTGGTTGTAATGAGTGGTGTGCCACAGGGATCAGTGCTGGGGCCTCAACTTTTTACAATTTATTGAAATGACTTGGATGAAGGGTCCGAAGGAATGGTTGCTAAATTTGCTGACGATACAAAGATAGGGTAGGAAAGTAAGTCATGAAGAAGACTTAAGGAGTTTACAAAGGGATATAGATAAGCTAAGTGAGTGAGCAAAGATCTGGCAAATGGAGTATAATGTGGGAAAATGAGAAATTGTCCATTTTGGCGGGAAGAATAAAAAAGAAGCATCTTTTTAATTGGTGAGAGATTGCAGAGCTCTGAGATTCAGAGGGATCTATGTGTCCTAGTGCATGAAATGCAAAAAGTTAGTATGTAGGTATGGCAAGAATTCGGAAAGCTGAAAGAATGTTATTGTTTATTGCGAGGGGAATTGAATACAAAAGTAGAGAGGTTATGTTTCAGTTATATAGAGCATTGGTACGACCGCATCTGGAGTACTGTGTACAGTATTGTTGTCCGTATTTAAGGAAGAACGTAAATGTGTTAGAAGCAGTTCAAAGAAGGCTTACGAGACTAATACCTGGAATGGGAGTGTTCCCCTTATGAGGAAAGGGTGGACAGGCTAGGCTTGCATCTGCTGGAATTTAGAAGAGTAAGCGGAACTTGATTGAAACATATCAGGTCCTGAGGGGTCTTGACAGGGTGGATGTAGAGAGGATGTTTCCTCTTGTGTTTGAATCTAGAACTAGGGGGCCACTGTTTAAAAATAAGGGGTCACCCATTTAAGACAGATGAGGAGAAATTTTTCTCTCGGAGGTTTGTGAGTCTTTGGAACTCTCTTCCTCAAAAGGCAGTGAAGGCAGACACTTTGAATATTTTTAGGGCAGAGCTAGATAGATTCTTGATAAGCAAGGGGGTGAAAGGTTATCCAGGGCAGGTGGGAATGTGGATTTGAGGTTTCCATCAGATCAGCCATGATCTTATTGGGTGACGGAGCAGGCACAAGGGGCCGAATGGCCTACTCCTGCCCCTAATTTGTATGTTTATATGTTTCAAATGCCCTGCTGCTACCTGCTTAATAATGGATTCTAGCATTTTCCCAATGACATGTCAAGAGAGAGAAAACATTTCTTGAACTTTTCCCAATATACTCTGGCTGTGTTCAAGGAACCATACGTTGTTCTGAGACTGAACATGCCACCAAACTCTTGTTTTAAAAAAAAAAATATTCTTTCTTATTTCCTTAACCCAATGGTGCTAAGTCTGTCTAGGGCACCATGGTTAATTGTGGTACCTGAACTGAGATTGGCTAACTCAGAGTTGTCTACAGATCAAACCTGGAAGCTTGTGATCAATATGGCTCAGAACTAGGCAGTCAGAGGAACTCAAATCCTGGATTCCTGCTTGGAAAATACAAGGAGGTGGAAATATTTATATAACAACTTTGTATCCTCAGGAGATCCCAAAGTACGTCACAGCCAATTAATAATTTTGTGTAGTTAAATGCAGCAGCCAATTTTTACACAGTGAAGTCCCATAAACAGCAATGAAGTGAATGAGCAGTTGACTTATTTTGGTGGTGTTGGTTCAGGGATAAATATTGTGCAGAAGACTGATCTTCTAGTAATACCTTGGGATCTTTATGTCTACCCAAACAGGCAAACAGAGTCAAAAGATGGCACCTCTGAAAGTGCAGGACCCAACGAAACTGTTCGCCTTGATTATCTTGGAGTGAAAGCTTAAGCCAAAGCCTTCTGAACCCAAGGCGAGAACTCAAACTAAGCCAAGCTGACATTTCTATATGATTAAGCTCATTAAATGGCCCTATTTCATTTTCAAATTAAAATAGCAGGAAAAAGGCATTCCCTTAAAAACAAAGGGAAAAAAGTTGGACTAAGAAAAATCAGCAAATGTTTCATTGGAGTTCTAATTCATTCATTCTTCGCATTCCCTGATGTATGCACTGATATCAGTTACCCCAAGCTAGTAATTATTTAATAGTTATTTGGAACATACGGTATGTTATCCTGTGCTCACTCATACATGACTTTCCTTTTATGTGCCATATATTCAGCATTGTCATCTGGAGAATCACCAAAGGGAGGGAGGGAAGAAAGGAAGGAAAATCAACTAAGGTTGTTTGAGCACAATTCACCTTGACCATTAGCACCATGTCACTGGAATGGAGCAGATCACTGCCTGCCCTCTGGGTCAGAGATGCTTCCATGGTACATTGGGTCTCACATAAAGACATAGGTTGAAGTTTAATGCAGAGGTGTTGACCTCCCCATTAGCAGGAAAGTTGGGGGGTGAGCTCGCCTCCTCTGGAAGCCATGACTGGATTTTATGGTCCTCAGGCAATTAGTTGCCCCAGCTTCAGCAGGATATGTCCCATCTCCAAAAGAGCTGCTGGCCAATCGGAGGGCTGGCGGCTCCTCAATCCCAGCAGCGTCACAGGGATTGGTGGCCGCTGGTGAGACTGCAGTGGGCCTTGGATGAAGAGCAGCACAGGAGGCCTGGAGTAAAGTTCATTGGGACAGGCTCACATTGGCCAGCCAGGCAAGTCCCAGCAAAGGGGGAGGAGGGCAATCGAGAGGCTGGAGGGTTGGGGGTGGGCATTGCGGCCCTCAACTGGGGAAGGAGGTGTCCGAACAGGGAGCTCATACCCTTCACCCTTTCCTGCAACCCCCCCCCTCCCGAAGCCTGCAGCCAAGTCACCAGGGTATAGCTGCTGCCCCCTCCCCCCCCCACCACCGCACTGGTAAAGTATCAATGGCGGCAGGAAGAGGCCCTTAACTTACTATTAATTGACCTCCTAAGGGCCTCCATTGCCATACGGGCAGTGGGCTGCCCACCACCTACCCTGCTGCTGGTGCAATACCAGTGGATGCGAGTAGACAATGGGCATGGCACCCCCTGCCATCCCATGCAATTTTACGTCACTTCCTGTCCTGCTTGCCATTAAGTTTCAGCCATAAACTCTTTGAATGTTATTTCATGTATTTCCATCCTTGCCTGAGTTCCCAAAATATGAAGACAAAAGCTGAAAAACCGGTGACATAGCCTTTGAGGGAGAAGCAGTCTATGCTGAGAATATTTTAGAGTTTTTTTAATGGCTAGAAACCCTTCCTTGGAGAGAGCTAGAGCATGTTGGGAAGAGTTCAAGCAATGCTCTTCCTCCTTTGGTGACTATTCTAGGATTTATGCATATGTGCCATGAAAGGAACCATTTTTCACCAGATGGTGACTTAGTTTATATTACAGCAAATGTTCTTGCACTGATTTTGTTTTATCCTCTTCATGAGGTCCAGGTACATGAAGTTACATAATTTGTTTTAGGAGATTAATTAAAACCAGTAATGTAATCAAAAAATAAAGGGCAGGATCTTCCTTTCCGGAGACCGAGTGCAGTGCCAGGCGGGTTTCGCATCGTGTTTCCCGCTGGGCGGTGTGGCAGGAAATCGTGCCCGATTTCATGTTCGGAAGCTCATTAAATACGCATCGGCGAGTAGCTTTCCAATCACGTAGCGGGGCAGATAGTGATTTGTCCGCTCCGCTGTTACCTAATGGGCTCAAATGTCTGGGTGCCACATTTAAATGCCACCTGAACACACAAATTACTCTCAGCAGGCCAACTGTGTGCAGGAAACTTTTTGAAATGGCTGCACCAAAGAAAAAAGCTGCTCCCAGGCTCAGCAGAGACTTCCTTGAGGCCCTCATCCGTGAAGTCAGCCAGCACCTGGATGTCCTCCACCCAAGGGTTAGAGGTAGCCCACCAGCCTCACCTCGCCGGCCCGGGAGGCAGTTGCAAGGGAGGTCAGCTCGTTAGGCACCCACCCAAGAAATGCTATCCAGTGCAGGAAGAGGATGAATGATCTTATCTGCTCCGCCAGAGTAAGTCAACCTTCACCTCAATCCAATCTTACACTCTCACAATAGCATCATGCACTCAAAGGGTTACACTGCTCAGGGGGAGACATCAGCACTGATTATCTCATGGACACTTTAACATCACCAGCATCTCATCTATCAAGCTGCACAAACTCCATCCCCAGCCCTTACTGGGAAGGGCTCAGCCAACATAGCAGGCATGCATGGTTCCCAACCTCTCCTCCATCTCTTCACACCATGTTCCATTCCATTTATCTTCATGCAAGCCAAGCTCGCCCACAACCGGAGGCTGATATCACAGAGGGGAGGAGGGACGGCAGACGTCAAGGAGCTGATCTGATGTTGTATTCTGCGTGATTATGAACTAAATATATCTTTTCTCTCCCTTACAGGCACCAGCAGGCCCAGATAGACCACCAGAGCTACCATAAGCCCCTCAGAGGAGAATGCTGATATGCATCAGAAGGAGTGTCACTGCATTCACCTGCACCCTCCACTAGCACACACCCTGGTGGGTCATGGATCTAGTTTAGGCTCAGGGTCACATTCTGAGGAACACCTCACTGACATGTCTCCACAGCAGTCGGAGGCAGTGACAGCCCAGGTCTCTGGCACTCGGAGGACTGCTGGAGATCAGGCACACGCTGAGCCTGAGCCAGATGATGAGCCATTGCAAGTGGCTGTCTCTAACATGCTGGAGGTGCAACGACAGGTGGCGGTAAATCAGGTAGAGTTGCGAGAGGCAGTCAACTGACTAGAGCTAAGGGAGGAGTTCACCCACGTTCTGTCTGATGTCGTGGCTCCAACATGTGAGAGTCTTCAAGTCTCCATCAGAAGGGTGACGGCCACCTTGGAGACCATGGTGCAGTAGATTTGCGCTTGGACCTGCACTCCATTGCTATAGGCATTGGTGGGATCCATCAGTGGCTAGGCGAGAGGGGCGGGGCACCTAGACCTTCATCCTTCTCCTCAGGGAGTCACGCAGGGTTCCTGGGGCACTCATTGGGAGGAGGATCAGCAGCTGGAGACCCTGGGGCCATCCACACAGGTGACTAAGAGTGTTCAGTGACCGCAATCCCCTCTGCCTGTGACCCCATCTGCAGCTGCACAGGCTGAGGAGGATGCACCTGCCCCACAGCAGGACACCCAAAGCAGGCTGGAACCCAGCAGGTCTCGGCCCTCTAGAGAACACCTGCCAAAGTCATCAAAGATAACAGGGCGTAGCAGTCAACAGGCTGCTTCCACCTCTGCTGAGGATGTCAGGGGTGCACCTGGATGTAGTGGTAGGGTTAGAAAAATGAAGAAACTTTGACATTTCTTGGTCATGGGTGTTCAATCACTGTATATATCATGCACCTTTGTAAATACATTTGCTGTTCATGAGAATGGTCTCGTCATTTGAAAGCGTCGTGCATATTCATCTATGTGCCCCCTTATTGTGAGGGTAAGACATGCCCCCATTCAGTGATCATCTCCCTTTGTGAGCCTCACATTCAGGTGATGTGTAGATGAGTCGTGCTAGTTACTCGACCCATGTGTTATGTCAGGGAGATGTGTCACACTCTTTACTGGAAGTGTTTGCAAAATGCATTAGTAACCCCTACTCTTTGCAAGACAACATGGAGTTAGAATAGCTCAAAAGCCTTGGAGGTTTAGCTGTAATTGTTTCTCAAAATGAGATGGCTGTCTTCATTGGTAGTACCAAAGCACAAGACCTGCAGCCATGATGGTCTCTCCAACCAAAGCGCGTATCTCAGTGTGCGCTAAAAATTTCCCATTAAGGTGGCAATGCCTGCATCAAGTCACTTGATGCAGTGCTTGTGCTGTTGTGCCGACTTTCACTTCCCAGAGCACACGGATGCTGGCTCGCTGCTGACTTTTTGAAAGATTAGGGCCTGGTGAATCATGAGGGTTGAAGGTGCAAGTCCGAATGCTGAACTTGCTCTCAATGTTACAGGTTGTTAAAGCCTTTCAGTGCACTGGCATGGCAGTAAGGGACAGAGGACTGTGGCTGTGTCCCGTTGCCTGGACCTTACTCCTCCTATCAGTGTGGCGCAGGCACATCTTCCATGTCGTGTTTCTTCGATGGCATTCTCATATGGAAGCTGACCCTCATCTCTCTTTTCAGGTTCCTGCCCTTCTTGCTCTTCATCGTCTGAGGAGCTTTAGCCTCCTCTATGTCTCTCTCAGACAAGGGATCCCGTTTTGAAACGCCAAGTTGTGAAGGGTGCAATAGACCATGTGGAGAGTTTTGCAGAGCCCACCTGAGTGGTCCAGACATCAGAAGCGCATCTTCAGAATGTCAATGGTCTGCTTAATGATGGGATCGTTTTGAGCTATGTGCTGCAATGTATCTCTCTTCAGAGGCACTCTGAGGTTGATGCATGGGTGACATGAGCCATCGTTTGAGTGGTACCCTTAATCCATAAGAAGCCAACCTTGTCACTGCGGCCCTTCGAATATTTGAGGCACCTGGAAGTGACTCAGGATGTGTGAGCCATGGGAACTCCCAGGGTACCTGGCATAAATGTGCATGATGTGCTCCTGATGATCGCACACCAGTTGAACGTTTCCTGTTAATGAACAGCAGGGGCTGTTGCCATGGAGTTCTCAAAGCCACATGTGTGCAACTGATTGCACCCTGAACTCTAGGGAAGCCTGAGATAGCTGTAAACCCCAGAAATCTAGCAGCCTGGCTAGCTTCATCGAGTGTGAACTTAAAGTAATGATGAGCCTTACTGTAGAAGGCATCTGTCACCTCCTCGATATATTTATGTGTTGAGGACTGAGATGTTGCATAGGTCCCCTGTGGATTCCTGGAACGATCCGAAGGCAAAAGAATTGAGTACGGTAGTAATCTTCAGGGGCGCTGGCAGGGGCTGCCCTCCCAGTCCATGGGGTGTTAGATCCTCCTGCAGAATGTGGCAGATATGATCCACCACATCTCTTGACAAGCGCTGACGTGCGTGGCATTGTCTTTTGCTCGCCTTCAGATGTGAAAGTCTTCTTTGGTGGACCCTTGGTCAGCCGAGTCACCTTCATTGGATGGGTTTAACCCCTTCATCTTCTGGGTCTTGCTGGGACTTCCCTGGACCATGGACCTCAGGCCAGGCCTCCTTGCAAAGCTGTGCTAGGCAGCACCAGGCCCTTCTGTTCCTCAATCGATCACTGCCATCATTGAGCACAGACTCCATTATTCAATCCTCCTTCTCCCTGTGGACTGACAGATGTAACAGATTAATGAACACTGGAAAATACAATAGACCTCCAACTCACAAGCAGAAAGCCAATGTCATGCCCTAGAGCTGCATCTGTGGTACTTGTTTTTCACTGATGCAGCCTTGCAGCTGCGACGTTACCTCATCCACCTAGGTGACCAAGATGCCAACCCTGATATTTGACACCTCTATCTCACAGAGGTTGGAAGAGGCTTGGACACATTCATGAAGTGTTCCACCTTACTAAAGCAATCTCTGATCTGGTATGCTGATCAAGCTCAACTTGCACTTCAGCAATGACTGGACACCCTTTGGCCTGTTATCCATGCCAATTGAAGAAAGCACATTCGAGGCTTTCATTGATGATCTGGCAGATATGCAGCAGCTGTGCTTCCTTAACGGATGGCTGCATTTTCCATTCTCACATACTTCTCTGTTAATACTCAAGTTTAATATGAAACCAATGACTCCTGCAGTCTCTCGTTAAAGTGCACCAAAAGGCAGTCGTTCCAATTGCAACTTCTCAAGGAAGTCTTTTCTCTCAGCTCTGACTCTTATTTCAATGTTGTGGCTCTAAGCAGTTTGAAGGTGTCCCCTAAAAGGCTCCTCCCACACTGCTTCAGACCCCTCCCATGCAGATTCTTTTCCAGCTTCAATTTTTAACAGTGTAATAACTTTGGGGTTTCAAGATGGTGGTGCTGCATTTTTCTTTTGATATCAGCTTCAACCGCCCCCCCCTCCCCCGCCCCCCGCCGGTCAGTGTGCAGGTCCCTCACAATGTGCAGATAGACCACCCTCTGGTTATTCTCCAGCCTTTTTCCCCTGCCCCCAACCCTGGATCCCATTGTCATTGTGGTGGACATTCCAACCCTCCCTGCTGAACCCATCACTGTTGATGTTCCCATGTCCCATGTGGACCTCACCCTCCCCATCTTGAGGCTGTGTGCATGGTCACGTACAGAGGAGGACCCCCCTAAGAGAGCTTTGAATGCCCCCCTCTTTATTTCCTTTTCTCCATCTGCAACCCAGTACTGAGCCAGACAACCCCATCGTCACTGACTGTAAGACAGTGAACACGCCCTGCACACCAAGCTGTGGCTTATCCCAATTGAGCACAGCATTTGCCCAACCCGGAGCGGGACTACAACATACATGCCATGCATAGCCCTGTAGCATGACCCCCAGAGCCCAAGAACTGCCTTTAATCTCTCACCCTGACTATGAGGTGCACAAAGCTCCAGGACTGCCTTTAATCTCTCAGTCCAACCTCGGCCCCAGACCAGGGACTATGGCTGTCTTTCAATGAGTTCTCCTGTTCTTTCATGACTGATCACAACTAAGTCTGCCTTCCCCCAAGCAACCCCCACCCCCGCCCCCCACCCTCCATGAGTCTTTGTGCAACCTTTCCCCTCATGTGCCACATTAACACAACCCCACCTTGTACCTCACCGCCCTTGTATTCCGGAGTCTGAGTGTATCCCCTCTGGTTCATACAGTTCAATTCCCATCCTTCCCCTTCTGCCTCTGTGTTCTAGTCTTCCATGTTGGGCTGCAGCCTCTCCACCCTTGGTCTCCCCTCTGCCTGTCATCGTTCCTCCCTCCAACCCCATTGACCCCCATGTCTCTGTCATCGTCTCTCTCTCTCCCTCACCACCCCCGTCACCCCCACCCCTGGTTGCAAAGCTGGTCTCTGTTTCTAAGTGCTGCCTTGCATGAGACCCACAGCACACGCTGTCTTCTCAGAGCACAGAGTGAGCAGACCAACCCTATACACCCCCACCAGTGTGGCGTCACATTGGCATTGCTGAGGAACCAGAGCAGTGCTGTTGCAGGTAGGTTTTTAACGTTAACACTCACCTCAAAATCATGAGCAAAGTGAGGGTGGACAGCTGCACACAACTTATATCATGACTTAGACCGGTCTAATGTCCCGCTGGCATGGCATGTAATTTGGAGGGGGAGTGTGATTCCGCTGAGTAGTGTTTTTAATGAACATTCATGGCATGGTAAAGCATACAAATGGTGTTCCTGGCACGGATCAGCAGGAAACCTGACCCACCATCCACCAGTCAAGAAAGCGGTGAGGGGAAAACTCCAATTTGATTTCCCGACGGCAAGATTCCAATTTTTGGCGCTTCTCTGAATTTTCCACTCCTGCCTGCCATGAAACCCACCGCTGGCAGGACTGGAAAATTCTGCCCATAGATCTACACTTTTACCTCAATGAACAAATGACATGGTGTTGAGCTGTAACAACCAGGAAAGTCCTAGGTGTAACCTGTGCTGAATTGATCAGTCATATTTCAGAGGGGGTGATGGTTGAGCACTGCGGTGAGCTGAAAAAGGAAAAATTCAGCTACTTATGACTGTTGTCCACACCTACAGCTGGAAATGTATGTCATATGAGCAAAAATGGGCTGAATGGCCTTCCTCCTCCATAAGTTCTCTGTGATCTGTGGATGTCAAGAAACCATATCAACTTAATAAAAAAATAACAAATATTACAAATGAAATGAAGTAAAACAGTTAAAAAGAAAGCGATCCAGGAGCGTAGAGGTAATATCTAAGAAAACAATACAGAAAACAAAAAAAAAATTGATCTGAATCATTTCTGAGATAGTTCTACTAGCTCATCCTTCCCCCTGAAAAGGAATATGAACAGTGCTGTATCGCTCATTGTGCTTACTGTCAATTCTACCACAGTTAATAGGGGTCCAGGCTGTTGATGTCATTGCTGGCAGGAAATGAAGTTCAAATGACCTGCAGTGGTCAGTTTTTCCACACTCTCCACCCAAGATGGAAGCTGACAAGGTCCTTTGAACTTCCAGCCTTTTGGTGACTATACCAGACTACCCTGAGTGTTTCATTGAAGTAAATCTTATTAGGGTTCCCATCAACCTGCTTGGTTGTGTAAACTTTGCTTGCTATCTTAAATGTTACCTAGCAACCATAGCCAGTGTGAAAATTTAACTGCTAGTAGCTGGAGGGCTTCGTTGGTCGCGTTAATGTACATTTTTATAATTGCCGTCTTAAAGGATATTTTTAATTTGAAAACTGCTTTCTTTAAATGTCATGTAATGAAAAAATTGTTAGTACTTATTTCAGTCTGTCATTGCTTCAGGTTTCTGCATCTATTTCAAGGCAATGTATGTTACAACAAGTAGTCATCATGACAAAAGCAAGAAATTTGTGCATCAATTTAAAACAAACTCTGGTATTGAAGCACCAGAATTTTCTCTTCATCTCCATTTTGAATCCTTCCTTTTGGATTAGTCAGCTACCTTTTTAATGGTGTTCAGGGTAGAGTATATTTTTTAACTGAAAGGATGCCCATTTTTGGTGTATGTATTTATAAACTAGCTTTACCCAAGCCAGATGTAGTTTTTGCTATTAAAGTGCATTTCGGATTTTTTGTAAAACCAACCAGTACTATATTTGGCTTTAGTAACAAGCATCACTAATTTATCATTGGCATTCCTCTTGCAGTATGCACTTAGCTCATGGCATACTCATTGTGCTTGTAGCTAGCTCCTGCAAACTTGTACTGCTAAAACCCATTTGATATGTATAGTAGGATTGACATCTTGTGAAAAACATACATGAGAACATCCAGCCATGAACCTCTGCTGTTGCATTTGACTGATTTACAAATCCTGTGTGCATTTTGTTCAGCACAACTGTGTGCAATAGCATTAATAGTTTCAGGCAGTCAGATTCCACTCATTCAGAAATGTTGATGCTGTTGTGGCTTCCATTGTTATACTGGTCAAGATGTTGCCATGAAAGCAGCAATCGAGTTCTTTATTTCCAGGTTAGGTTAAAACACCTGTTTTGGAACTGAACGATGACCAGTTCATCAAAAATTTAGATATATAGTCCTTGAGCCACGTGGCCACCTGGGGTCAGGTACAGTGAAGAAAGGTGGCATGTGAAAGTGAATCACTTAGCATTCCGTTCAACTTAGCTGCAAGATTCAAGACAAAATGAATTGTGGACTGTCCCTGTCAGTACAGGAATGGTGGGAACTCTACAGTGATGTGCACATCATTAGGACATGAGGGCGTGTCTCTGTCCAGTAAAAGTATTCCTTTTTATCATTGGTACTGGTAATAAGGTTTGAGTGCCCAGCACTGATTTTGCACTTATCCTGTCACAACCAACAGTGCTGAAGATGAAACCAGCAAAGGACTTAGCACAGTCTTCTAACATTTGAAAATGTATTCAAATATTCCAGCAATGAAAATCCTGACCCCTGGTGAGATGGAACCCAAAAATTATAGCAGCCCAAATTTTAAAATAAAACCATGAGATTTTGCATCATCCTTGGTGCCTAATCTAATCCTTCCTTCAGTACAAATTACACAATGATACCGAGTAGCAGAAAACTTCTGCCTCTATGTTCAACAATGTAGTATTTTTTTAAACAATTGAATATGGGGAACAATTTCCAGCTGCTAAACTTGTTGAATTTTGTGTTGTTTTGCGTATTGCTTCAAAAAAAGCACCAATGGATATCAAACCTCATGCGCCAGGTTGGACAACATTCTATTTACATTTCAGGGAAAAATAGATTAGGACAAGGGAACTTTAAGATACAAGGTGGTCTCATGAAATCTTTCATTTTATGTTTTTAAAATTGCATTCTGTATAGTACTTTATTCATAAACCGTATTTTTATTCATGGAAATAATTTATGCATTTTCTGTTGTTGGCTCCACCCCTTTCCATTCCACATTATGTACATTGGGTTGATGGAGTGCCATTGATGACATACGTGCAGTCCTTCTGCCATCAAAGGTACTCTCCTAAGGGTGACCTCTGGAAATCTGACAGCATGAGGTCCCAGTGGTATTCACTTACTTTTCTAGCGGCATTTTTTTAAAGCAGTAGCGTGGTCTGCGTATGAAATACAAAGGTGCCTTTTCCCACCTGTATTTGTCTGTGGGTATGTTACATTTGTTGCACAGCAATCCAACACTAAAAGGCTGAGCAGGTATCCTAGGCAAAAGGCCACATGACTATTCTTTTCCTCACTCTCAGGTTCATGCTGGATTATGGTTCTGTGAACATTGGCAACTTTCCACTGCATCATGTAATTGGCCATTCAACTTCTACGAACTCAAGGAGAGGGGGAATAATTTTAACTCACTCATCCCACCCGGTGGGAATAAAATTACCTCCAAGAACACAGCCTGTTCTTACTCCATTCCTGCTGATCATCATTTTAACTGAGCTCTTTTTTAAGATGGCAAGGGCTGATGCAGATGGGGGCTTCATTAATACATGATAATTGGGATCCTAAATTGTGTTAGGATCCAAAGGCATACTAAATAGGGCCGGGTGTCTGCTGCAGCCAATTTCACTCAGTAAAATTTGTTATGGAGAAAGCAGCAGCCTACAGACAAGTTGTCCTCTGGGCTCCACAAGCTCTTGCTGTCCTGGCCTCTGCCCTTGCCACCTGCAGGACCCTACCAGGGCCTTCCCCACCCGCATGTTACCAGCAGGTGGCCTTTGGTTTGCCAGCTGGCAGATCCAAGGGGTGGGAGATGTGGTGGCTCCTCAGTACAGACCTTCTCAAAATCCCCCCCCCCCCCCCCCCCCCCCCCCCCCCCCCCCCCCCCCCCCCCCCCCCCCCCACCAGGTTCTCAGGTATCATCGATTTGTACCTTCGACCTACGCCCTTAAACACACACACTTTCAAGTAGGGTTACAGGATACAAATCAGAAAGCAGCAACCCTGATGGTGATGAACCCAACTGTCGTACTCTAATTGCCACCATACCTGTGATCAGCAAACTCAGTGCAGCCTAGAAATCATACCTGTGAGCTTCCTGGCCTGTTTGGCTTAGGTCAACATCAGGTTGTGTATTTATCAATTGGTCCACCGAAAATACTCTTCTCTCTGCTCTTAAACCAATTCTCAAGGATTAAGCAATAGCATTCTTAGTGGACTCAGCCTCTAACTTTACTCCATCTCTCTCGGGAGTCCCTTCACTCACCTAGAGTTGGCTTACCCAAGCTGGGGAGCTCACCATGTGAGGGAGAAGTTGTCTTGTGAGTCTGTCAGTGGTGAATAAATGCTGCCAAACTAACTGATGATATATTTCTTTTTAAATCTGAGGGAGTGTTAGGAAAAATTAAGTTAGAAACCTGACTCCTTAAAGGGCATGTGCTATCTGATTTGGAGCTGGGCCCCTTAGTACAAAATGTAGCATCAATGAAACGATGTTGAGGCAGGCAATGATGTAATTTAAATTGGTAATTTACTGTAAGTAGTCACAAAAGCTTTTGCCTGAAGTGCATACATGTTTCTTAAGGGTGTAACCAGACTTTAATTATCTAAATGTAAATACTTAACAAATTTTACTTAGAGTAATGAGCTAAAGTGCGCACTGTATAAATGAGATATTCTAATTAATCATACATGAATTGCTGGTATAAAGGAGTGTTGCATGTGTCTGAGAATGTTGGTAAAATGCCCAATAGCAAATCACAATTTGCATTCAGAGATAAGCTCATTTAATACAGGTTTATGAAATGTGACTAACCGTATTCAAAATATTCTTCAGTGTTTACATGTATGTAATTTTTCAGGAGATTGCCCTTTATTTTGAGAAACCTCCTCTGTTTTGTGTGTGATAGGTCTTGCAAATCTGTGCTTGTGTGATCCATAACCACTCATTCACCACTCTAAATGTTGATTTATTAATTGTTCTTTGATCCACTAGTATCTGCTATCCAGATTAAGTATAATATACCAACTTCATGACCTCCTTAACTGCCCTGTTTGTAAATATAAAACAGTAAATTTCCTGCAAATACCTTGTTTATGGTAGGAAATAGCAACTGAGTGAATACATAATTCAGCTTCTTTTGCTACCTTGAATAATTAAATCAAAACAAAATCCAATTTGATGCCCCCAATTCAGCTTCTGACTTCACTGTCCTTTCAGTATAAGCTATGGCAACAATGGCCAGTCCATTTTTTATAGATAATGACTTAAAAGGGGAGTTAATTATCACTTCTTTGGGGTCAAACTGCCCCCAGGTTTGCATATCTTGCCATGGTAGATTGAAACTAATTAAAACTTCTGACAACTATAGTAATGTGTAATTGGGGCATGATTCTTTCCACTTGGCTTTGGTGAAACCTAAAAGTATCACCTAATGGGTGGGGTGGTACTAGCCAGACATTAGTGGTACTTTGTGCTGGCAGGTTTTGTGGTTTTAGCTGGTTAACTTCAACAGCAGCCACGCACATGCTTGGGATCACCAAGCTCTATTTGTGCGGGAGGAAGTATGGGCAAACAAGTACGCTGTTCATGTGGATTTCTCAGTAGTGTGGCTGAAGAGTCTTAAACATGGAGATTGGTTTCCACATGCAGATACCCAGCTGCCTAAAAATAAATCTTTTGTAAATCTGGGGGTGAATTTCAATTTGGAAGTCAATGAAATGGAAGATCAGGTGGAGCGCAAAACAGTGGCCTATCTGTGACTGCCTGTATTGTGCCCTTTGAAGTCCAGTTTGACTCCCTATGTTTCTTTTAAGCGTATGTACATTAGCAACAATACCCAGGGACTTAGGTCAAATTTTCTGATCTCTGTTTTTTCCCCTATGCTGGTGAAACTGCTCAGCATTGTAAACAGGGTCATTTTATCAGGTGGCAGATAGAACAGTAAATTTACAGAATCGCCATCTGAAAGTGCTGAAAGATTTAGGTCTCCTAAATAAGGTATGTTGAACTATAGCTTGAGTCATGAGATTGTAAGAGCTCGCTGAGCCATGCTATCCTTAACTTACTCCAGGGCGCAATAGAGTAGCTTCAACACCCTTTCGCCTTGTGGAAATTGTTGCTGTTTGAGTGAACTCTTTTACTTTATTAGGATCATAATTGTGCTGAGTTTGAAATTTAGTATCCCAACAAACACTCTGGTATCCTTAGGCTACTGCAACTTCTGACTACAGCACACAGCATGTGTACTCCCCTGTCATGTATATTTGTGATAATGTACAAAATTGGTTGTATCATTTACCAGCATCCACTCTCGTAGCCTTTACGGTTTTGAAGCTTTCCATGTTCAGTGTTATTCCAAGATCAGAGGGAATAAAGAAAAATTGTGTTGGCTATATTTGGAATAGCTCATTTCTTTTTTTCTTGGGATCCTTACATTTGGCTTTTCAGCTACCATTTTATACACAGTAAGATGATCTTAAAACAGCTCAATGATTTCTGTGGCATTTATGTGATGACCTGAGACTAAAAGTACATGGTACCTCACAAAGCTCGACTTTCATTCATTTATGTTAATATTACAAATGGCCATTGTGAATGATTTTATTTGGCACTTTGCTGCATGGAAGTACTGTCTATGTCCTGATAATTTGAAGTGACTTAAAACTAGAAAATGGAATGATCTAATTTGAATTAAATAATTGAAGTAATTTGGCAAGATATGAATTTAGTGCTAAAAATTAACTCACCAAATAATATGAATTAAGTAGCTTTGAATTAAAGAGGGCAGATGTGTAAAAAAAAAACTAGGAAACATGTATGAGCATGATTCTGAGCCATAATAAACAGGAAAAGCAGTGTCTGCCATTTTCCCAGAATGAATCACAGAACACAGAAGGAGGCCATTCGGCCCATCATGTCTGTGTTGGCTCTCTGAAGGAGCTGTTCACCTACTGTCATTCCTCCACCACCTCCCTATAGCCCTGCACATTCTTCCTTTTCAGACATTAATCCAGTTCCCTCTCGAGTACCTTGATTGAATGTGCCTCTGCCATACTCTCGGGCAACTCATCCCAGATCCTAACCACTTGCTATGTGAAAAAGTTTTTCCTCATGTCGCCATTGCTTCTTTTGCCAATTACCATAAATCTGTGCCTTCCGATTCTCAACCCTTCTGCCAGCGGGAAGAATATTCCTATCTACTCTGTCCAGACCCCTCATATTTTGTATACATCTATCAAACCACCTCTCAACCACTTCTTCTCCAAGGAAAACAGACCCAATTTCTCCAGCCAATATACGCAACTGAAGTTCCTCATTCCCTGAAACCATTCTCGTGAATTTCCTTTGCACTCTCTCTTAATGCATTCACATCCTTTCTAAAATGTGGTGCACTAAACTGGATGCAATTCTTCAGTTGAGTTTGAACCAGTGTTTAACATAAATTTAACATAAGTTCCTTAATTTTCTACTCTACACCCCTCCTAATGAAGCCTAGGATGCTGTATGCTTTATTAACTGCTGTCACAACCTGTTCTGCCATCTTTAATGATTTATGCACATGTGCTCCCAGATGCCACTGCTCCTACACCTACTTTTAGAATTGTACCCTTTAGTTTACATTGTCTCTCCACATTCTACCAAAATGAATTGCTTCACACTTCTCTGCATTAAATTTCATCTGCCATTTGTCTGCCCATTCCACCAATCTATCTATGACCTTTTGAAGTTCTGCACTATCCTCCTCTCAGTTCATAATACTTCCAAGTTTTGTATCCTCCTCAAATTTTGAAACTGTGCCCTAAACACCAAGGTCATTTGTATGTATCAGGAAGAACAAGGATCCTAACAACGTTTTCACGTATCCATACAGTTCTCTCAATATAGGGGGAAGTGTCATGGTCCTATTTTAAATCCCTTCATAACAAATGGAAACATTGTGGAGCAATACTTGATATATTCTAACAAGGAAATTGAAGCAATCGTTCATCTTGCACTCTTTTTCTGTTGTAGGCATGTAATGAGTTCACTACACACGTGATGAACCTTCTACGAGAACAGAGCCGGACACGTCCAATTTCACCAAAGGAAATTGAAAGGATGGTCAGCATCATCCATCGAAAGTTCAGTTCGATTCAAATGCAGCTAAAGCAGAGCACATGTGAAGCAGTCATGATCCTGCGATCACGATTTCTTGATGCCAGGTACAGTTGTTACTTATAAAAATGTGCTGTATTTGGATCCTTGACTGTGAGGGTTCAGAGTTCCCACTTAACATTATGTCTGGACCTCCCCCCGCCACCATCTCTACCTGGCCAACCCTAGTGAAGATGTAGGTTCTAGACTTTGTACAATAAAGATGGGATGGGAAGCTGCACATTGAATGAATTCCTTCATTTATTAATCACGCTCAGTTTCTTCCTGGAGATGCACATTGGTATCTATGGAGAAACCATTGGGCTGGACTGAACTTCATTCCTGAGCAAAGGGAACAGAACAGCATGGTTTCAGTGCAAGAGCAGAGAAATGATGAATATACTTTTAAAGGGATTCATCTAACCTTAAAATAAATTTATTTGTGTGGCACCCAAGATATTGTAAGACTGCTTTCCATAAGTAGGGGCCCACGAATGATGTGACAAATGGAGATGGAGTGCTGTGGCAGGATTACTTTTTCTGTAACACAGGATCTTGGGATTCTAAAGGCCTTGCTAATCAAATTTAGTTTGAGATGAATTTTTAATTTGCTTAATAACAAAATAACAATTAAAGCTGTATTGCACCTAAGATACTATTTTAAATCCGAAAAGCATTATTAACTAATTACTGTACTAAAAGAAAGTAAACTTTCCCTTTGCAGTTCTAAGAGGAATTATTTGACAATCAGAACGCCTGTTATACCACGCCCGCACCACTGGTTTTTGACGTACTGGGCAGAATTTTCCCGTTGACCCTCACACGCCCAAGCGTAAAATGACGTGTGGTGACACCGGGCGTGTGTCCCAACGTCCCCGCGCACCATCGCAATATTTGGGAAGGCGGGCGCTATAAGTTCGGATGCGCGCCCGCCATCAATTAACGGGCCAGTTAAGCCCCTTGAGGCAGCAATTGAATTTGATTTTTCGCAGCCCGCGCGATCTTCAGGACATCGCATGGGCACAACGGGCAGGTGGTTAGGAGACATTTGTATAAACCTCATCCACGGGCGGGATAAGAGGGGTGAGTGGGGTCGCGAATGTGATCTTTCAGGTATCTAATAGTGAAAGTTACTGATACTTACCTGTGTGAGCAGGAAGACTTCAAAACTCATACCAGCTGCTTGGACGGAAGTAAAAGCTTTGGTCAGGACTCTATAGTTCTGTAGGGCTTGCAGCTTTCAGGAAGCCTTCCCTTAACCTGGGAATGGGAGCTGAACTGTCCACTGGAGGCACCTCCTCTGAGGAGGAAGGGAAGGCGAGAAGGGGGAGGAGGCCAGGAGACCGCATTCACCCTCCAAGGGAGCCACCTTTGGGAGGAGCGGCGCAGGCACAAGGGGTGCAGGGCCACCAAGAAGTGCAAGGTGGAAGGGGCCACAGAAGACACCACTATCCTGCTACCAGGGATTACAGGCAGCAAAGCAGCTACCTCAGTATGTCTGAGGTCCAGTGCCGAAGGAGGCTCTGTCTCTCAAGGGAGACAGTCACCTCCATCTATCAGATGGTAGGCCCAGAGATCTCCGCAAACTGTGTGGCTGGACACCCCATGCCAGTGGCTCCAAAGGTCCACAGCTGCCCTCAACTTCTATGCCTCCGGCTCTTTCCAGGGGTCGGTGGGTGATCTCTGCGGAGTCTCCCAATCAGCTGTCCACACTTGTGTCAAGCAGGTAACAGACGCTCTATTAGGTGTGCATTGACTTTCATCCTCTACTGCTGGGACGAGGCCAGCCAGACAGAGTGAGCCAGAGACTTCACAGCGATTGCTGGCTTCCCCCGTGTCCAGGGTGCTATAGACTGTACACACGTGGCCATCAAGGTGCCAGTGGGTGAGCCTGGTGCCTTTGTCAACAGGAAGGGATTCCACTCCATGAATGTGCAGATAGTGTGTGATCACAGGATGCTGATTCTGCAAGTCTGTGTAAGGTACCCAGGCAGCTCCCAGTACGTTTACATACTCAGACACTCCCAGGTGCCGAGGCTCTTCACTGCTCCAGCTCGGCTGGGTGGATGGCTGCTGGGTGACAAGGGCTATCCCCTCAGAAGGTGGGTCACCATCCAAGAGCAGAGGCTGAGCAGTGGTACAATAGGAGCCACACCTCCACAAGGCCTGTGGTGGAGAGAACCATCGGCCTTCTCAAGATGCACTTCCGATGCCTGGACCGCTCAGGGGGCGCACTCCAGTACCCCCCAGATTGTGTGTCGCTGATAGTGGCTGCATGCTGCGCTCTCCACAATCTGGCGCTGGAAAGGGGTGACGCAGTGGATGAGGAAGACATAGATGCAGTTGCTCTGGATGCACACGATGAGTCCAGTAATGAGTCCGAGGATGAGCACGCACAGGAGAACGCTGAGGGGATAGACGCTGACCCGGGCATACTCCAGGGAGGCTTTAATCCAGTTATCCTTCTGCTAGCCCACCACAGGTGGACCTTCAACACACGCCAGGGCTGCAGGCTCCATACTCCATACCTGAGTGCTAAATCTGCCTGGATACGAACATTAACTAAGGCCCTTGTCAGTAAAGCTCATTGTCAAACAACTCACTCATAACATCATGGGTTCCCGTCCACTTGCAGAAGTAAGGAATCAGCCTGAGGCATGGCAACGTGTCAAAATTTATTGAGGGAAAAAATGTAACTTCGTAAAGCTAAAAAAATACGGTGTTGGACATCACACCAAGTCTTCCAGAAAGAATTATGGGCCAACATAAAAGCACCAGTGAGAAATCCGTGGTGTGCCTAAGTTGCCTTAAATTTATGCTTATGGGTGCTACGTCTAGGTGCTGTCCCCTCGCTGGCACTGGCATCTGAGACAGCCTGCTCACTCTGCTGTCCTGTTGGCCTCGATGACCTTGGCGGACGTCTTCTGGCCCGTGGAGCATTTGATGGCCCCACCTGGGAGGGAGCGGCCAGTTCCACAGCTGGCTTCTTCCCAGTCGCTGCAGCCTCATCGGGGCCACGGTCGCTGGCAGAGGAGCTGTTGCCCTCATTTGGAGCGCCCTGAGAGGAGCCCGCAGAAACGACAGGCAGCTGCTGTGCCAATTTGAGGTCGCTTTGGACCTCCCTGTTCTCCGTAGATGGATGGGCACCGAGCAGGGATACTTGGTGCCCAAACCATCTCCCCCACGGGTACTGAACAGCTGAGGCCAGTGCCACTGTGAGGGCTTGCAGGTCCGAGCGCAACTCCAGGAGGCCCTGATTGGTCTCCTGGAATAGCCTCTCCACAAGAGTCGCCACTTTCTCCATGGAGGAAGCATGGCGCTCAGCCACGAGGCTCTTTGCAGCGGTGATGCTCCACGCGGACTCCTCAAGCACGGGCACCATGCCACGCATTGCCACATGTATCTCCTCCAGATTGTCCTGCGTACTCTGCTGCACTTCCAGCGTTCGCTGCCTCACGGACAGAGGCACATCATCGGCCACCGACCGAACATGTGCCTGGTCCCAGGAGTCTTCCGATTGGCGGCGCCCTGGGCACTCTATCTCTGCCTGCACCTCAAGCGAGTGTGAAGTGCCCTCACCGCCATTCCCTGGGACACTAGCCGAATATCCAATTCCCACCGAGATGCTAGTATCTGCGCTGGTGCCTGCCTGGCTGAGATGATGTGACGCTGGTGAGTGGATTTGCTCTGGGGCTTCAGGGGTGAGAGGTGGGCCCTTTGCCTCCTCCTCCAGGCCCTGCTCCAGTGATGCTGAAAGGAAGAAAAAGGACATTTGATTAGTTTCAGCACAAATAATGCCACCTTGCATGCTGCTCCCTTGGATCATTATGCGCTCATCCTTTCTTAACAATGGTAAACCCATGTTGCTAACTTCAATCACTGAGCATTCAGCAATGCCATGGCTTCTGTGACACACATGCTGACCTGACTGATCTCCAAACATACCTCCCTGTGGCACCCCAGCCCCACCACCAGTGGACCTGGGGGCATGGCGCCTCTCCAGATCCATGGCCTGCTGCTCATAAGCCGTTAGGAGGGCCAACTGGGTCTGCCCTCCGCCAGTCTGCATTCGTTCAGAACCATTAACCACAGTCTTCTCCTGAAAAGGAAAGAAGAGCATTAATTAGTCCAGCCTGCACCTGAATTCCCATCGCATCCCTGCCAACCCAGCCAGAGCGGGACATTGCAGGACTCCAGCTCTTCATCACTCTGCAGCTGCCGAACACTCATCCAAAGATTGAAAATGCTCTTTTAACAAAAAATTGAAGAAAGCCTGTTTATTTCCATAATTAATAAACAAAATCATGGGCACATAGTTTTGAAGCGCACAGTTTTTGAGAGATAATTTTGTTGGCAAGTTGTTAATTATGGAAAAAACAAATATTTTATTTTCAGAGGAATTACAATCTTCCTTTGGGTTATGTATGAAAATGCAGTGGTTAGGAATTAGCCTCGGTAGCCTGAATTTTCCTGCCTTTACCATGCGACTTTCAGTGGGCATTCCGTAAAAGGGGCAGGGATCCACTATGCAAAATCCTTGCCCAATTTTACCCCTGCCCAATTTTTCATCAACATTTCAAGCCAGCATTGAAAGTGAGGTGGAAATGATGTGCTGACATCATGCTGACAATTTTAACCTAACCTCCTGGTCAAGAAACTGATGGGATTAGGTGCAACACTGTTTGCACATCCCAACCAATTTTACTCTCCATTCAGTTTACTGATCGTATTCCATCTGATCCCGTGGATTTCTTGCTCGATGAATTAGGTTAAAGTTACCCCAATGGGCCTATCTCCTATCATTATCTTCTCATTAATGCTGAACTTGCATCATGTTCGTTAAAATGGATGTCTACCATTGTTAGAATTTGATTTAAAGAGCCAAACAGTTATGAAAGAATTCAAAAAAAATACTTATTTCTCAGTGGATTTTGATTTTTTTCCCCTTTTTCACTAAACTGCTGATTTCCCAACTTCCCCTTCTAGCCCCCTATGTTTGCTGATATTGTAATTGGTTCTCTCTCTTCAGGTGTTGTCCATTTCTCCTTTAAATCTGCCTTCATCACCCCTCTCCTCAAAATTTCAACCCTTGCTCCTACAATCCTTGCAAACTACAGTCCCATGTCCAACCTCCCTTTCCTGTCCAAAGTGCATGAATGTTGTTGTTGCCTCCCAAATCCATTTCCATCTTTCCCGGAACTTCCACGGTTGAATCCCTCCAATCAGCATTCCGTCCCACCACTGTAACAAAACAGCTGTCTTCAAAGTCACACATTACATCCAATGTGATTGTGACAAAGGTAAAATTTTCTTTCTGGTTGTTCTCAACTTGTTTGCAGCCTTTGACATGGCTAACCACATCATCCTCCTCCAGCACCTCTCCACTGTCATCCAGCTGAGTGGAACTGTTCTCACCTGGTGCTGTTCTTATCTATTGTAGCCAGAGACTTATTGCAGTGGCTTCTCTTTCTGCTCCTGCACCTGTACATCTGGCATCCTACAAGGATCTATCCTTGGCTCCTCCTATTCCTCATCTACATGCTACCACTCAATGGCACAATCTAAAAGCACAATGTTATTTTTCACATGTGTGTTGATGACATCCAGCTCTACCTCACTACTGCCACCCTTGATTCCTTCATTGCAAAATTATCAGACTGCTTATACAAAATCCAGTACTGGTTGAGCAGAAATTTCCTCAAATATTGGGGATTGATTGTGATCCCTGCTTCAAGCTCTGCTCCCTTGATACTGACTTTATCCTTCCCCCTGGCAATAGTTTGAGATTAAGCCATTCTGTTTACAATCTTGGTGTCACAGTTGATCCCGAGATGAGCTTCCAACCTCGTTTTTGTGCCATCGCTAAGACTGCCTACATCCGTCTCCGTAACATCATGCAACTTCACCCCTGTCCCTGCTCATCTGCTGCTGAAACCCCCATTCCAACAAATTCTGGGCTGGTCTCCCACCATCTACCCACTAATGCAGATAGAGGATGAATGATCTCATCCGTGCAACCAGGGTAAGGCAACCATCTCATCACTCTAATCTCACACACTCAAGCCCATCACACATTCACTGGCATCTCACTCACTGCCAGCTCAAGCGACATCACCACCCATTCTCACACACGTACCCTCACATGTCCGTGAGTCCTCATCTTCTCTGGAGACTGCCTCCTCAGCCCTTGCCATCTTGAGGCTATTTGCACAAATCAACGTGTGCCCCCACACACACCCTGGGGTACCCTCCTTCCCCAGTACAGTATGCGTCTTGTAGCCTTTTCCCTTGCCTGAGGCCTTCTCCCCCTTCTCCAAGCAAGCCCTAGCCCTGCAGCCATTGAAAAGCCTCATGGCTGGTCTGGTAGGTAAGGACCTGCCTGTGTGCCCCTCTAAAAGTGGTGGTGCTGTCTGTGAAGCCTGGCACTGATAACTGTGAGTGCTGACTGAAGCAAGGCAGGCAAACAAGCCTTGAAGTCCTGAATGAAGTACAGCTCGCCAGATGCACGTTGCTTATGTGCTGCTGTGAAACATATTGGCATGCTTTCCCACCGATGTGGGTGGAAGATCCAGCGGGGGTGGGGGGGAGACAGTTCTGGCGGCAGGCCTAATAATGATATGCTGATGTATTACATTGAGGTTTCCGACATCTGATGGTGGAGAACATGGCCTGCGTGAAACCCCTACATCTCTTCACTTCTCTCTCCTCATTTACTGCACTCCTTAAAGTTAGTTCTCTGTCCAAGCTTTAGTCACCTGTCCAAATAGCTTCTTCCCTGGCTTGGTGTTGATTTTTTATCTTACTACACTCCTGAGTGCGGGCTGAGTGGACGTTCACGAACTAGTTTCACGCTGTCATGAAACCGATCGCGCCATATTGATCGCTCACGCCGCTGAACACGCCTGACACCGGCGGGCATGCAAAATCCCGGCCATGATGTCAGGTTCCACATGTTCACTGAAGACACCCAGCTCTATATCACCACCTCTGCTTTCGGCCCTCTGTTGTAAGACTGCTTGTTTGAGATACAGTCCCGGATAATCTATAGTTTCCTCCAATTAAACATTGAGAAGACTCAAAGTATTGTCTTTGCCCTCTGCCACAAACTCCATTCCCTCACCACTGATTCCATGCTGTTCCTGACCTGTTCCTTGTTCTCAGGATGAATCAGACTTTTCCAAACTCAGTTTCCAACCCAATGTCAGCCAAAATCCAATTGAATCAGGAACAGTCTCAAAGGGTTGATGACCTGCCCCTGTTCTTATGTTCCTATATCCTTTCCATTGCAAAAATCACTTCCATCATAGCACCTGTCTCTGCCCCCACTTCATTTCATCTGTTGAAATCCAGTTCATGTCTTTGTTGCCTTCAGATCCAACTATTGCAATGCCCTCCTGACCAACCTTACTTAATCCACGCTCCATAAATTTAAGTTTATCTAGAACTGCCAGTATGCTAATCCAAAGTCCCAGTCACACATCACCCCTGTGTCCACTGACCTTCAGTGGCTCCTGAATTTTAAAATTCTCATCATTGTGTTTAAATAACTCCATGGTCTCGCACTTCTCTATCTGTTAACCTTATACAGCCCTATAGCCCTGCAAGAACTTTCTGTTCCACCAACTTCTGACTCTTGTCTATCCCCCACTTCCTTTGCCCCAGCACTGGCAGCTTTGTGTTTAGTTGTTTAGGTTGTAAAATAGGTTGCATTCCTCCTGAAACCCCTACATCTCTTCACTTCTCTCTCCTCATTTACTGCACTCCTTAAAGTTAGTTCTCTGTCCAAGCTTTAGTTACCTGCCCAAATAGCTTCTTCTCTGGCTTGGTGTTGATTTTTTATCATATTACGCTCTTATGAGGTGCTGTGGGATTTTTTTTTACAATAAAGCATTTTATAAATGCAAGTCGTCCTGTGAATCCTGTCGGAAACCAGGTTCGAGAGATCTGAAACATGAGACTGTTCAGCCGACTCTCCAATCGGCAAGATCTTCCTTGTTATCTTCCACCCCTGCTCCTCCTGCCCATTTATGCTTTGTGTGTCACCCTTTACACACTGCTCTGACTTGCTGCCTGATATCTGTCAGGGCTGAAGCTTGGCAGAGTGAGAGTGAAGACTTATTTTTGGCTCCATTACTGCCGTAACCAGCTCACCATAATGCAGGAGTGTGAGAAGCACTCCAGTTACTCAGTGCACATTGCATTTGAGAGCAGTAAGAGAGGGTTTCAGAATAATGTTTAACTCTGTTTCTTGCGTGCTCCTGATCTCCTGATAGGACTTGTCTTCATGATATATTTTTGGATTATTTTGCCCTCAAAAGTGATTTGTTGTTGGCTCTGTCCTGCTGGGTGCTATTTCCTTAAACCACCACACACCTCCAAACAAGGAATTGTTCCTTCAATATGCCAGCAATTCTTTGCAAGCTGCTGAAATGGCACCCCTGCAACCTTGGCAGTGTGCTGATCATTTTCTGGGGAGGCTGGAACTGCATTTCTTGGCCCCATTATTTCTGAAGGAATATTTTTTCCAAAAATAACTTTAAAATGCTCCAATATAATGTCACCAAACTTGATATTTAATTTTATGTCCCTAGTTTCTTCCGAAAATTCAGCTTGAAGTGGAAGATAGGCCAGTGTGTTTAAAAAATGAGGAACGTTGTTGACAAGTTGAGAGTGAGGAATATTCTTAGAAGGCTATCACTCCTGGATCCACTGATTTTCAGTACTATCTTCTTTTTGAATTAGTTTTTGTAATACTGGAGTGAAGTAAATAACTGTGGAAATTGTGCAGTGCTTTTAAAATGTTAATCTTGATGAACATGTTTCATTGCAATTTGTTCCTTCAAGCTTTGCAGATCTTGGTAAATGCGAACCATTTGTCTGCTGAACATTTTGAAACACAGCTCTATTACCTCACAAATATGTGTGAGAAAGAAGTTAGTAATCATCACATGGGGCAGAATTTTTCCCTTGTCAGACAGGTGCCTGCCTGCAGGGTGAAAAATTCTGCCCATATACTCGAACTGAATATGTGACAACAGAAATGGTGAAGTTTCAGGCATCAGTTAGCTAGGTGGCCTGATTATACTAAAAGTTGACAGCAATCTAAACAATTCACAAACTAATTAAAGTTTACATTTCTTAAGTGTACTTTTATGGCGTGTTTTTTTTTTAGATTATTTATACAATTGAGATGCATTCTTATGTTTATATTACTTCTGCAGTGAAGTCAATTTCAGGTTGATATTTTAGGGTGCATGCCTTGAAATTCCATTTTGGTGCCAGAATGGGTTTAAAAAGTTCCCTGGAGAGTTCCTGAATCTCTGGGACACGTCATAAACCTATCTGGAGTTAATTTAAATGTTCACTTGCATCCGCACTCTCTGAACATTTAAATTTTAACTCCTTGGAGAGGAACTTGGTGCAGGCGTGTAACCAAGCATGCACCGAATTCTCTCCTGGGCAGGAGAATTGGAGTTTCAGCCAGGCAGTGTAAGTAGGCAGTGATATTAAAGCCAACAGTCTGAGACCAGGAGTTACAGCGTAAATGCAGCATTAAACACTAAAACTGCAATCTCTAAAGCTGGCTTTGCACAGTGCATAATGACTATGTCACAATAAAAAAAACACAGCACCATTACTACATTGCAGACTAATCAATCCATTACAGAATCTAAACACTAAAATGTATTTATTATAAATATATTATCTCCTGATTATTTTTTGTATTTTTATACCTGAGCACTTATGTCCTGTTGAAGTATTTTTTTCAGCAAATTATTTCCTGTGTACAAGAACTTTGGATTATTTTTTGGAAAACATGCAGCATTAGTGTTTTCGTTGTTTATTTTAAAATAATATATTAAAATAATTTTCTTTGAATAAAAGAGGGAAAGAAGAAATGAAAAATCACCCACTCATTTCAACTAAAATCTCAAAAATAATAATGACCGTATGGACTGCACATGAGAAGTGTACAGTGTCTGAGTTGACCAGCAAAAGGAACTTTCTACTTGAGGGTGTATGTTCCAGTTCAGATGTGACCAATATTTCAAAAATAGAATCATAAAAAAATAAGTTATATACTGCCAAAGAGACAGTTTTAAATATTATTAGTTTATCTGAAGTTTCTAGAATTTATGAAGCTTCATCTAGTGGTTTACAGGCAGGACTACACGCCATGGAATGCTGATGCCCAAGAAAGGTGTGTGTGTGTGTGAGACGTACAAAACAAATGAAACATATTATTGAGAGCAGTAGGTGCCAAAAATGGACCTGGATACTAGTGAACTTCTCTAAATTGAGGAAAAGCCATGGAGTTAAAATTGAGTTAAAAATAATTTCCAAAACCCATGAACATCAAACACACAGTTTTAAACATAACACATCAAAGACCAAAACATGTACTTATCTAGCACTTTTCATGCATTCAGGACATGCCAAAGTCCTTAACACCCAACTAATTACTTTCAAAGCATAGTCTGTGATTTTTTTTTCAGGTAAATGTTATGCACAGCAAAGTCACCTAAGCAGAAGTGAGTTAAACAACCAGTTAGTACGTTTTGATGTTACTGGTTGAGGGATGTTATTCAGGATAGCAGGAGAACTCCCATGCACTTCGGAAAAACATTTGGTGGGAATTTTCATTCATTTGAACAGGAAGATAGCATCATTTGACAATGCAGCACTCTTAAGTACTGCACGGAAGAATCTGCCAAGATTATGAAGTCCTGGAGTGGAAATTAAGCCCACAATCTTCTAGCTCCAAAGCGAGAGTACTACCAGTAAACCAAGCTGACACTCTAAAACAGACATGAACCTCTTTCTCACTTGCTGCCCACAGTTCACGTGTACTTCCTCTAACAGAATGGACGCACAGAAGAAGAGTAAGCAGTTATTTTGCAGGAGAAGGCAAGCCTCTGAACCCGAATAACTTGAAGAACAGTTTCTTTCTCCAAACGATGAGAAATATTTAGGGCTTGGTCCAGGGTTCCCCAGATCTGAATTTAGATACTTCCTCACAAGCATCACTGAAAGCCCAAATTGGGCTTCATGCTGGCTTTTGGTAGATGACTAAAATTGATGGGTGAGCATGCCACTCAGCCAAGGATTTAAAAAAGGCCTCAAACCTCTGCCAATGAGATTGTAGAATAACATACAGCTACAGTTAATAAAACTCTTCCAGTAGAATATAAGTGTGACGGATTATTATATTTTGTGAATCAGTATTCAACCACAGAACAGAAGCATGTAGCTCATAAGGTGGCTGGCATTCCATGGTCACACCTGTTTTCTGTTTGTTGATCATGCACTTTGTTCCCTTTAAACTTTTCTCTTCCTATGTCTCGGTCAGAGATGGTTTTATAATTTAAGGATGATAGTTTAATTTTAACCTTGCTTGATGACTCTGAATAATTGGCTGAATATAATAGTAAAAAAGTTCAGCTCTAATATTTCAACATTTTTCTTCTCATTCTCAACATATTTGGACTGAATTTCAGTGATTGCTAAGGCTTTGTTGCAAGAAGTGAAGGAAAAGAGGGTAGCATTTTTTGAATATAGATGAAATGGAGAAGAACCAAATCTTGTGTTTTTGCATTTGCATCATTCAGTTTCCAGTTTAATATATTGATTTTAAATGAATAGTCTTCTTCATCTCCTGTTTATTCACATTCAATCAAGATTCAGACCTTATGACACGACTAGTTTTATTTGTTGTCACCATGGGCAGGACTTTCCCCTTGTTGAGCAGGTGAGTCTCACCCGCCCAGTAGCGGCTGCAAGACTGACTGCTGCTCGTGATTGGGCTTCGACCGCGATTTCATGCTGGCTGGCCAGTTAATAGCCAGTCAGTGTGAAAGGTGCGCTAAGAGCCTCAGCATTGCCGGGGGTGGTGGCGGGAGGAGCGCAGGCGCTGAAGTGTGTGCTTGCTTGGGGGAGTGCGCACTGACAGCTCCCTGAGGGCACAGAGCTGCTTCAGGGAGCTGACGGATTTTAAATGCAAAAATAAACTTTTTACAGTTTTACAGTCATGAAAAGGGACGTGTAAAAAATGGATGTTACAAAATTTTAATTTTGTTTTTTTAGTAAACGTTGGAAACCTCATTCTTCCCGTGGACGAGGTTTTGTTAAAAATGCAAAGGTCGCCAGGCCTATTCACTCGCCCACCAAACCAACGGTTGAGTGGGCAGTGAAAAATGCTGCTTAATTAATTAATTAAGGGCCTTAATAGGCCTCTTAATTGTCAGCAGGCACGCTGCCGCCTCGTGCGTGCCTGCCAACCAAGAGATCGCAAGAGTGCACAATGACCTCAGGGCACTCACCCAACGTCATCGCGCACTATTCCACTCCTGCTCATTCCCGTCAACGGGGTGAAAAATTCTGCCCCATGTTTCCCATGGACTGAAGTTGTGGTGGTGAGTTTACAGGCCAGACTATGTTGTTCTCTTCTAAGAGGATTGTACCGTATACCAACCACAGCCATAATGTTATACGCACCATTACAAACACCTGCTTTTGAAAGCCTTTGCCACACGGCAGATGAAGATCTCTGCTGGTTTGTTATTTATACGGATTCTGTTAATGCAGCACACCTTGCACCTGTAGACAGCTAGAGACTGAAACAAACTGAACTAATTTCACTGGCAGCCAGGTCATCAGCAGGTGTGGTAAATTATTATAATTAAAAACGGTTGGAAGACGTCTTTAGAGAATTTGGATAACTTTATACAAGTTAAATTGAGCAGATGTGCATTTTTAAAATGATTTATTCAAAGGGGAGAGAGCATAAACAAGGCAATAAAAGTGGTCGCCCAATAGAGAGATGAATGTTACCCCAGGGAGATTCTATTTGCTGTGCTGGAATGAGAATTCATTGTAACACTGCAGAGAAACCAAAGGGGCAGTGCACTGTGGGAATGACGCCGTGTTCCATATTGTTGCAGAAAGCAGAGGTACCCTCCATCCAGTCTCTCCAGAGGCACAGAAAAAAGCAATTCTGAAGCGCACAAGAACAAGTGTCTCCACAGGCCCATTTCCTCTTAGGTCACAGTCAAGTCAAGAGGTCCACAGAAAAGCTATTGATATGGGTATATTTTTAACATGATGTAGGTCCTAGATTGAAAGCCTCTGCTTACACTTCCCAAAGGTATGCTGCTTGCAAAATTTAAAGAGGTGTCAATTATATGGTTGTCTTTGAGTGTCTGATTATGAGTTTTCAGTTACTTCAGACACGGGCCTAGATGCAGTTTAATGTTTCTTTTCTGCGTCATTACCTTTTTGAGGTATTGGTCATTGGCTGTTCCTTTACTAGTTGGTTCATGTTATTCTTATATCAGTGGATTTCAGCTTTTTAGCTAAAAAAAGTAAGTTTAAAAATTGTTGATTCTGTGTTGTATTAAAACAGAAATAGGAATTTATTCAAAATGAACTTGTTGCAGGGTTTATTTATTTGTTTCTTTGAAAAAATGAGTATGAAGAACGAGTCAGATTAAAAATTGGCAAATACAGTTGCTTAATGTCAAATTAGAAAAAAACAAAATCTATCTTTCATCTTTTCAGACGAAAACGACGCAATTTCAGCAAACAAGCAACAGAAGTCTTGAATGAGTACTTTTACTCGCACCTCAGCAATCCCTATCCTAGTGAAGAAGCCAAAGAAGAGCTGGCAAAGAAGTGCAGCATCACAGTATCACAGGTGAGCTGGGACATCTTGCAAATTCTGAATTTAGTTCAAAGGAAGATACCAGCTCTTAAGTTAAATATTGGGGGATAGACAGGAATAAACTGGTTTAGAAACCTTGGTGTGGATTAGGTGTACTGGTGGATGTTTTCTGTTGCAGGAAATCTGTTCACAGTCCATAAAATTGATGGTTGAGTTGCTCTTTGTTTAATCTAGTTCATTCTCTGACTTGGTATCACTGTTGACTACATGAAAAAAATAGGCAGCAATTAACAAAAAATGTAAACTCACAGAAGATATTGAATAATAATTGACTGAAAATATTTGTTTAATGTAAAAGTAATTAGACAAAATACTTGCAAATTACTGAGATTAATTGAATATTACATCAAAAACTAAATATTTATGAAGTACAAAGAATCATGAAGTTATGCGATGAATCGGCCATTCCCAAAGCTCCTCAATTAAATTTTCACCGTGTGTTCCTGTGTAAAGCAGCATATGATTCAATTTTTATTGAGTTGTGTTTTTTTACTTGTGGGATTCACGCAGCAGGTCTGTGCTGCATATCAAGAATTTTCTGCCTTTATACAAGATAAGAGCTAAAGTTTTTAAAAAAAAAATATATGTTTATGCCTATATACATAATTGTTCAACCACTTGGGCTGAGGTGTCTTCCTGTAGGCCTACAACCCCTGCACCTACCTGTGCCGTGCTGTTGAAAGGAATCATAGAATCTCACAATATAGATGGAGATCACTTAACCTGTCACGTCTGTGCTGGCTCTTTGAAAGAGCTGTCCGAATGCACAGGCTTTTTCCTAACAGAGCTCATCTCACCGGTGACTTGTGGAACTAGTTGTCATCTTTAGCTCTGAGTCATGATGTATCTGCACAGTAATACACGCTGATATTTACTGTTTGGTCCCAGCTTTTCACATCATACAACAGTGTGTAGGCGTGCCAGTTCTGCCATATTTTATACTTTACAGCAATAGTGTTAGTCTCACTGGGCAGGATTTTGAACCCCCGCCAGGTCCAGGAACAGGGTTGGGCAGTTTAAAAATAGCACCGCCCACTTGTATACCAGTTCCCTGCCTCCAACCCTCCTCCTGGCCCTTTTTGCAGAGGCAGGATGTGGGGACAGCAGGGCTACCCTCCTGCACGTGGGCTGGTAGCCGTGTGGCTAATTAAGGGCCACTAAAAGTCAATTAAAGGCGGCCAACTGGGATTTTCCAGCAGCGCTCCAGGCAGGCCTAGATAGACCCTCCCTACTTGTTCGGGTGCTGCAACACAAGGCACCCTGGAGAAGGGTTCACCTTATTCTTCCTTCTCTTCTGCCCCAGTAGTTGTCTAGCTGCAAAAGCCATTTTGTAATTTTAGTTTAAAGAAGTTGAAGGGATGGCCCCTCTATCTTAAAGTACCCTCTCCCTTAGTTGCCTTCCATTGCAGGCTACTGCTCCTTTCAAGCTGGAAGGCTTCTGATTGGTCTTTCGGCTTCAAGAACCCACCCAACATCCTTGATTGGATGGTACACCTGCCATCTGGTCATTAAGTGGCCTCTCCAGGGAAAATCACTGTTGCCCATACAGTGGACAGAATTTAATGTAGGCGATGGGTGTCTCACTTGCCGGCTGGAGAGCTGGTGAGAGATCCGCGTAGTCTCTTTTCAGGAAGGTCCACTGCATCAGGTGCCAAACAGGCACTTAATTGGGCAGTGGTGGGTCTTCCCCAGGATTAAGGATCCTTTGGGCGGAAGTTTCCTGGTCCATGCTTCCGTCAATCAGAGGAGACCGGGTAGGCATTGACTGCTGCCAGTAACGCACCCTCCCAAGGCCCAGGATTGCTGAGGGATCCAGGCCACGGGTGAGTGATAGTGGGATGGGGATTGCGGGATGAGAGTCGCAGGGGAGGGGTGGGGTGGGGTTGGGGCTGAGCAACAGGGATGGCCTTCAGTGGGCCCAACACTTCCCGATACCGGGTCCCTCGATCTGACACTGAGTGCCTTTGAACGAGGGATCCACCCCCACTGGAAGGCCACAAGTGACCCCAATGTTTTTAGGGTTTCCCGCATGGTGAGTTCCTGCCTTCGCTTGGTGAATACCACTTAATGGATGAGGGAAAATCCTGCGCACTACCTCTTAAGCCAGGAAGTGTAGCTTTAAACTCCATATTGTGGCTATTGACTAACCATTAATTTATTTCTGTATTTTTATACCCCCAAAGTTCTTTCTTGTTACATGACACTTTGGTAAATTTATTTGGGGAGCATACTGGGTTGTAAGCTTAATACTTAATTTTTGTTCTGGGGATTTTCAAGATGGTGGTCAGTCAACACATTGGCGAGTTCTTTGAAGCAGCTTGCTTGATTATAGCGAGCATTCTAAATCCACTTTTCCTTGCATATCAGTCTCTATTAACAAAAAAATTTCTCTTTAAATTGTACATGCCAAAAATTAAACATAATAAGGTAAATCTGTAGTATAAATCAAATCTGTCAGAGGCATCCGTGAAACATGATTTGTGTTTCCACTTGTGAGACTGACCATAACTCACTTGTGACTTTGTCGCTCATGAGTTATCCAGTCAGCCTCACTTGTGGACATATAAATCATATTTTATGACTGGCCATGACACCTACTCTATTTATACCTATCAAGGTGCTAGCTAGGTGTCATGGGTATTGGGCTTGTTTCTAAAGTCAGAATGATAAAATGTGTTGGTTAGAGTGATACAAACACTGATCCTGGACTACTCTGAGGCTTGTGTATCAATATTCCAGCTCATAATATATTTAAAGCGGTGTGGCTGAGGGTTAAATGGATTGTGCTTTAACTATTCATGGCTCCTGTTCTATTTTTGACATAATGATCAAGTTAACCTCTAGAGGAACTTTCAGAAGCATAATTAGAATCTGGATTGAGGTTTGCTAATTAATTAATATTATTCCAATTGTTTCAACTAAGGTTTGAAGAAAGGTCATCGTAAAAGATATGCTGAAAAGATAATTTCTGCTGAGTGAATAGCCTACTTCTTTTAAATTTTATTCATTAATCTTGATGATCTTTGCTTAATGGAAGTATATGTGAAATTGTGCCATGTATTTGGTTGGACCTTCCATCAGCTGCTATTTGCAAAGAAGGCTTATGGAAGTGTGTTCAAACTACAGTATAAGTCTCTTAGTAGGTGTATGAATGAGCGACAAGGAAATTACTTACATAAGCTAAATGCTGTTGGCGAATGTTTTACTTTCAAAGCACAAATTCTCCCAATGTTAATATTCCTATTAAAGGGTTGCCTATTAACTCTGCGCTGTCTTCACACACTTTCACATCTGTGGAATTGACTGTGCTGACAAGTGGAGGTAGTTTCAAAAGTATTTGGGCAAGAAATCTAATTCAATCAATAAACAACCAACAATAAAACTTAGTACTTCACCTGCATCAGGTAATTTATGGAGACGGAAAGAGCAAACTTGCTGTAACAGCAACTGCTGTAAAAATGGGTGAATGTCATTGTCTCTGGCTATAATGAAAATCCAGACATCCTCTACATCTGGTGCTATTGATTTCTGAAAAGGAAAAATTGGATATAAAATGTTAATGAATACAAGTGCATGTAGTTTGGGTGTTGTTATAAAAGTGGATGAGTTCTTAGATGACAAAGTAACAAATATACTTTATGTCATGTTGAATTAACTGATCTTAGTTACTTGTTAATGAGTACATCTTCTTTGATTCCCTTAAGTGAAGGCTATGGTTTTGATTAAGGAATATTTAATTTATACTAAACAGATGACATACATAAATTTTTAAACAATAGCCTATATTTTCATGCACTATCAATGCAGGATAACCGTTCAAAAAAACAATGGTGGAAGTGTGAACTGTGTTATTCTTCAGACATAAAAACAATCGGTTCTCAGTCTTAGAAGATTCGCATTTGAAGAAGGAATGTTGTTATACTTACAAAACATAAAACCAAAGCAGCAACGTAGCAAATGAAGTAGGAGCCTTTCTCTCAAGTGAGTGATCATTGTAAAGTCCCTGAGTACCATGTCACTCTAGTCTGCCAGCTATGCTTAGTGGCAGTTTACTTGATGGAGAGGCTTACAAAGGTAAGCTGCTAAGGTAAGGGAAACTATCATTTGGTCCCATTCACAGCCACCTTCCCTTTCAATAAAGGATTGCATTAATGGCTAGTGGATTTCATCAGCATAACGTTCTTGAGGACAAAAAAAAAGAGAAAATCAGCCTAAATAGAGCAAATAAATTCACCATTTTTATAGATTAGTAGATACTTGGATGTTCGATTTGATTTGGTGTTTGTCTCCTAATTTCACTCCAATTTGGAAACATTGATTACACACACACGCACATAGGCACGCACACACACACTAACCCATAAACCTGGCACATATGCACCCTTCTCAACTTCTGCAATTCTGTTTGCTGCACACATACCCCTTGGCGCACTCAACTCATACCTACCTGTACCCAAATAATATGCACATACATATGCACTCTCCCATGCACTAAACACACCAATTCACTCCTTCAGCATGCTATGCACACAAATATATCCCCTTTTACATATGTGCAGCTTCTCCTACACATATGCATCAAAGAGTTTCTCAGGTTTCAAAACCCAGCTGTATAATAGTCATGAGGTACAAATAAACCAACAAACTGTGAAGATTAATGAAAAACCTGAGTGCAGACAGATCATTAGAGAACACCAATAAACATTAAAAAACAAAACACAGAACTCCCTCTGTATTGCACACATTGTTTATGGCTCCCTCACTAATAGAGAAACCATAAAAGACCCTGTCGATAACGTGCTGTGTGGATGGCTCCCAAGGACAGGATGGTAGTATTAGCTACTGCAATTAGAAATAGAAGCATAAAGCAAGAGAGAATTTCAGCAATACGCGTATTTTTTTTGTGTGGGGCAGCATATGAAATTAAACCAATATAATTAAATATCAAAATTGTATGAAACATGTGAAGTATCCAAATACTCCATGTCAGAATATGGAGGAACAAAAGCCATTAAAAATGCCACTATAACATTCCTTTTGAATGCTTTTTTTTAAAAAAAAAGCAAAGGGACCTGGATACAGCTCCCAAAATGTATTTGTTTCTAAAATCATGTGCACCAGTAAATGTGCTTCTGAATCTTAGCAGCCAACTGCAGCCATATCTAAAGAATTGCAAGCATTTCACTCAGTGTCCTTTGTTATGACCAAACCCCCTGTTCAATATTCTGAGTAAAAATAGAGACTGATGGCTCAAGTGCAGGGGAAAAGACCTGCATCAAGAGTTGCAGCAGACTACCATGTCTGCTGTGCTTTGGCTGTAGATAAACTGTCTCATCTGTTCCACAGACACTCTGCCTGTGAGGGAAAACACTTTATACAGAAGCAGATGAGTGTCCTGCAGGGCGTCAAGAATAGTGAATATTTATACTGCAGAAGGCACTGGCACTCCTGACAGAAGGCATTGGGAAATAATACAGCAATGTGCCACTACACAATGGTTACAGTATAATTTGTTAGCCTTTAATTTTACATTTTATGCAACAATTTACATGTTCTTTTTAATTCATTTCTTGCTGCTCAGTCAGGGTAATATAAAAGGTCTATTTTGCTTTTCCAATGTACTTTTCTGTAATTAGGTTCTGTTTAAAACATTATAAAACAAATTAAGGACACAATTGCCTGGTTGTCAGTGATAGGTTATTTCTCAATACATTTCCTGGTGTGAATGTCTTCATGCGCTGTCAGTTACTGTCAGCACAGGAGGTCTTTACAGGTACAAGAACAGATCTAATATACAATAAAACCACAACATTAACAATAAAAAAGTGACATGCATCAGGCAACAAAACCTAAACTGAAGGCAGATATGGGTAATAAGATCACTTGACCTTTGCTCTCATGATTTATGACATCAGCATTTACACTAGGTTATGGTAGCATAATGGTTATGTTACTGGATTAGTAATTCATGAGGCCTGGACTAATAGTGTGGAATATGAGTCCAAATCCTATGAACTGGATTTTAATTCAGTTTTTAAGATCTGGAAATAGATCAGTAAAATCTGCTGAATCGTCTTGGAAATTCAACTCATTCACTATTATCCTTTATAGAAGGAAACCAGTTGTCCTTACTGGTCTAACTCCAATCCCACACTAATGTTGGCTTACTCTTAACTGCCATCTGAAGTGGCCTAGGCAGCTACTCATTTGAATTAGTTCAAGATGATGGCCTACCACCTTCTGGCAACCCATTTTGTCAATAAAGTGCCTTTTTCAACAAAGGTCATATCTCAAGAATGGATTAAAAAAACATGAACAGTTAAGTTTAAAAAAAACTCTAATTGAAACAAAAGTAGATTTTTCCCTATTTGTTTGTTCTCCATTTATTAAGCCAGGCAGAAGTTAACCCATTACTCAGGGACCACTTTGTTCCAATGTGAATGTTGCAATTCTGAGGATGTGTAAAAGTTGGGTACATTGGTAACTTGGGTTTTCTACTGCTCTTAGCAGCCTTTAGGCCTAAAGCAAAGATGGCAGAAAGCTGAGCCCACTTTCTCTTCCCTTACTGGCAGTGCACTGGTTTCACGCAGAATTACCCATACACAACTACTGTGGTGATTTGTTAAGTCTCGGGGCAGAAGAAACATTTTGGCACGTGCACAAGAGTCTGCACAAACCCCTTTTCCTAGCTGCCAATAAGGATAGCACCTTACCAATAAATATGAATGCAACCACTACAGGGTTGATTTCTTTTTGTGGGGGTGGCGGGGGGGGCAAGGGTTTTGATCTGTCACATCATGTTTAGGTCACTACTGCCTATAAATCAAGTAGTTTTATGGGCAACAAATGAACACGTTAACATTACAGAGCCACTTTGTATAAAAAAAGTATAAACAGTCTGTCATATTAAAGAGGTTTGAAACTCAAACTCCTGGATATATACTTTGTTTATTATCATTCACGTTTGTTGTATGTTGCTCCATGTGTGCATTTTACTTCAAGAGAAATTAAAATGTGTGTTAAATTATCCATATAATCATTTGGTCTATTTTTTAGAAAAACCTCTGTGTCCTGCAGCTTATACAATGTGTGGGCACACAGCATGCACAAATGTTCAAAGTATTTTTGTTTGGAGGTTTCAGACACAGCAAGCCATTGATCCTGTTTCTGTTCCTAGCCAATGTGGGTCGCGGCCTTAGTCACTCAGTTCACAAAGTGTGCCCACAAGTGAGTCTTTCTGAATTGTTCATTGTCTGTCACATTGCCTGAAAATGTGCTCAGGGAAGGCACCTGTTCCAGCAAAGATATCTTCTGTTAATTAAAGAGACTCGGTTATCTTTTATGCAACATTATAGAGAAAGTTACACAACAAATTAACTTTTTGTGTTGTTGGATGAGCCTGAATTACTGTAGTCCAAGATCAGATTAGGAAAACCAAGGTCACCCCACAGTTATATTCAAACATTCTAAACCATTGATTTGTCACTTAACAGAAATGCTTATATTAAGATAATTTAGTAAAGTGAAATCAGTTTTTTAAGCAAACAACAATTGTGACATTTTCCTGACAGTGAAGTTTAACAATGTGAACATTAATGGATTCTTATGGTAAAGGCACGCTAAAGCATAAAAACCATAAGAAAACAGGTTCAATCCATTGTTCGTGCTGAGTTAGTTGACCCCCAGATGGAGCCCCATTAAGATTCTCCAACTGCCTCTCTCCTCTGAGGTAAATATCAGCTACTGTTTCCTCCTGAATGGTAAACAGTGACCGCTACCAATAAAAGTGTTTATAGATATTAGGCAAGAACAGAATGTAACAAAACATATAATACTGTAGATACTGGAATGCTGAAACACTCACTCAACATGCTGGAAGCACTCAGTAAGTCAGGCCCAACATCTGTGGAGAGAAGCAACAAATCATCATTTCAGGCATTGCCCTTTAAAAGAACCAGAACCTATAACAGAGTAAGGGCTATACCTGAAACATTGATTTGTTGCTTTTCTCCATAGGTGCCATGCTTGACTTTTTTGGACTTGATGTGCTGTGTGACCAATAACCTGGCGACATTCACTGTCCAGGTCTACACTTGACAAACTTAAATGAGCTGCAAGATAACTTCTAATGCTGTGGAATCATATAGCAGTACAGAGTAAGCCTTCAAAAGAGGAGTGGGAATGTTGGGGTGGGAGGGAACCTTCTTAGAATTCAATATATCTTAACCTCAGGTAAAATTGTAATCTCAGACAACCACAGGTGAAAAAGCCATTCCTCTCATCAGGTGAGGTGTACTTGTTTCTGACCTATAAAGATCCTAATGAATCATTCTATTCATTTTTAAATTCTAAGTTAACCCATTCTGATCAGTGCACAAACATTTTCCTTGCCAATTCTCAAAGAAACTCATTTGGGCTCCAAGATAAATTTGATGCAACCACCTAAAGTGGAATGGAATAAGATGGCTGCACTCATGAAGATCTGCTTTTTTTTTTACTTCTTATAATTATTTAAAACCTGGAATGCTGCAGTGAAAACTCTGGAACCAGATTGTCTGGGGCTTAAAAAATTATAATCTTTTTATTGCCTCATTTACATTTTAATATATAAAACAAATCTTTGGAGCATCATTTAACAAAGTCAGTAAGCTTTTAAGGCAGTACCTTGGACAAGTGCAGTTTTGAGAGATTTTAACAACAAAGCAATTGAAGCTTACCAATACCGGTACAGCAATACCACCCTTTTTGAAATCCTTTGTATTTAAAATTCAGGTTAATAGCACAAGGATATACCTAATGTTCCAATTCTGATCGCAACAAAATGCTCCAACTAAGGAGAATCACAGTAATAAGTCATTGTGGTTACAGATATGCCATTACTATTATTATGTATCCATCTTCCTATCAGATACAGCCCATGGAATTTTGGATCCTATCTGCTTTTACGGTTTAAAAATGTACTACCATTGACGCTCGAGCCTGATGAATGTTTTGAAGCAGAAATGGGCAGACATCAGTATAATATTACAATTACCTTGGGAGTAGCAGTAAAAACATGAGCTGTTACAGGCAAGCTGATAGGGCTTCCTCCATCCTGACAGTTTATTGATTGTATGATTTCTAGTTATCATATTTTTCCAGACAAATTCAGGCTGGATAGAAAGTATTTTTTCTCTTGAAATATATTTGAAAAGGGTTTTTTAAATTGTGTGTGGATCCAGCTCTTTTTCTTTTGCAGTTCTGAGGGTAAGAATATCAGATGATTGTCCTTTCTTCCTTTGCTCCAATTAAACCCTGCTTGTTAGTTAACCTGAAGGTAAACTCATCAAACAGCCAATGTCAAGGAAACACTGCCCACAGTGGTTTGTATGAGTGGTCATTAATTTTAATTGCCTTGATATTAAAGATTAAGAAGCAGAGTCTGGAGTGCTGTAGAGGATCTGATGTCGTGCAAAATCTCTCCTCATATTTTAGATGGGCGCTAAAGATATAAAATTTTACTGCGCAGTCTGGAATTTATTACACGAAGTGAATGGTTGCTTTTTTTAAAATCTTTGTGAATCTTTGAGTGTTTGCACTATGTGGATACTTTAGTTATTAAATAGTCAGGAACTTAATATGATTACCACAATAATAATGATGGATTTGTTAATGTATGGTTGTGCTCTGATAGACTGTATAGTATGTTTCCTCGTAATCTGCTGATGACAATGCTTGGTAGTGTGTGATGTAACACCGAAGGTAAATAGTGTATCAACTGTTGAGGTCATTGTGTTTTTAAAAAACACACAAGCTCTTTAAAAATGTAAAGTAAATTTAAAGTAAATACTTCAGTGGAATGCACTATGTGTTGGGTTACGCTCTTGTTGCAGTAGCTGTGTTTAATTACCACCTATTGCTGCTTTGTCCTTATCAAATGTGTTGTTGTGAGATGCCTCCCACGCCAAGAAAGGCGATAAAGTCAGATGGAGAGTTGTTTTCTCATTATTCTTATGAAACTCTTAGGGCAGGATTTTGATGCTGATGTGAGGTTGCGAAGGGAGGTGGATAGGTGTGGAATTTCCCGAAGCAGGCAGGCGTGGAATTTCCCAGTGTCAGCCAGCATGCTGGTTCCCTGCACAGTGCCGACTCCTGGAGGCTGGGTCGGGCATGGAACAACTATCCATCCGCAAGCAGCGAGTAGCTTGTTATGTCAATTATGAGGCCAGTTTAGGTCACTGCCCAGAGGCTGACTGGAATCTTCCCGTTGGCCTGTGTACCTCCCTTAGTGTTTGGAGTTCGGCAGACCAGGGGCCAATGTACCAGAAATTCTAAGGCCCCACCATAGCTGCAGCCGCAGGCCGCTCCATGGAGGGATTTCCCCTCCACAAAGGTGATCTGGCACCTGTGACCTTTACTTCGCCGTCAGTTTTTTAATAAGGATGGAGGCACCCTCTTTCTCCCTTAACTACAATGGCAGGCTGTAGCTCCTTCAGTGCTGGAGCACATCATAGTGGCTTGGCAGCCTAGCCACCATCTTTAATTGGACAGCGAATGTGCTCGCTGGCCACCCATTGGCAAATCCTGCAAAGATCACTGTTGGGTGACTGTTCCTGACACAATGCGTAGTAGGAACCACATTTGACCCTGACCCCAGACAGAAACTGTTTGAACTCTGGGAGCAAGCCTCTTGCCACAGGAGGCCCAGGAGAATAGTGGGTGCGGGTGAGATGGTGGTGGGAGGAGGGGTAGAAGTTACCCAAAGAAGAATGTTATGCTACTGTTTTCACATTTTATGTCAGATGGCTGTTCCTGTCTACTATGATCTCAACTACAAGATTGTCTGTTATTCTACATAAAAATAAACAGGATAATGGCTGCATTAAAATAGCATACTATAGAATTTTAGGTAAACATGTTAGTTAGTATATTACTGGAGGAAATTAAACACTTTGCCATGCTTGTACTACAAAGGATTATAATATGTTTTCACTGTCATTTGCACTGCTGCAACATTTTTACTCATACCACTACGATACAAACAGCAAAGCAAATTTACTCCCTAGTCTTTCCCATAGCACCAGGTTAACAGCTCTCTTTCAGTAGCAATAGTAGAAATATTACTTAACAACACAACCAGTGGCAAGATATTAGACATAATATTGCAAATAGCACACGGGTGAAAAAATAACACACACATGGGTTAAGGTCTATGCCCAGTCTCAGGAGTTCAGCTGGAATTTCTGAATCATTCAGCCTTAGCTCTAGCACTTTATAATGTCATCTGATTGGGTCACTGCTCTCTGACTCATTCCCAGGTATTTATTATTGTGCTTATTTTCATGAATCATCTGAGTGCTGGTAAAGTCAAATGAATAATCTATAACATCAATGACATTGTTTTGGAACACACAGCAAATTCAGTTGCTCTCTGGTTATCATGTTTTGACCCTTGAAAATAAAAATGCTGCATCATCCCAGCTTTGACCCTGTTGGCCACAGTACAACTGATTACTAACCAATTTATAAGGATCCCTGCACAGGTTAATGCAACACTGATCTTGATTCTAGTATGTTCAAAGGGAGAATACAAAACACCAGCTCATTTAATATTGATTTACATCACTCTATTCATATTCATTTGACTGAACATGATTTAAATTGTAGTGCTGCCAGGTTGTTCCAGACCAGAAACAAAGAACAATGGCATTTCCAGGCTTTCTCATCTTACCACTTACTTCTCAGAGAAAAGAATGCACTTTGTAACCAGCTCGATAACAATTTTTGATTGGCAGGTGGCATTTAATGCATCAACAATTACTTCTTTATTATTAATGTTTTGGTTGATATTTTTCAATTTTTTTCCCAGTGTAATCACATCAGTAAACTTAAAAATGCATGTCGTAGTAGATGTGTAATCCCTTGTGTATCTGTTCTGCCAAGAGACAGACAGAATCATGACATGCTCCAGTCCCTAATAACATACAACCTATCCTTGATTATTGCTTAATTAGTTGTGATACCCACTGGAAAATTTGGAAATTGTGAATGTGACGGACCCAGACTTGACACTTCGAGGTAATAAAATAGCTGAGTACTTGGCTGTGTCTTGTGACACTTTGCAACCTCTTCTCCTCAGGTGTCAAACTGGTTTGGCAATAAACGGATCAGGTACAAGAAGAACATCGGGAAGTTCCAAGAAGAAGCCAACTTATATGCTGCAAAAACTGCTGTAAATGCTGCACACGCTGTGGCAGCTGCTGTCCAAAACAGCCAAGCAAACTCTCCCACTACACCCACCTCCGGTAAGTGGAAAGGTTCCTTCACACAGTGCACAACTTGTTATTATGTTTTGCCATAAAGCAGCATAATTTTATCAGAACAAAAGCTTTACTTCTTTTAAAATCAAACTGTTAAAATTATGTTACTGCTTATATTAAAACATGCCATGGTTTCCATGTTTAAGCCCCACCTCTAATTGCATTTGAGATTTGAATTTTTCTGGTGATTCTGAAAACAATAGTTTCCCATTTCCCAATAAGGTAAGTTCCATGGTGTCTCCATAAGCTGTTTCCCCTTCTAAAGCCAGCAAGCATCACTTCAGAATTCGCTGGTTCAAATTTAAAAAAAAAAGACACTCCTCATTCTGTAAAGAGTCTGCACAGTTTTCTTAATGCTTTTCATGCGATGGAAGGCCTGCTGTTTCTTTTCTCTCGGTTTCCTTATTTCTGTTTCTTTCTTGTGTGCTCTTTCTTTTGAGAACTTTGGGGAGAGATTTAAAGCCCTCTGTGATTCAGGTGCCTGACTCTTTCCTTTCCAGGTTCTTCTGGTTCTTTTAACCTACCAAATTCTGGGGACATGTTCATGAACATGCAGAATCTGAATGGGGATTCTTACCAAGGGTCCCAAGTCGGAGCCAATGTGCAATCACAGGTAGGAAGAATGCCCAATATTAGGGCCTAGGTAGCAGGGTAGGGCTTAGAAATTAAAACTGCCTTACTCTGACCTATAGCCCAGTAAATATTCTGTACCTAAAGTACAGATTAATTAAATTATCCATTCCGCTGCTTTGATATTTATCATTATTGTTTTGAGTCCGTTATTTGTGATGTTCCATGTCTGATTTTAAAACTATGTGAATGCAGTCGGCTCTGGCTTGAGCAATTAGGGGTGGGGTGGGTGGAAAATTGGAGAATTTGATGATTGGTGTAAGCTTTTGCCATATTCATTCATAACTTTCTTCTCAATTTTTTCATGCCTTATGTTTTTGAAACCTGTTTCTTTCAAAATAAGAATTATTCATTCTAGGAGTTTGAAGACTGTGTTTGTCAAAGTTTCACATATTAATGGAGGCACTGGGAGAGGTTAGGTATCCACACTCACCAAGTAAATGAAGTCAGTTTAGTTAAAAAGTGTTTAGACTTTTTTCCCTCATTCAACCATTTAAATGGACAGAAAGGCAGCAATTAAAATACAGAATAACTATATATAAGTATTATTCTTAATGATGTGTTTAAGTAATGACATAAGGTGAGTACAGTACTTGTGTTTGTGCAGTAACTCGGTTAACATTTATCAAAGTGTAGGCTATATTACAAGAAAACAGTGTAGTTTTTCACTGTTTGTCATCCTCAATGTGGTCATTTGTGTAAAAAGTGTCAGTAAGTGACTGCACTGTGTTAAGAGTGATCCATTAAATTGATACTGACAGACAGCATGCTGACTGGCTGTAGAAAGCCTTTGCCTGTAATTTATTTATTGGGTGCAAAATAAAATTATAGGAACCCTTTGGCAGAAATTGCAGAATTCAGTACGCTATGTAAGCTTAGCCTGACATCTTTAAAAAGCAAATCTTAACATAATGGGCAGTAGCTTAAAATATTTAAAATGAAATGACATATCCTAATATAATGAAGGCAGTATGGCAAGCTTACACATTTCAATCTACCAGATAATTTCCTGTTGGAGAAAGACAGCTCTGTTGCATCAAGTCTGACATGTTCCTTTTTGTTTGCTTTTGCTTCAGGTGGATTCCCTGCGTCATGTTATCAATCAGACGGGCGGATACAGTGATGGTCTTGGAGGGAATTCACTGTACAGTCCACACAGTTTGAGCGTAAGGAACACTTTTATTTCTGTGTCCGTAGAAGAAAAAGAAAAGCTAAAGCCCTGCCAGTGTAAGCCATTATAGTTTCTTAATTCAGCTTTTGATGGCAGAGAGGGTTACATTATCCAGAATGAACAAAGCACCACTAAAATCCGTAATGGAATGACTATGTAAAGAATTGAAGGTTGTGTGAGAAAATTAGCTGTTTGTTAAAACAAAAAATGCACAGTAAAAAAAAATAGCAAACTTTTGCTTTTTTGGTTTAAAATTAAATACTTCAGACTTGGATGTACCATTGGCCAAAAACTGTAGTTGAAACATGGAATGTAAAATTGTCCTTGCCTGCTGCATTTTGGAGTCGTGGATTTTATCTTTGTTGATGAGGCTTGATAAGGTGTCATGTAATATTGCAGTGCATTATAGCACACTGGTATGGTATGGATGTTGTGAGACTTTTATTGGTTCCTTAAATGGAAGGGTGTAATTTGGCGGATGTCCCTGCAGGAGCCTATCTCCTCAAAATTCTATTAGATTTGGACACGGTAAGGCTCAGAAGCTGTGTATTAAACTAATACAAATTTGTATAACGAAGACTAAATTATTTTTAAGCATTGTCCTTCTGATTAATCACATTGTCTTCATAGTGTTGCAGGAAATTCTGCAGGGCCTAAATTGGATAGCCCCTGGACATGGGCACAGGAACTGTGATGCACAATTAACTCATGCCTGTTGATTGCAATACAGGGAGCATGCCAACTACATGCTGTCTGCTAACTTGAATGATCTCTGCATCTAGCCAGTAAAACGGTGTAATTAGCGCTGGCTGGAAGCAGGGGCCCAATGTCGAGAGTGGCTACTACCATCCAAAGTTTGCCCTTCTTAAAGCTAGCCTCGCCTCCGAAAGAGGAGATGCATTGTGGCTGAAGCAGGTGCTGAGAGTCACGATTGAAGAGAATCTTTCCTGAAAAGGCTGAGAAATGGCACAGCATGGGAGAGAGTGAACTCCAAGTTTTCCAGATGCTGTAGTGGAGGCACTGGGGGAAGGAGAGATGCCCTTTATCTGCTTGGGCCAAGATGACTCTCCCAATATTTAGTTAGAAGGCAGTGATGCACCTAGCCATGGAGGCCACTGCCAAGAGTCAAGCCCCAAGGACCTGGATGCATGAAGTTCATTGGTCCCAGTAGCTAAGGTCAGTGAATGAATCTTCAAACATTATTCTACCAACTCCAGCACTCACCTCAGCCAGTGCTCAGGTCACCACACCCCATCACTCACCTAGCAACAACTTTTGTCAATCAGGCCTCATGTCTAAAATTCATATACTTCATCTCACCCTTACGTATGTAGCAATGCTGCAAGTCTCACACCCACATCTCACAGCTTGCACACACTCCCAGCTATTCAGCCATGACACATCAGCAAACAACACTCGCTGACACACTTTCCTCTCTCTTGCAGGACAAGATAGCACTCAACCTGAGGAAACAGGAACTGTGGACAACTATGCCTGACCACCATGGAGGAGATGGTGCTGGCCATTGTTGGAAGAATGATTGCTGAGGCCATGGCCAGTGGCAGGGTTGAAACCATCATAGTTGATCATATCCTCATCCCTAATTTTCCTTCTTTTATTCAACTTGCTCCTCATCCCACACTATCCTCTAATTTACCAGCTATAGATAGTGTAAACATGCATCTCTTGCTTTCCTCTGCTCCCTACACCATCACATTACCCTTATGTCTTTTTCCTTTCAGATACTTGACAGGTGCAACCCTTGCCAGGCCAAGAAGAGAGTGATAATGAAGGCACAGCATCATCACTGATTTCACACTTACAGCCACCAACTCAGATACTGACACCACGTGTCTCTTACAGTTCAAATTAAAAGTGGAATCCGCATTTGGTGAGACACCGGGCACAAGTAAATTGCAGCCATGGCAGTGGGAAAAGATAGCGCAGGTGCCAGCCTGCTGAAGGGCAAGGTGACACGTAGGTTCTGTTGCAGAGGATTCAGATTGGGACTTCAGTGGGGCAGCCTGCAAAAGAATGCTGTTGGGTATGAATTGTTTCCATGCTGTGCATGTGTGCATGGGTTGCATACCAGAGTCATCAGCCATGTTGTCAGCAGTTAACCTTTGTCGGCCAGTAGCCACCCTTCGGTTTGCCTTCTGCAGAATGAAAGCATCATCAGTGGCAGCCGTTGACCTGCGTAATTTGCTACATATGGTTAAACACCAGCTGAACATTGAAGGTTTGGAACTCCTTATATTTTCGGTCTAGGACAAAGTTGACACGCAGCAACTGCAAAGGGATGTGTGTGCAGTTAGTGGCACCCTGCGCGATGGGAAATCTGCAGCCCTAGCAAAGATGTGCGTCGTTCTGCCTGCTTGTCTTTGGCAAGTGAGAATGAAAAGTAGTTAGCTCTGTTTGGATAAAGCCTCAGTGCCTTTCCTTCCACAAAACGATGAGATAATACAAATATCTCCAGCTCCAACCTGGATGGACCCAGACGCATAAAACATCATTGCTGCGGTCACCTTCACAGCCACTGGCAGTGTGGTCCTAGCCTTGCTCCGAGGTTGGAATTGCATTTGATTCAGATCCGAAAATTGCTCGCTGTATGCCCTAGGCAGATATGGCTTCCAGCTGAGAGCTGTTCTCGCCTTCCCTGTCCTCCTTCCCCTTCCAGCAGCTTGTCCTGCTTTGCTGTGTTCATTCTCCAAGTCATGTTGTATCCCAAAAGGAATGCACGTGTGCCCATGTTTGGGCACAACTGGTTTGTGCCAAAGCCTTGAAGTCAGCAAAAAGTCCTTCAACACCTGTCCCCATAGACTTTTGCAATTTGAAACATCCATAGAAAGCACCAAACACTTGTAGAATCATAGCAACATCCAGAAAATATTAACCAGGAACTATTCTGTATCACTATAAGCTGTCACTAAGACTGCCTAATTCCACCTCCAACACATCACCCAACCGTGCCCTCAGTTCATCTGCTGCTGAAATACTCATTCATGCCTTTGTTAACTCTGGGTTTGACTATTCTAATGATCCATCTCTGCATCCTCCAGAGGTCCCCTGCATCACAGGTGCCAATGTTCAGCCAATTCAATTCACTCCACATGATATCAAGAAACGGCTGAAAGCACTGGATATGGCAAAGGTTATGGGTCCTGACAATATCTTGGCAACTGAAGGCTTGGGCTCCAGAACTTGCTGCGTCCCTAACCAAGCTGTTGCAATACAGCTACAACACTGGCATCTACCTGGTAATGTGGAAAATAGCCCAGGTATGTCCTGTACACAAAAAGCAGGACAAATCCAACCCGGCCAATCACTGCCCCATCAGCCTTGATCATCAGTAAAGTGATAGAAGGGGTCATCAACAGTGCTATGAAGTGGCACTTACTCAGCAATAACCTGTTCACTGACGCTCATTTGGGTTTCACCAGGGTCACTCAACTTCTGACTTCATTACAGTCTTGATTCATACATGGACAAAAGAGCTGAACTCCAGAGGTGAGGTGAGAGTGACTGCCCTTGACATCAAGACAGCATTTGACCGAGTGTGGCATCCAGGAGCCCTGGCAAAACTGAAGTCAATAGAAATCAGAGGAAAACTCGTTGCTGGTTAGAGTCATACCTAACACAGAGGAACAAAGGAAGATGGTTGTGCTTGTTGGGTGCCAATCATCTCAGTTCCAGGACGTCATGCAAGAGTTCCTAGGCCCAATCATCTTCAGCTGCTTCATCAATGACCTTCCTTCCATTATAAAGTCAGAAATGGGGATGTTCACTGATGATTGCACAATGTTCAGCACCATTTGCAACTCCTCAAATACTGAAGCAGTCCATGTCCAAATGCAGCAAGATCCTGACAGTACCCAGGCTTGGGCTGACAAGTGGCAAGTAATATTCGTGCCACACAAGTGCCAGACAATGACCATCTCCAACAAGACAGAATCTAACAATCTCACCTTGACATTGAATAGCATTCCCATCACTGAACCACACCCCCCCCCACCTGACTTGGAAATATATCACCGATCATTCGCTGTTGCTAGGTCAAAATCCTGGAACTCTCTCCCTAACAGTACTGTGGGTGTACCACAGAGAGCAGCTCTCCATCATCTTCTCAAGGACAGTTAGGGATGGACAATAAATATTGGCCTAGCCAGCGAAGCCCGCATCCTGTAGATAAACGAAAATAAACCTAGCTGGTCTCCCACACTCTATCTGTTGTAAACTTGCGGTTATCTTAAACTCTGTGGCCAGTCACTTAACTCTCACCAAGTACCATGCACCTCTCACCCCTGTGCTCGCTAACTTACATTAGCCCCTTGTCAAGCAACGACTTGATTTTAAAATTCTCCCCTTGTTTTCAAACCCCTCTATGGCCTAGCCCCTCGCTATCCCTATAATTTTCCCACACTTGTCCAAGATATCTGCGCTCATCTCATTCTGATCTCTTGTGGATCCCTGATTTCAATCACTCTGCCTTTGGTGGACATGCCTTCAACTGCCTAGGCCCTAAGTTCTGAAAATTGTTTCCTATAGCTCGCCACCTCTCTTCCACGCTTTCCTCCTTTACAACTCTCCTTAAAATCTATCTCTTTGACCGAGCTTTTGGTCATTTGATCTACAATCTCCTTATGTGGCTCGTGATTTATTTTATGATTGCTCCTGTGAAGTGCTCTGGGATGTTTTGTTACCTTAAAGGCCCTGTGCAAATATGAGCTGTTGTTGTGGTTGATGATCCCTTTAAATAGAACGGGTGGGATGGGGTGGGGACTCCTTCCTGCTGCTGAACGTGTTTTCAGCAATACGAGGTTGAGAGGGTGTGTGGCCTGGGGCGTTGAGCCCAGCATGGCACCACTGGCATTGTTTGCCATTTGGAGCATTGGGGGCACTCGGACAGTCCAAAAGACAGATGCTAACGAGCCTAGGTTTTCACCCAGCCAATCTAAGTGTAGTTGCTCTAGAGGAATGTGTACTATTTGCCAATAATTTTGTGGATCCGGTAAATAGAAAAGGTGAAAATTGAACAATATCTTTAATTTGGAAATGCTGATGTGAAGGATATTTCACGAAGCAAAAGGTGTATATTAATATGTGCAATGTAAACAAGGAGAGGTAACACATTGCTGACTGTTTGCCAGTTTTGGTACATTGTCAAATAAAAGATTTTATCGACAGTATGCATGACTGCTATAGGTTATAGTTTTACGATAATGCAGATGGATTGCTTTGGTAATTAGCCGCATTGTAAATAAACCATTATTAGCATACGCTAACCTTTTTTTTTTAACTGCTGATGTTTGGCGGTGGGAGGCTTGAGCAAAGGCTAGTCTTCGCCGCAAGCACTCAAAGTCAATGTGGCTCACATTGGCCCCTACAGAAAGGGCTGCCCCGTCACTTCCACTCAATGTTCCTCAACTCACGAGGCCTGCGCCTTCCCTCTTCTTGACTGACATAAAAATATGTAGCGACAAGCTGTCTGCCACAGCAGAAATTTGATCAGACATTGATTTCAACAATTGCCTCTACAGGCCAAGACATAAGGAGAACTCATTTCTCGGATCTCTCATTCCTGATGCAAAACAAATGTAAGGAGCACCAGTGGTTTATGCAGGAATACAGTGGTGTCGCCAAGTTCAAAATTCACATTTAATTTACACTTAATGAGATCAACACAACAGACTCCTGCATGTGGGCCTGAGATGTCCATCTTGTTCTGCTTGTTCCTGCTGCTGGCAAACTAAATATATACATGTTGAAATGAGGGCTTGAAGCTAAGTGAATAAATGAGATATTTGTCAACAGTAATTGGCATCCTGCAAGTGCCATGTTAATTTTTAGTTATTGGGTGAATAGTAATGCTGGAGAGAAATAGGGAGATGCTTTCTGATCGTATGACAAAGAATTGCCTCCCTAACCCCAATGATATCATATGACGTGTCACTCTTTCTATGGGTTAATTTCATGTGAAATGCCACCCTGTATTCCCACCAAAACATACATCTTACCTTGACCATTTGTCTTTTAGTACGCTACTAATGTAAACATGTCCTTACGTTGCAAATCGTTCATCTTTATTTTTGACCCTGTTTTTTTTTTGTTCTGGCTGCTATCTTTATTTGAAAATCAACGATTTAAAGCTTTGGCATATTTCGGTCTGGTGATTTAGAAGCAACATATTTTTCAGTTTTTTCCCTATTGAAGGAATTAGACATTCATTCCTTTGACAGGAGCTCAGAGAGATATTCTGTTCTTTTAATTTTAATTTGAGTTTTTTGGAACAGGGCAGGTTTTGTGCAGTTGTTATTCACTAGCAAATATATGGGCTATTATTGAACGAACAGAAGTCACATTACACACTTTGTAATTCCAACTATAAAAATGGTGGATTGTGTAATCTGACCACACAAGCAGAATATTTCAACTGAAAGAACTGAATCCAGTGGGTACGGATTTAGGATTTCAATTTCTCTTCACTTAAGAAAATCGTTCAATTATCAGGTATTCACTTAGCAGAGTTAAATGGATTATCAGTATGTGCAAAACACATTAGCTTGGTTTCATTTACAAGGGACTGCTTTCAATATTTGCCTTGTTTCTGCCAGCTCTCTTTATGTCAGTAGAAACCCCTCCTTGTATGATGCCATGTATGATCTGTTCAATGTGTGTGAGCCTGCAGGAGTTAAAACTATTGGTATCCACAGACTGATGACTCAGAACCTTAAAAATATTGTTTTAAAATCGAGACCTCTAAGGAGTGCTCATTTTTAAATCTAAATAATGTTGTCTGTACAAAATGTGGACATTTTTCAGGAGATTGAGTCTGACAGCAGTTATAATCAGGGCTTGAATTTAATACTGGCTGCCTAGCAAATTGCTCATGGATTTTTCAGTTTCACTAGTCAGTATTCTAAACACTGGCAAGATTTTCCTAATGAGCTCCACAGAGCAGTGTCCCAGCTTCCCAGGATTCACTTTTCATTTTGTCATCCCGATCATCAGTCTGGCTTTGATTCTGATCAGTTTCGCTAGTGGAAGAAGAAATTTGCTAGTGACAGTCATAGCCACTAGCAAAACTGGGCTGTCTATGAAAAAAAATAAACTCCAGCCCTGTAGGCTAGATCTTATTTATGTCTAATAAATTGTGCTTTTTGTGACAAATTTACATAATAAGATTTTTGTGTGTTTATAGTATACACTCTGTTTATTTTGTGTGTTCTTATATATACATATATATTACAGAGTTTTATATATATGTGTTATAGTTTCATAAAATATATATATATATATATATATAGATAGTTATATATTTAATGTGTGTATTTTAGAAAGACAGAAAAAGACATCAGAAAATAGAGAGGGTGAGGATTGAACTGGAAGGCTCTCTCAATATTTGTCTAACTCTTTTTGAATTGGTTTGAACCATGGAGTTGTAACTTATTGTCACCTTAATGAATGTTCATTCCTACTTAGTCAACAGGCAAAATCATTGTGCCCTCCTAGCTGGAGAGGGTGCACAGTGCAGAATAGTACCAATGAAGAGGAAATGAAAATAAAAAAAATGAGCCATCAGTTTGGAATTGATGGCGTTTCACAGATGGATCCATACTGATAGATCCAGTCACAATGCTGCACTTACTTTCAGGGTTCCTTAAATTGAATTCTAGCCTTGACAATCAATTGAACTCTGCACCCCTTAAATTACTTCTTGTATTGATGTATATGTAGGGAATCACCCCGACTCCCACAAAATATGAGATTCTCTTTCTTCCATCCCTATGTTTTTTTTTATTTCCTTCTACTCCACTGCCTAATAACTGTCAGTGTGAAGTTACATCAGAATGGTACAGGTTAAATCGCCCTCTGATTCTTTTGCCTTCCTGTGTCAGCTCAGTTTATTAGCTCCTGTCAGACAATGTGGCCGAGATTAGGAATTTAGTATGTGAGCAGTTGTGGCTGCAAGTAGATGAAAAAGATGCATTTTAGCAGTAAATTAAGAGTTAAGTGATGAGCTGTAAAATATTAATACATCAAAACCATGATGTGTTGGAATAATAACATTCCGTGCTGTCCATGTGATGAGTTCCCAGCCAGTCACTATGGAGGTATGAGTGCTGGGGAGTGAGAGGATGAGACATCAGTGGAGAAGCTTAATAAACAGGACTCACTGGGACAAGAGCTGCTTGAAGGCAATACATGGAGCAAAAGCAGAATTATCAGCAGCATATACATGAAGATATGGTGCTGAATAAAAGGTGGGCTGAGAGAGACACCAAGGTGGCACTGCATTAACAGGAAGGCACAAGGCAAGGTGCCTGGGGAAGGGCTGAATGAAGATTTGGCCATTGGTGAGGTGCTGAATGAAGGTGAAACACTGGAGGATGTTGAGGGTAATTTTGTTTTGCAGATGAGGTGCATGGCCAGAGACCTGGGAGGCACCTCCTGCTCTCTCCTGGTAGGGAATAGATGATGGCTTGGGATAGCAGTTTTTTGCAAGTAGCTAAAAACTAGTGAAACATATTCATGTGTTTCATTTTAATAATATATTTTCTTTTCTTTGCAATTCCCCTGTTCAGAAGGAGGCAGGCAATTTGTTCTGAAGTCTGTGACAACCTTCAGCCAGCTGATTGATGCACAAAGCAAACCAGGATGACTTGCCCCCTCTCTCATCCTTCCATTTTGCCACTGTGATTGTACCACAGTTGGGCTTGGCATCTGCCCACATGCATGGCCAAGATCTGGAACTTTACCTGTAGTCAATCATGAATACAAATTCATGCCTCCTGCTGCATGGCAGAAGCCATCATTGTGCAATGAGTTTGCAGGAAATTACTTGTAGAACCTTTTGGGGATTATAATGTTAAAGTGCTTATTCAAAAGAGAGGCATGTTGCTAAAGCTTTTCATCTTGCACTTAGCAGTCCAATTTCAAACGATCACAACAATTTATACTATTCCTATAGAAAAGGGTGCTGATTCATTGGCAAGTCGACTCTGATTGTCTGAGGCATTGACATGGAGAAAGCAGTGGGAAACTATAGCCTCTGCAAGCTCTCGGGTAATTCAAAAAAGGCGCAAGGCTTAAACATGTTGCATTTGTTTGCAGAGAACAGGCCTCTGCATAAGAATTTATGTCTCTTCTAGCAAGCGTAAATGAGCCACATTACAAGCTCGACTGTTTATCGTAAGTTGGTTGTTAGTGTAGCTGTTAGCGGACTCAGGATTGTTGAGCAAGTGTTGCCCAATCGTCGAATTGCATCTAACAGTAGACATTTTGTTTTAGGTTTTGCAAGTGTGGGCTGGTTGAGTACGGCCTGTACTCTTGACTCTTAAGAACAACCAAAGGAACATGCTGTTTGATTCAATCATTGGGGCATACAGCCTGCGTACCTGGCATTGCACTGACACTGAAATTCATACAGCACCTTGCCCAATTGTGTGGTTGGCAGACTGTCTTTTTGGACTGACAGCATCCTGTTAATGGAAAACCTGCTCCTGTAGGCAGTGCGTAGTAGCAGCGTGAAATTGCTTAGCCTGTTTTTCATATTTTTGAGATACTTTGCCTTTCCATGGTAATTTGAGGTAGACGGGGCACTTTTCAGATCTGAAATTGGTGGCCTTAGGTCCATTTGCGAATTTGCATGATACGCAGCAAACAGTGACCCGATCAGTATAGCCATTGTCCTGCAGGATTCCTGCACTTTCTGCTTCTTACTTGTTTTACTATATAACGTGCTAACATATCTGGACCATGAGTATCAACATAGTCATCTCATGAAGGGTTTTGGATGACAATCTTCTGCTTATGATGCTAGTTGAGACCTTTGGATTAAATTCTTGCAATCCCCAGATTTTTTGCATCAGAGGAAAACCATCACAAGTCGATGTTGAAAGAAACATTACTGGATAACTACAGGATACACTGTTTAATGCTCTTGAGGGCCGCAATTTTCTTTTGTTGCCTCCTTGTTTCCTTGTGAGAGTTTCCATCTTTTTGCCCTTATAGTCTCCGGCAGGGAAACTGAGGTCTGGCCCAACTCCCTCTGTGAGACTAATAAAAAGATCCAAACCTTTGCTAGGGAAAGATAGTCAATCCCAAACAGAATCGACTGCATTCCCTGTGAGGATCAATTACTGGCTGCCAAAACCCCTCTTTTATTTGTTACCATGTATAATATGCACCCTAACTTCGAGATCAACGTTCAGGGAAAAATGTGCATTTGGCAAGTTATGGTATATGAGTTTATATGGAAATGTACTTTTTATTAATGTCTACAAATTAGTTAATGTTCCTGGATGATCCTTGAACTTCAGTGCATAAAATGTGTTACAGTATTTCACTAACAAACCTGGTACTAACTGCAGTAAACTATTCATGTTTTCTAGGCTAATGGAGGATGGCAAGATGCAACCACTCCATCTTCTGTGACTTCACCAACAGAAGGACCTGGAAGTGTGCACTCTGATACCTCTAACTGATCTCCTAGCAACATCCATTCCCTGAGCCAATAGGCCTTGATTAGCACTGACCAGTAGGAGAAGAAAAGTGGATTTTCTGTAGCCCAGTCACCTGCTGCTTTACTGTAAAACCCTGCTCTTTAGTGGAAAAAGTAAATAAAATACAATTCATATTTAGGAAGAGGAACACATAGGTTCTCATTGAAAATACCATATTAATTCCATTATGTATGGCACAATCTTACCTTAATCAGTTAATGGTTGAGGCAAGGACCTAAATAGGCCTAGTGCTTTCTGACTTAAAATGGAACAAAAAGTCATTGTATAATGGGAATGCACAAAGGATGAAAACATGTTTTTGAAGATTTATATGTGCGAGATGTTATTGTGAAGCTTCTTGACCTTTTGAGGTATGAATGCATGTTTCAATTTGACTGCAAGACACAAGAATACTGGTGCCGAGGCAGACAGTCATAAATTAATGAAGTTAGCAAAGCTAAACTGTTGTTACTTCTTAAAACTATATTTTAGCAAGATATCTAGAACTGATAGCTTGCTTAGAACAACGGTGTGTTACAGGATATCAGAATCTGGATCAAATTTCCTTTTTCGCAACTAGTATAAAGACTCACTTGGAAGAATCGGTTGAGCTGTTTTATTGCCCCCTGTATAAATTACCAGAGAGTTGCCAAGAACTGATATTGTTATTCCTGAGACTTGCTATTACAACAGAGTGCTATTTACAATCATTTCTTTTGTTAACACACTAATTCAATGCCAGTCTTAGTAATGCTTTGTTTCTGAATTCATACTAGTTGAAGTCTGGGTTTTACAGTACTAGCTGGGTGCAGCATTCATAATTTTTCAGATTTGCTACTTCAACCTATCTGTGGCAGGAAATGGCAAGGTTCACACGGAGTGTTGTAAATAATGTAGGTAAAGAGTATTTATACATCTCACCAATCAAGACACAGCTTTATTACCTCATGCAAACTCATATGAACCAATAGAATTTCAACATGTTCTGTAGCTTAGAGTGCTCACTTACTACCTCTGAACAATATTCACACAGTAGTTTGTCTTTCTTACTTTTTTTTTTGCATCTTGTAATTAACTCTTTATTTCCTTTCATGTAATCTAATGTACATTGTATCTTTTAAGAAATCAGGGTTGCTCTAGCAACTTTTAAAAAAAAAATATCCTAAAGTGGAAGGTTTGGTTATCATCTTGAACACAAACAGTACAACTATTGTAAATACTGAGGATCATTTTGAATGTTGGTCATGTCATTACTAAACCACGCAAAAAAAAAATTGTAATGCATACAGAATTCAGTATTCAGTACTGTATATTTCACCCTGTGTAACGGGGAGCCCCTCCTTTCTCCCTTTTTTTGTATTGTATGCAATTCTGAAACTGATTTGAGTCATGGAAATAATTTGTGGCAGTGATATAATGTATTAAAAAAGTTTCGTGTTACTTTCTAACTGGACTACACCCTGGATTGAGAAGTCTTCCTTGTGGTAGTTAAATGTAGTTGAAATCTTAAATAAACTTTTTGCTTTCATGATGCGACGAGCTCATAGTCCTCATTTGACCTAATGGGAAAAAGAAAACAGACCCACTCCTGGGAGATATTTTCCACAGCTTTTCTTTTTTTTTTAAATGAAGTGGTGAAAACTTAAGGATGCATGTTATAAGTATGAATTCCAGTGGAATGAACAACCAACAAGTGGATGGAGGATAAAGTGCATTTGTTGTTGAGTTGGGCAACACTGGCATTTGTGACTTTTGGGGGGTACTGGGTGACCTCCCATTTTGATCAGATCTGGCCATATTCAAACTACCAAATGATGATTACCGATTGCACCAGCTGGTATTTCTCTGGCATTATCATCTCGCACAGCATCTACAATTTTACATGAAACTAATGGAGATTTAATGCACACTTTGTATCATTTTATGATTATTTACTAAAGTAGCTGCTTCAATCTTCAGATGGCTCCCTGTGAAAAGAGGCAAATCGTATTTGACCCAAAATTGATGTGAAATAATTTCAAAACACAGTAATAGTATTTAAAAAGATCTGAGGACCTCTTATAGGCTATAAAGTCTTTATCTGTATAATAAGAAACGGAGTCAGTTCCTTATAAGTTGTTAGAATTTACATTAGTCTACCTTTTAGCCTTATCTACATGGTGCCTCTTAGCGATATCATTCAAAGACTTGGAGGGAGACATTAAATCACTCAAACCCCGTTTGATTGCACAGATTTAAAATTGGGGCCCATGGGGTCAAATTCTATGGGCAGAATTTTGCCCTTGGGGTGCGGGGGCAGGTGGGGGCTGGTTGGGGAAGCCAACTGCTGCCCGCGATCGACAGCGCACTGCGATTTTACGTGGACGGCCAACTAAGGCCCACCCAGCGTAAGACACGGCTGCGGAATGAGCGTGAAGGGGGGCGGGTGTTCAATGTCCACCAGGCCCAACGGCGACCCGGCGGCCGATTCAAAATGTGGCCTTGGCAGCCCGAGGAAGGCTGCCACTTGCAGGACGCGGAAGTCGTGATGGACAGCATTGCGGGTGGACACGGTAGGCGGGAGGGCAAGTCCGTGGGGCATTCGGCCCTGCGTTGCTCTGATGAGTGCCTCGCTGCCCTCCTGGAGGAGGTGGCAGGGCCGAGAGAAACCCTTGTCCCCAGGGACAGGAGGAGTAGAACCTCCCCCCCCCCCCCCCCCCCTCCCCCGCCACCTCACCAAAAAGACCTGGGAGGAGGTGGCAGCCAGGGTCAGCAGCCTCGATGTGGGTGAGGCACACATGGGTGCAGTGCCAGAAGCGCTTCAACAATCTCCCACGATCAGGAAGGGTGATATACTGCGTTGGCCTAGGTCACTTTGCAAAGCAGTGAAGAGCTGCCCAACCCCCTTCCCTGTGGACCTCCGAGGTGTTAGAGTGTGAGTGGCAAATGTCAACAAAGCAGCATCTGGGCAAGGGGATGAGCCCTGGCTGCTTGGGCCGCGTGCCTTGCAGTTCCAAAGTCAGAGACCTGCGAGGTGTACCTCAGCTGGGGTTGGCCAAACTGCAATGGCGTTGCAGGTAGAGAGCGGACTAATCAACGCTCCTCTATCCTTTCAGGAGAAAACATCCCATAACAATGCAGCGAGGTCGCGCACTGGTGGGGAACTGCCACACCTACTAATCCTCACTCGTTATGAGCAGAAGGCCCTGGAGCTGAAGAGGTGCCATGCGCCTAGGCCAAGCGGGCGCAGAGGGGTTGGGGTGGCACAGGGAGGTAAGAGTGCATTGAACTGAAGTGAGAATGCTGGTAACTGCAACCATTCTACTGTTTTCTCTATATTGATGTGAGCCTCGAAACTGGAATCCCCATTGATAATGGAAAGACAAAGGCACCCTGATGCATATCTCTGTCTCATGAGGCTGCCAGGCATGCACAGTAGCAGTGTGACAACTTCAACTAATGACATCTCCTTGTTCCTTTTAGACCCACCACCAGCCCATCAGGATGAAGAGCCTGAAGGTCCACCCCTGAGGACCACACAGATCAGAACGCACCAGCATCACACCCGCTCTCTCAAGCAGGCACCAGCACCTCGTTGGGCATTAGATCGCCGGCTACTATCTCGTTGCACATTGGTGAGGGCACTTCACACTTGCTTGAGGTGCAGGCAGAGGCAGAGAGTGCCCAGGGTGCCAGCATTCGGAGGCTGGCTGGAGACCAGGACAATGCTGAGTCGATGGTCGATGATGGGCCTCTGGAGTCGTCTATGAGGGAGCAGATGCTGGACATACAGCAGGGTGTGCGGGAGGATCTAGCGGAGATACATGAGGGAATGTGTGCCATGGCCTCTGTTGTGGAGGAGTCCCTGTGGAGCGTGAGCAATACCTTGACCCTCTTGGCCGAGCACACTGCCTCCTCCATGGAGAGAGCGGCAACTCTCGTGAAGAGGCTCCTCTAGGAACAGAATCAGGGGTTCCTGGGGATGCGCTTGGACCTGCAGCCCCTCACACCTCAGGTGGGCAGTATCAGTCTGGGAGATGGATTGGGCACCCAGTATCCCAGCTAGGTGCCCTTCCATCAATGTTGGGCAGGGAGATCCAGAGCAACCTCACGTTGGCGCACGAGCTGCCTGTTGTTTCTGCGGGCTCCTCTCAGGGCTCCAGATGAGGGCAGCAGCTCCTCCGCCCCTCTGCCAGTGACTGTGGCATCTGATGAGACCGTGGCGACCGGGGAGATGCCAGTCGTGGCACTGGCTGCTCCCTCCCAGGCGGGGCCAGCACAGGATCCACGGGCCAGAGGACAACTGCCAAGGTCACCAAGGCCAACAGGACAGCAGAGTGAGCAGGCCGTCTCCAATGTCGGTGCCAGCGAGGCAGGGGGGAGCACCTAGACATAGCACCCGCAAGCAAAAACCTAAAAGCACTTTAATCGCAACATGATCTGATCATGGGTGATATTTGTTTCCCCCATTTCCGTTCAATGTTTATTGACGTAATGGAAAACACCTGTCAATGTTAATTTGTAGAAGGTATGCCAGGCACCATTTAATTAAATGTGTTTTGTGAGGGTGTTTCACTTGTTCTGCAGGTGCAGGGGTAAGTCATGATGGACATGTTTCTCCTTACGCCATGTGCTATTTCAATAAAGTTTGTATTGTTGACCAAAGAACTGGTCCTGTCGGGGACCGAGTGTGGAGCCTGCAGCCCTGGCATGTGGTGGTGGCTCTTATTTGGTAGGCTAGCTGAAGGAGCGTTGGATCAAAGCGCTCCGGGTGTCCCTGCCTCCCTGGAGGTTGCCCGGGTCAGCATCTATGCCCTCAGTGTTCTCCTGAACGTGTTCGTCCTCTGACTCTACTGGACTCATCATCTGTTGCCAGAGCAGCTACATCAACATCATCTTCCTGCACTGTCCACACCCAACCGCCCCCCTTTCCAGCGCCAGATTGTGGAGAGCGCAGTATGCAACCACCATCAGTGACACACGATCTGGAGGTTATTGGAGCGCACCCCCTGAGCGGTCCAGGCATCAGAAGCGCTTCTTGAGAAGACCTATGCTTCTCTCCACCACAGGCCTTGTGGAGGCGTGGCTCCTTGGTACTGCTGCTTGGCTTCTTTACTTGGATGGTGCAGAGACGTCATGAGTCATCTCTTCAATGGATAGCCCCTGTCACCCAGCAGCCATCTATCCAGTCGGGCTGAAGCACTGAAGAGCCTCGGCACCTGGGAGTGTCTGAGGATGTAAGCATCATGGGAACTGCCAGGATACGTTGCACAGACTTGCAGAATCTGCATCCTTTGGTCACACACCATCTGCACGTTCCTGGAGTAAATCCCTTCCAGTTGACTAAGGTACCCGGCTGACCCACTGGCATCTTGATGGCCACATGTGTGCACCCTGGACGCGGGGGAACCCAGCAATCGCTGCAAAGCCTCTGGCTCGTTCAGCCTGGCTGGCCTCGTAGTGAATGAAAGTCAATGCAGACCTGAACAGAGCGTCTGTCACCAGCTTGACCCAGCTGTGGACAGCTGGTTGGGAGACGCCACACAGATCCCCCACTGAGCCCTGGAAAGAGCCGGAGGCATTGAAGTTGAGGGTCACCATGACCTTCAGCGCCACTGGCATGGGGCATCCACCCACATAATCGGAGCTGATCCCAGGGCCGATCCTCTGACAAATGGAGGTCACAGTCTCCCTTGAGATCGGAGCCTCCTTAGGCATTGCACCTTAGACATTGAAGTAGCTGCATCACCGCCTGTAAACCCTGGCAGCAGGATGGGGGCGTCTTCTGCAGCCCCATTCGCCTTGGACTTCCTGTTGGCCCTGCGCCCCTTGTGCCTGTGCTTCTCTTCCCACAGGTTGCTCCCTTGGAGGCTGAATGGAGACAGCTGGCCTTCTTCCCCTTCTGGCCCTCTCCTCCTCCTCAGTGGAGGTGCCTCCAGCGGAGACCACAGTCCCCATTCCCAGGGTAAGGGAAGGCTGTCTGATACCTGGAAGGCCTCAAGTAGTGTGCATCCTCCGGGGGGCCTGGAAAACGACACTGAATTCTGAACTGAAGCCTCTTATTTCTGTCAAAGCATCTTTGAAGCGAAACGAAGATGTCCTTTTCACACAAGCAAGCAGCAGCAAGTTATATCCTAAAGTGCAGACTACTCACATTTAAAAGCCCTCTGACCCCTCTTATCCTGCCCGTGGATGAGGTTTTTGAAATTGTGGCCTGCCTTATCCCTGAAAATCACACGGGCTACATAAACTCCGAGACAGCTGGTGTCTCAAGGGCCTTAACTGGCCACTTAATAAATGGCGGATTGCCTCAGTCTTCATTGTGCGCCCATCTACCGAAATATTGGGAGAGTGCACATTGATGTCAGCACGCTCGGCCAATGTCAACGGCTTTATTTCACGCTCAGGCGTGTCGGCCGCGCTCCTACGTGCCGAGCTAAAAACTCTGGCCTATGTGATGACTTCTAGCTCTACCATGCCACCAGCTCCTCCACTCCTTTGCCACCATTTCTCTCAGTTCCTCCACTGCCCTGGTGTTGTAGACTGCTTGTCTGACATCCAGTCTTGGATAAGCTACAGTTATCTCCAGTTAGACATGAAGAAAACAAAACCCACTGTCTTTTGCCTACTCTGGCCACTGATTCCATGCCCCACCCTGGCCACTGTCGGAGGTAGAACCAGATTGTTCACAACTTACAATTCGCATCTTACTTGATGCAAAAGTTCTCCATCGCAAGGACTGCTTACCTCCACCTCCATTATCTTGTCCACCTATGCACTACCTTAGCTTATATGCTGCTGAAAACCTCATGGATGTCTTTGTCAACTCTGGACTTTACTATAACAATGGTCTTTTGACTGTCGTTCCATCTTTCAAACTCAGTAAACTTCAGCTCATATCCTGCTGCCTATACCCTTTACCCATCAGCTCATGCTAACCTAGCTCTCCTGCCTTTGATGACCTCCCGTGCCCTAATGCCTCCAAATTAAAATCCTCATACTCATGTTTAAATCTCCTATGGTTACGCTCTTTATCTCTGAGAACCTCCAGCCCTACACCCCCTCCACCCCACCCCCCCAACCACCAGCACCACCACCAGCGCCCAACATTGTTGGCCACACCTTCAACCATCTTGGCCCACATTCTGGAATTCCATCCCTATAGCTCTCTGCCTGCCATTCCTCCAAGATCCTCTTAATACCCACCACCGACCGAGCCTTTGGGCATTCCTTCCAATAGCTCCTTAGGATTGGCATCCATTTTTTTTTTCTGATTACGCTTCTGTGAAGCACTTGGAAGTTGTTTCTTTATTAATAGCTCTACAGATGCAAGTTATTGCCTGGAAGAAAGGATGAAGCAGTATTTTCTCTATGACCATTCTATAATTGGATGTTATGGGTTTGTGTGTGGTCACATGCTTCTGTGAGGTAGGACAGATGTTACCAGTCACTTTGTCCGTTACAATCTACTGCAGTCCACTGTTGATGAACATGTCAGAATTGAGAATATGTCCTTTGGTTAGCCCACAAGTACGATGCATTTGGATCTAGCTGCACAATCTTTTTCAGTGAGCACATATGGTGCTGTGCAAGGTTTGGCAGCTCATCAGAGATAAATGTGCCCTGGCCAGAATGGCAGTCAGACCTAATTTTAGCCTCTCATGCTGTGATTGCTGGTTGTAGACTTTTACCCGCTTTTTCATTTTTAAAAAGGATGTACAGCATTTACACTTACTGCAGCCCCATCTGTTGTGAGGAACGCAATCTTACCACCTTTGCTGAAAGGATTTCCTTTGAGCAATTACATCCCAGTAGTTGAAAAATAATGAGCCCCATGATACAGGTATCATTGTCTAGAGCTCAGGATGCGAGATAAATTCTATCAGATCCAGCAGGATTAGACTACTGTTTTCGCTTGCTAAAACATGACAACGCTTTATAGTTTGGGTGCACATTTACTTTATTGTAGCAAGAACAAAGATGGTTCCTGAATGCACTGTCTCAGCCTTCATCTGTATAAAATTTGTGGATTTGACTTGAACCCAGAACTGAGTCAGGTCTGTGAGATACATTACCAACTCTGAATAGATCAGTACTGTCATCAAGAACCTCCTCCCACTTTTAAAGGAATTCTTGCCTTTCAACAGAGTCAATGTTCTTGCTCAGCTCGAGAAAGTGAACGTTATTTTCTAAGTTCCAAGTGAACAGAAGATTCCAGGTGAAAATGAAATCACTATAAAGTATTTACCTAACTGTGGCTAATTACAAATGCCATGCGAAAAGATATCTTGCTTGTATTTTTCCCATCCTCGGTTCACTCTTCCTTCATGATGCCAAGGATTTTGTGAGGTGACCTAAGGAGAGTTCGACACAATAAAGTCTGCTCCCAGGTTGTGTCCGGATGGATTTTGTTCTCGCCAGTTGTCTCCCTCCCTGAAAGCTTTGGTTACTTGCCAGTGCGCAGATGCCTGGGTGCCCCTCTGATACATAGCCCAAGTTGATCATTCTTTGGGAATGAGCATTGACAATGAATGTCAGCAGGCCAGCTTGAGCCTGGGCTCATCACAACCAAGACCAGTCTTGTCTTCCCCAATTGCTCCACTTGTACACTTCTAGCTGGCTAATGATTAGGAACTCTGACTGATTTTTCCCATCCTTATCCCAGGAGCTGAGACCAGGTGTAGGGTACCTACTGGGAGCTGTCAGCTAAATCAGCACAGATTAAGCATTGAAGGTGGGCCCTTTCCTAAATGTAAAGCTCAAAAACTCAACATTATAAACCCTTTGAGCCATTGAGAACTCTGTCAACCAGTGTTAATTACGGAGCTTTGCTGACGTGATTCTCCAATCTCATGCTTTTCTGAAACTACTGGATGGAGCTTGATTAATTAACCTGGCTTCCGTGTGGCACAGAATGATACTAATGGTGTGAGTCAATCCCTGTGGTGGTTCATGGAGGCTGCCTTCTTCCTTGCCTTGCCACCCGCAACCCCCCCCCCCCCACAACCCCAACCCTTGATTCAGAGTGGTGCCCAGTTACATAACCACTTGTCCAACACTGAAAAATGCCTGTGGTCCCTCATGGACTATGGTTTACTACCTGTGTGTATTGGCATTAAAACTAGCCAGTGTGTATAGCCTAGGCAGCAACATTTGGTACAATTATTAAAACCTCGATTTGGCCTTGTTATTTTCATTTAAAATGGATTATACTTCTTAGAAAAGTGAATGACAACCTCACATTCCTAAAAATAATGAAACTGATCCATTATGAGAACAGATTATTGCGATTTGCAACCGTTCAGTATATCCTAAGAACAATGAGGCTTTTGTCTGGGTTCATGTTTCATTAAGTGGCTAAGCTGTGAACCCTAAATTATAAGATAAGATCTAAATAGCATTTTGTGTTCTGATTAACTCATTAGATAGGTTACCTGATCAGGATGGTCCATATGTATAAAATTAAGGCCCATGGAAACAAGATGCTGTGCACTCCTACTTGATCTTTATAGTTTCCAATTTTACATCTGTGGAAGAACAGAACAGCTCCTATTAATGTGCAGGTCGTCCTTGAGTTCAGATTCCATTTGGATGAATGCATTGAGACTTATCCCAGAGACTAATCAGATACTGCTTTACACAGTTGAAAGATAGAATCATAGAGGAGGAGATTATTCAGCCCATCATGTCTGGACTGGAAGTCTTTACTATCAGAACCATTCTCCTTTACTGGATGACAAAGATTCTGCTAGAGTGTGAAAAAGACCCCTTGGCAATTGGGATGACTCTTTGCCTTGAGCAATCTTCTTCTTTCAGTCCAGAGGGTTGTACGCAGCTAACAGCGACAGTTTATCCTACCAAGATAAACCGTGGTATATAACTGAGAAACCCTATTAGCAATTACAGTAAACTTAGAAGCAACTTTAATAAATAGGTGAGATACTAAGAAAAGAACCATTTGATATCCAACAAAATTGTGTTGGTGTTCCCATAAAGCTGTTGTTGCACAAATGAATACAGAATAACAACTGTCATCAAATGATTCGGTCAGTGCAGCATGTAAAAATATATTAAAATGTTAAAGACATTACCCCCTCCACCTTTTGCTTTCATATAAAGTCCCTGGTCATTTTTAATAGAAAATGAAATGATCTATTACATTATTTGGGTTGTAGGTTTGCCTTTCTTTTCCTTTTTTGGAGAAGATCAGAGACAATGAATAATAGCTGGGGTTTGTTTGCAATGAACTTGATTTTCTTAAAACCATACAAGGTTTGCGCTTAAACTGCAGTCCACAATCAATGGAAATTATTCCCAGGGGTGTTGGGCAAAAAAGGAGAGAACCTTCTGTGTTTCTATTTGTGTCTAATACTTGATTCTGCAACACTAATATTACATTCGGTTAACTCTGAACAGAACAGAAATAGATATTTCCATTCCATGACATATTTAAAATGTGCAGTTCTTTATTGACAGTGCAATAAGGATTATGAGAGTTTAGAGATTTAAAGTCTATTCTGACTCATACAAGATGAATGTGCAGGCTTTATAAAGCGTATTTTAATTTAATCCAAATAATATCGTAACAACTAGCAACAAACTTTTTTTGAAACCAATCCGGTCATAAGAAGTGCTTTAATATATGGCTCTGCAATGAAATGCTACAGTAATTGCTATTACTAAACTGGAAACCTTCAAGCCATTCTGACAGTGGAATGTAAGATTGAAAAGAAATCTGAAACTATTGATGGCGGCTGTCAGAACCATGCTTCCATTGCTTACACTATAAATCAAAGAAAATACTATTTCAAAATCTAAGCTCTTTGGAGTAAAGCACCATTGGCTGAGGCACAGGCAGCATAATGAACACACAGACGTCTCTCATCATGATCACAGCTCTGGTGACCATAGGCAACAACCTGTCAAAAGCTGATGAGGTTCATTGAGAGGCCATCAGGAACCTTTGGGCCCCACTTGCATGGCCAGCGCCCAACGGGCATCATTAGTGTTCTTTAACTTTGCTCCTTTATAATATTAAGGATGTGGATCCTTTTGAATTACAAGTGTAATTTGGCCTTTTCTTAAATTGGATAAAAGTCATGCAGTAATGTGGCAAATAATACAAATTTCATCCTTCAGGCTTTTTCTCAAAAAGGCTTACCATAAGCAGTAGATTTGAAATTATCCTTTTACCAACCTCTCAGAACTGAAGAGCATTTCTTTGCGCAGCTGCCCACATAATGTTAATACTGATTATTTTACTGACAACTTACAAATACATATTTTTTTTAAATCGGAGTTATGGTGTGTCTATGCTCTTGCTATTAATTATCATTTGCATTTAGATTGTGCTGTATTGTTACGGTTTCACTTAACTGATAAACTTTACAGCAAATTAAACAACCAACAACCCATTTGTAGCTCACTGGGCCTATCAACTTGGTCACCAGTAGATTGAAACATGCGTTACTGATGTGTAAGGTCCCTGGAGCACTAAATTTAGCATCTCCCCCCTCCGTTCCACGCTGAGTGAGTGTTCCTCCATAATATACGGTGATATAGGTGTGGCTGTGAGGCAAACAACTTTACTGATCTACGACAGTCATTTGATCGTTTGTTGCACTGAAAGTAGGATGGGTAATCTTTTGCCTTCCACATATCTCTTACCTCAATCCTTGCGTATCCAAGGCAAATTAATTTGCGTTCCTCAAGGTGCAATATGGTATTGGGGAATGAAATTCACTACTAATGTTGGCATCAGAGACAGCTTGGAGAGGTGCAATGTATAAATCCTTTACTCACTGCTCACCCTTACCTGATCTGCCCCCATGTAATAATTTCCATTTCTCAACAACTGTCCTCTTTCTGAGCCAGATTCTCGATTTGGAGACAAATATTGACAGCTGTGCCCAGTCAACTAAAACCTACCAGAAACTCAGTTAAAACTGATAAACCCATAAGCTCACCAACGAACATGGGGAAAGATCTCACAGGACAAAAGTTGAACCCAGGTTCCAGGGGTGAAAGGACAGCCTGATGACTCATTTTACTGCAATGCTTGTTTCAGAACTGCACGAACCTTGTCCTTGTCCCTGATCTTGACTTTAGGCTTCCCAATATCTTTCTTCAGTAGGCCTGATGCTTTCTGGTGCTTTTGGTTTGGATTATAGGTGAAGTACACAATGTGTAAAGCTGTTGAATACCAAACTTATTCTACAGATAGAAGGGATCGTACTTTGATAAATGCAAAAAAACTGCGGATGTTGGAAATCCAAAACAAAAACAAAAATACCTGGAAAAACTCAGCAGGTCTGGCAGCATCTGCGGATAGGAGCACAGTTAACGTTTCAAGTCCGAATGACCCTTCAACAGAACTAAGTAAAAATAGAAGAGAGGTGAAATATAAACTGGTTTAAGGGGGGGTGGGACAGGTCGAGCTGGATAGAGGGCCAGTGATAGGTGGAGATAACCAAAAGATGTCACAGACTAAAAGACAAAGAGGTGTTGAAGGTGGTGATATTATCTAAAGAATGTGCTATTTAAGGGTAAAAAGTAGGACAAGCAAGTTACAGATAGCCCTTGTGGGGGTGGGGTGGGGTGAAGGAATCAAAAAAGGCTAAAAGGTAGAGATAAAACAATGGATGGAAATACATTTAAAAATAATGGAAATGGATGGGAAAAGAAAAATCTATATAAATTATTGGAAAAAAATGGGGGGAGGGGAGAATCAGAAAGGGGGTGGGGATGGAGGAGAGAGTTCATGATCTAAAATTGTTGAACTCAATATTCAGTCCGGAAGGCTGTAAAGTGCCTAGTCGGAAGATGAGGTGCTGTTCCTCCAGTTTAGCTTCACTGGAACAATGCAGCAAGCCAAGGACAGACATGTGGGCAAGAGAGCAGGGTGGAGTGTTGAAATGGCAAGCGACAGGGAGATCTGGGTAATGCTTGCAGACAGACCGAAGGTGTTCTGCAAAGCGGTCACCCAGTCTGCGTTTGGTCTCTCCAATGTAGAGGAAACCGCATTGGGAACAACAAATGCAGTAGATTAAATTGAGGGAAGTGCAAGTGAAATGCTGCTTCACTCGAAAGGAGTGTTTGGGCCCTTGGACAGTGAGGAGAGGGAAAGTAAAGGGGCAGGTGTTGCACCTTCTGTGGTTGCATGGGAAGGTGCCGTGGGAGGGGGTTGAGGTGTAGGGGGTGATGGAGGAGTGGACCAGGTGCCGCCAGGGGGGTGAAGGGAAGATGTGATTGGTGGTGGCATCATGCTGGAGTTGGCGGAGGCTGGTGGGGTGATAAGTGAGGACAAGGGGGACCCTATCATGTTTCTGGGAGGGAGAAGTAGGTGCTGCCAGACCTGCTGAGTTTTTCCAGGTATTTTTGTTCTTGTTTTGTTAAGGAGTGGCAATGTGGCGAGTGATGTCTGTATCTCTTTCACAAGTTGGTAAAATATGGAGAGTAATTTTAACATTGGGTGATAATGTAAAATGCATGATATCCAATCAGCTCCCCAATATCATTGTTCCTGCTTTTCATTTCTATTGTCAATGGAAACAAAAATCAGGAAAGATGTATAGCAAATGGCCAATCCAATATTTGTTTCTTATTCATTTATGGGATGTGGGTGTTGCTGGCTGGGTTGGGCCAGCATTTATTGCCCATCCCAAATTGCCCTTGAGAAGGTGGTGGTGAGCTGCCTTCTTGAACCGCTGCCGTCTCTGTGGTCTGGGTACATCCACAGTGCTGTTAGGGAGGGAGTTCCAGCATTTTGACACAGCAACAGTGAAGGAATTGTGATATATTTCCAATTCAGGATGGTGTGTGGCTTGAGGGGAACCCATTAGACCATAAGACATAGGAGCAGAAATTAGGCCATTCGGCCCATCAAGTCTGCTCTGCCATTCAATCATGGCTGATAAGTTTCTAAACTCCATTATCCCGCCTTCTCCCCGTAACCTTTGATCCCCTTACCAATCAAGAACCTACACTCCTTGGTCTTAAATACACTCAATGACCTGGCCTATTCACCACACTCTGGCTAAAGAAGTTTCTCCTCATCTCTCTTCTAAAAGGTCTTCCCTTTACTCTGAGGTGGTGACCTCAATTCGATATTACTTGCATTATGCAATTGGAAAAAATCAAAATTACCCCAATGGTGTTCAACAGCAGTGACTGTTGTTTTATGACATTGGGTGGAAGAGGTTGGGGAAGTAGGTGGGTAGGTTGAATTTTGTCCAATGCGTTTAAAGCCAAACTTGTATTTGTAAATGCGGTTTAGGTCTGGTCCTTTGGTTTTGCATGTTGTGGAGAAAAGAGCAGCACCCTCAGAATATTTAGAGACTAAGTGTGTGAAATGGATAGAGCATTTCAACCCATGTATGTGCCAGTTATCACTTCACAAGAAAATCAGCTTCTTTCCAGTAGCGTTGGAGATTGTCAAGGTTCGTTAAGCAGATAAAAGCAAAATACTGCAGATGTTGGGAATCTGCTACAAAAACAGAAAATGCTGGTAAAACTCAGCAGGTCTGACTAGAGTTAACGTTTTGAGTCTGTATGACTCTTCTTCATTAACCAGATATTACTTTCTTCTATGTTGGTTACACATGCACTTGAGACAAAAGTCTTTTAAGATGAACTAATAGTTTCTGAAAGGTGCAGTTACTGATGAGTTTGTTTTGAGTTTGTCTTAAAAACTAATAACAACTAAGTTTCTAAGCTGCTATTTAAAAATGTATCTTAATGTAACTTTTGAGGGCATTTCCAATATTATCTAAAGCGCAAAGTTAATTTCACTAAGGCAATAGAATGGAATTAAATATCTTTATTTCAACATTCTTATAATTGAAATTACAGAATGTCTAGGTTTTCGAAACAACATAAGGAGTAGGGTTGGTATAATGGTGAGATTTACCCAGCAAAAAATTAGATTCACATTTCTATATTTATAATTTACAGCCGTGTGTTAGTGTTCTGTGATTTTTAAAATAATTTCAGGCTACAGTGACATTTGACAGGGTCAGAGAGGGAATGCAAGCTAAACTGCATTTGTGTGACCAAGCAGTTTGCTTGCTTTGTGCCTTGGATTCAGCAGCTACTCCTTCCATAACTGGCGTGCTGTAGCTGCAGTGTGGACTCTCTACAAGATGATAAAGCTTAGTATTGGGAAGCACAAGAGCAGCAATATCATGGGAACACCATCCTGACTTGGACATATATCATTATTCCATCAGTGTCACTGGGTCAATATCCTAGAACTCGCTACCTAATACTACTGTGGGAGCACCATCACTGCACTGACCGCAGTGCTTTAAGAGAAAGGGCCATCACCACCTTCCCAGGGCAACTGGAAATGGCCAGTAATTGCAGCCTTACAGATGGCGCCAATATTTTGTGAACAGATATATAAAGAACCATTGCACACAGGAAGAAAATAAATGGATAATGTAAGCAGTCGATAAATAATGTGTGGGTGAACCTGAAGGAGACCAAGGGTTATTAGTACACTCAGCACTCAAATCAAAAACACATGGAATGCTGGACTGTCAAACATGCAAACCTATAAAACCTTAAAAAGCTGGCTATTCAACACTGCGTGGAATTGAATAAAAGACTAAATGACTTAGTCTTTTTTTTTATTGTTCTGGAATTCAGGATATTTATTAGTGTTTTGGAATCATATTCCTTCAGTTTATTTTCTTTCTCTGTGAAGACAGAAACGCAACGGTCTCATGAATGCTAACTTGCCAACCATTCACTTCTGGAGGAGACACGCAGTCTTTCCAGCCTCTGCGCTGCCCCACACAAGAGCCTGGAAAACAGCTGATTCGGGAATACTCAGGGCCTCGTGGCTCAGGCACTTTTGTGCTGTTGCTGTATTGGTCTAGACCACGTTGGCTTAGGTTATGCTGCACCTTGTTTCGAGTGCGTGAATTGTACGTGTGTGTGTGTGTGTGTGTGTGTGTGTGTGTGTGGGCCTATGTGTGAATGTATGACCGTGCATGTGTACACGTCTGTCTGTATGTGTGCACATGGTCATGCGCGTACATATTACGAGTTCTACTCTCTTCGCTGCACTGCAAGTCTGTATGTGGACAGGAGAAGTGCAGATGGTTAAATTTTTGCTGAGGGCTTGTTCTATGGTTTCTTGTGACATGCTGGATTGGACTGTGTCCCTTGGTGTGTCCCTCTGAAGCACTGGCACAGCACTTCCCCCATTGCTGTGATGTTAAGGAAAGCAGACCTGGAAAGGCTACTGTATAAGACGATCTGGGTAAAAGCTTTCCTCATATTGACGACAAGGTCATTTCTCGATGCTGAAGGTGCTTATCAACGGCTTATCAGCACTCGGTGCTGAGGAGAGGGTTTAAAAGTTCTAGTTATACTGGATTAAATATGTTACCAACAAAAAAAACTTTGAGTGAAATTGGTATTAGACATTAAAGCAAAATAGGTGGTGGTGAATCGACAGCCTGTTTTACAACCTGCCCAATCTTTTAACTCCATCGACCAAAAAAACCCCAAGGTTTATGGGTAGATAGGAAGGAAAGTGGAGTTTAAGACTGCAATCAGATCAACCATAATCTTATTGATTGGTGGAGCAGGTTCAGTGGGGCAAATGGCCTCTTCCTGTGCCTACTTCTTATGATCTTATGTCCTAACCCTGGCATAACCTGAGGGGACACTGGAGTGAGGAAGTGACGGAGTGGTATTGTCACTAGGTTGGTAACCCAGAGCCTCAGGGTAATGCTGTGAGGACCGGGGGTTCGAATCCCACCACAGCAGATGGTGGAATTTGAATTTAATAAAAATCTGGAATTAAAAGTCTAACGATGACCATGAAACCATTGTCGATTGTTGTAAAACCTAATGTCCTTTCAGGAAGGAAATCTGCCATCCTTACCTGGTCTGGCCTACATGTGACTCCAGACCCACACCAATGTGGTTGACTCTTAAATGCCCTCAAGGGCAATGGGATGGGCAATAAATGCTGGCCTAGCTGGCAACGCCCACATCTCAAGAATGAATATTTTAAAGAATTGAGAGAGTAAACCAAGAAGCCTCTGCTCCTCTCAAGTTGAGATGGACACAGTCCACACGCAGCTCTGCGGTGTAGGGAAGGGAGTGTGAACTGTGAGCCCATTCTGCGCACACACAAGCGGACGCGTGTGGCAAGATACCCTCTCTGCAGTCAAAACTACCTCTACTCAGCTTATAGGAGCTGGTAATATGACATTAATGTTTTGATCTTATCATTATAACTCTCATCCGGACGTTGGCAAGCTGTCAAAGCTGGAGGGCCAAAATAGGAGGCCACCATTTTGGGGTGCCCTCTCTCCAACTTTAACTGTAAAATAAAATAAATCCCCTTAGCAGCTGGGCTGCCATTCTGGAGGGAGAACAGCTCCACCTCAGCCTGTGGCCACTGCTGCTGTCGAAACCAGGCAGACAGGGGAGGACTCTAAGCCTGCCTGGAGTTTTGGCTCCCCTAGTCTTCTGCTGGAAGGCTGCCTCTAGTCAATTACACTGTGCCAAAGGCCTTAATAGGCCTTTAACAAGACCAATAGGCTACCTACTGCTTGTGGGCACACAGCTCTGTTGCCCCTATTAACTCCATCTCAAACGAGTTGGTGAACTATGAAACTAGTGTTACTATCCCAGGCCAGACCCAACCCTAAAATTTTGTTATGGTCCGGTTGGGGACCTGTAACTTTGTTATAAAGCAGAGAAAAGTGTTACTCACTAAGAATAAAACAAGATTCCATGGTGTAAACAAACAGGAGAAATTTTAGTGTACGAAAGTCAGCAAAGCAAACAGCCAACACTATCTATTTTATACTCCAACATGCAGAATTAACATGAAGTAAACATGAATTAACAGACAAACTGTGGTCAAACACACCACAAATGGCATACTAAATGCCAGATGTACCCAAGACAGATCCCCCAAATTCGTCAGCAGTCCACCCGGACATCAGTTATCACGGCAAGTCACAAAATTCTTTAAAACCTTGTCTTCTTCATGAGGGATCTCAGCTCCTCTTTTTTGAGGAGCCAGCCTCAGATTACCGTCAACAGCTACTCCAACCCAAACTGCCCCAACAACTGCCCGTCTCCCAGTTACTCAATCATTTCTCCCGCCAATGCCTCCCACGGGATTCCTGAGGCTGTGTCCCAGTGTCTAATTACTGGCACAACCCCAGCTATCTAGCTGCCCTGAGCAGAACACCACTGCTCCTTGGCTTTCCTTTGCCCCATAAGCCGGTTTCACGAGCTGGCACTACCCCCCCCCGGGTTTCTCTGGGCTCCAATCTCCCCAGCCGTACCAAGAAAATACTCCTGTTGGGATTCCCTGAGCCCCAACTCTTAGCAGCACGGACCTACCAATAGCCCCAGGGGCTTCTCTGAGCCCGAGTTCTCTCAGCAGCGTGGAGTTAATGGCAGCACTTCAGCTGCATGGGACTAGCTCTCCTCTCCATCTGCTCCTGACTCTCTGTCACGTGGGTTTGTTTTTCACACCATACCCTGGACCCGTGGTCTTTGTTTCAGGCCACACCACCTTGCCCTGCCTGACCATCCAGAACGCAGAATAATGCTGGACGGAGCATGTGTAGCTCGTCTGCCTGCTGTGCTCGGTGCTTGCGCTGAAACTCCTGGGCATGCTGGGAACTATAGTCCTCATCTCCCTGGCAACCACCGCAGAAGCACCAATGACAGGAGACGCTCTTGCTGGTGGCCATACTCAACTCTTTGTGCTGGAGCCCCAGAAACATACAGACTTCCTCACACTAGACACTGATACTTTTCTTGATATTGGTTTATTTACAGAATGCAGCATGTCTGCTTCCTACCCTGTATCTCAGCAGTCTCATTTTATACTCTTTTTGCGTGATGGTGGAAAAAAAATTAACCGATTTAAAAAAAAGCCAATTCCACCAATTGATGTGATTCCGAAAGACACTGTAACTTAAAGAAAATGTAAAGGAACTTTAAATAATTGAATGGGAACATTGTTTTGGGGACTGACGTTGCACTCTAGCCCCCCACGGTGCCCATCAGTCGCAGAGGGCCTCAAGCCTGCCAGTGAAGATCGCATACCCCCTCTCCAAGGACACCCAGCCACGAGTGCAGACACAGAAAAGGGGCAGCGAGTCAGCCAGGACCCCTGCCCACTGCCCACTGGACCTGTTTACTGCAGTCTCTCTTTATACTCTTTTGAGCACCTGTGACAGTAATCAGACTAATGAATCAAAGTAACTGAATCAACTAAGTTCAAGGGGCCTTGTAACGAAAGGATAAGGATTTAAAGGGAACTTAACAAATTGAAGCAAAATGTCGTTTTTGGGGCCAATGACCCACTCCAGCCCCCGTACTGCCCACAAGTTGCAGAAGACCTCAAGGTGGCCAATGGACACCACACATTCCTTCTCCAGGGACACCAGGCCATGAACATAGCTGTGGAACAAGTAACGATCTGGTTCCATGTTACCATTCAATAAGCTTAACTTCCATTAATATTTATCCCATACCTTGCCAGCTCGATTTCACACAATTCACCAGGCCAGTAAAATAGTTTTTCAGGGTCTGGCTGAACACTGATCTGGCAATGGACAGTGGGTGACACACCTCTTCTGTGCTAAATTGCTGTGCATGCATTGAGGGGCTGAGGTGCACTGTGCTGTGGGTCAAGGTTGTGCAGACCCGCAAAATCCATTTTCAGTGCCTCAATATGAACAGCATGAATGGAGCTGTGAGTCACAGCTGGCCACCAGGAATTTTATAATCTAAAAACGAAATGTACAAGTTGGAGGAAGTCCTGGTCAGATTGCTCTTTGAGTGCAAGAGAGACATTTCAATTAAGACCATAAGACCATAAGATGTAGGGGCAGAGGTACCCATTCAGCCCATCGAGTCTGCTCCGCCACTCAATGGCTGATCTGATAATCCTCAACTCCACTTTCCTGCCTTTTCCCCCATCATCCTTGATTCCCTTAGTGATTAAAAAAATCTAACTCAGCCTTGAATATATTTCTGGTGACAGTTCAGCGCAAAGAACCTTTATGTCGGTCCCTACAATCAGAAGACAGCCAAGGAGAAGGTCTGAATCAACATGGACGTTTCAGCCTTGAAATGAAGGTGCTGAGAGATCTATAAGGTTGTAAATGTTTGGGATAAGGTAAATCCAGAAGACTGCTTTAAAATAAGCTGTGAGGAGGCAAAGACTTAAATTAGTGAACTGCAAAATTAGGATTAAATTCGGAAAGAGCTGCTTCACAGGAACACACAGAATGAGTAACATAGTCAGTGACTGGTATTGGAAAAATGAGTGGGCCTAATCCACTGCACAAGCCAGTATATTTTGAACATATTGACATAAATTGTGTTTGCATAAGATTTGGATAGTTACTTCACAAACATCTCTCACCTGCTGTCTGGATCACAGGTATGGTATAAATTTCCTGATAATGCGCAAAATTGTAATTGCTTCACAATTGTCTCACCAAGCAACTCATGCAGTCCTAGTTGTAAGCTTTTTCTTGACGACTCAACAGAAGTCCATTTATATGTACAGGGAGAGGTGTATTTGAGGCTGTTTAGTTAGAGAAGTGCAGCAACAGCTCAACACTGAGATGAGAGGAACAACTTTGATATGAAGTAATGTAAAGAATGTATCTTTTTATTTCTGTTGGACTGCGGATTAAAATTACGATGGCTGCAGTTTGAAAGACATGTCCACTGGAACAGTGTGAGGGATATATAAAATATTGCTGTCCCGGAACAGAGTGTGCCATGAAAAGCAGGATGGTGCCAAGGAGGAGTCCGGTCTAATGGGGAACTGTCTGGCAACAATGTTTTAATTGGCTCCTGACCAGGTAATCAGGGTTTGTGTGAGAGTTGTACAGTAGAATAGCCCATAGCCTGAAAGAAAAAGACCTAAAACATCTCTCTCCTGTGTGTGTAAGATTCCAGTAATTCAGTTCATATTTCTTTCTTTTGCCACTAGTTAAAGACAAATTGTTCAAAAACAGTTATTTAATAAGTTTACAAACCTGGTGCTTGTATTCTGTTAACCTAAATTAAACAATTAGGCGGGTTGATCAAACTTTTCACATTTGTTGAGACTCGAGGAGGAGTGGGGTTTGATATTACAATGCACTATCCCCAGTGTGTCATGACAATAAATCCACCAAAACGTAAGCAAATGAGATTGTCCAGCAACGCACTGTCATAAAGATAGTTGCCTCCTGGAGAAATTTCTTCTGATCTTCTCAGCTCAAAGACATCTTAAATGCAGCAGTTATAAGGCATGTTTGACTATCTTTTTGACCGACTGCGATAGATTACAGCACCCTGCTGCATCCATATGCATTGCTTGTTATGATATATTTTGGCACCTGATAGAGGATAGACTCTCCCTGCCTTTTCCATGCATGAGTTACTTGACAAGGAGATGTGGAGTCTGAAAAGAGAGAGGCTGAATATGGGCCCAGATTGGATAACAATTTTTTTTTTGTGGTACAATCACTCATAGATGAGCTACCAAAAATTGAGAGCTAGCTTGAGGACATTCTGCATTTAACATAATGGGTTAGATAAAAATAGACTGAAAAAGTAACAGTGTGTGAATAGTACAAGCTATTACTAAGGTGCAGATCAGTTAGCAAACTTGTAGTGAGAAAGTGTTACCCTGTGAATTGCAGATCACCACAAATTCCTGGCCAATTTATGCATTAATAATGGTGTGCAAAGTTCACGTCCTTATTTTTTTTATCACAAGTAACCCTTCATCCTGCACTATGGTTTTATGCAGCTTTATTTTAGATGGAGGAGAGTTCATTGGTGCCCAACGAAATAAAGAGACAGCAGCCAATGTATTACCTCATCTTTCTCTGGCATTGGTCTACAGTTCCAGGGATTAGAGGGGTCGCACTCTCTGTCTTTCTCTCTCTTTTACTTCATCTTATCCAAGAATGTTTGAAAGTTGGCCTCAATAAAACTTGTGTTCCTTCCACTGCTTTGCTCCTCCTCTTTTGTGGAGTTGAAATCTTAAGTTCAGAGATCTTGGGTTCACAGACATCAAATTATAACAATTTTGACAGTATCTTAAGTTGCTTAATAGGAAACAAGATCAGGACCGTAGCCCAGTAGATTTCCTCAATACTTCCTATTCCTTCTCTCGAGGGAGTGTAATCTCCACATCACTTTCTTGAGCTGATACAGACTACCGGCGTACCTAAATTTAACTGGCAGGAGCCGTACTTGAAAAAGGATCAGGCAACCATGTGAAGCTCCTTTGAGGAAGAGCAGTTTAATGAGACCACCCGCTTAAGAACCCAACTGAAAAATCCCTTACAATCACGGGGAGTATCTGAAAATTGGTCAGCATGTTTAAGCTGGGGATGCTGGGTAGGAATGCATTCTCCAAGACTGATTTCTTTTTAAAGTAAACACTACCACCCGATTCTCTTCAAAGCCGAGCTGGCCCAATGCAGTATTTGGTTTCGCAGAAGTCTCCTTCATTTAGCTTGTATCGCTTGGTATATTTATAAGAAATTACTTTTGTTTAAATTGTGCAATTTACTTAATTGGGATTTAATCAGCCAAAGCTGTTTATTTGTTGCTGTTTCTTTATTACTTGCACCTGAGCTCAGCTCCTGTTTCACCTGCCTGTTTTGTTGTTTGGATTCCGTTCAATTCGCCTTGGATCTATACGTGCGGGAATTAGCTCCTTCTTCTCACAGAAAGAAGGTTCCCTTTTTGGGGCCGTTTGGAAAACCTTTGTCCACGACTTGCACGTTTGAGCATTTCCCCCTCATTCCCACACACACACACTGGGATTTAGCTTCTCGGTTTGGTCTGTTATCTCACCTTGGAAGGAGCTGTTCAGTCATTCTGAGTGTTTTTGAAGAGTTTGGGGTTATTGGGGTGAAACTTGAGCGAAAGCAGGGGGGAGGGATTTTGTCCGCATTTGTATGGCCCATGTCAGTCTTGCCTCTTGGGTGAGGTGAGAAATTCCAAAGAGTGAGTGATGCTCCCTTTCTGTAGGATAGTTCTCTCCTGCAGCTATTGTAAAACAGAACAGACAAGGAATCCCACCTTCACTCTCCTTGGCTTTACTGGTCTTTCTGACGTTCAGATACCTTAAGACGGGTTGAACTGAAGAAACTGTTCTTACATTGAATGAAAAAATACTGGCAACATTTACTATTCTTGGCTTCTAATAACAGAAATAGTAGAGCAAGTTGCTTATTGGTAGGGTGAAGGGACAGGATTTATGGACCAACTCTACTGGAAAACATTGACAGAATTCTGTGCACAACAGGGTTAACTTGTACTCATTTGCAAAATTCTGTGTTCGAATGTGATTTTTAAATGATCGGTTGAAACCTGAAAGTAATCAAATGGAGGAACTGACCTGAAACCACTTCAATTGTGAACATTTATTTGCTTTCAACCGTGGAAACCACATCAATTGCAAACAGCAAATGTTCACCTGACATCATTGGTGTTAGAGCCTCATGGATCAATGATTGGCCAGTTCCAAAGTGTGCTCACAGCAAGTGCTGGGCTGTTTAAGTGCTCACAGTGAAATGTTGTTGGTAATTAACTAAGTCCCTATAGCTATCTGCAGTACAGATAGAAGTTGTTGTTGGAAATTAACTAAGTCCCTCATGCAGCCCTTATTTGGAAATTTGTCCCTGTTAAGCACAATTAATATTGGCCAGCCTGTTAGTCTGCCTCTCAATCTCCAGTATCACAGAGTATCGAGATATAGTCAGGCGGAATATCGATATTAGGTAGAATTCATAAGTTATTAGGACCTTAAACTTTAGAGTCAAATAAATGGTTAAAATTTGTTAACAGGCAGACCGAGGCTAAAAACTTGTTTTACCCATTTACACACACACACACACACACAGGGACACACACACACACACATGGACACACACACGCATGACATACACACGCGGCCGGACGCACATGGATGGACACACGCACACACGAACACACACACGCATGACACATACGCGGACGGACACACATGGATGGACACAGACACAGGCGGACACACAGACACACATGGACACACTCACACATGAACACACACACACACATACATACACACACGTGGACATGGACGAACGGACACACGCACACATGGACACGGGCAGACGCACACACACGCACGCACAATGACATACACACATGGACACGGACGGACACACACATACACGCGGAGACACACACACACACACGGACACGCCCACACGGACACGCCCACACGGACACGCCCACACAGACGGACACACGCACACATGGACACAGGCAGACACGTACACACACGCACACACACACACATGAACACACACACACGGACACGGACAGAAACGGACAAACGCACACACGGACGGACACACATGGACAGATGCACACACTGACACACACACGTGGACACAGACGGACACACACACACATAGACGGACACGCCCACACGGACACGCCCACATGGATGGACACACAAGAAGGACACACACATGGGACATGCGTGTACACATGCACGTACAATCTGAATTTAAAGAGAGCTGAAATATTTCTGTGTTTAGAATTGAAAGGGAATTTTAAAAAGCCTTTTTCAGACAGAAGTACAAGATATGGACTAGTGTGAAGATCATGGGGGCAATTCATTCCCCCACCTACACCCAACCCCCTAATTCTCTGATGCTCAACTCCATCAAACCCCTTATCCCAACCGTACAACAGAATCGCTCCCCCCCCATCCTAACTGGCACGCCCGACCCACAGCCGCTACACCCAACCCCCTCTACCTCCACCTGTGCCCCACCACCCTCCCACTCTAACCACTCCACCCCTGCCCTTGCCCCCCCCCAACTTCCTAGCCCTCACCCCCTGTACCTCACAAATACCCAAAACACATAATCACACTATCCCCAACCACCTCACCCTAACCTCCTCCTACCTCCCTGTCACCTCCAACCTTCTACAACCCAACTCCCAGCACTGCCACCTACTCTACATCCCACAGACCCCCAAACTCTCTACATACCTCACCCACACCTAGAATATGTGAACAATTTTGGTCCCCTTATCTAAGGAAAGATATACTGGCACTGGAGGCAGTCCACAGAAGGTTCACTAGGTTGATCCCGGGTATGGAGGGATTTTCTTATGAGGAGAGGTTGAGTAGGTTGGGCCTGTACTCATTGGAGTTTAGAAGAATGAGGGGCGACTTTATTGAAACATATAAGATTCTTTGGGGCCTTCACAGGGTGGATGCTGAGAGGTTGTTTCCCCCTGTGGGAGAGTCTAGGGCCAGAGGGCATAATCTCAGAGTAAGTGGGCATCCATTTAAAACTGAGATGAGGAGGAATTTCTTCTCTCAGAGGGTAGTGAAGCTGTGGACTTTAGAGGCTGGGTCCTTGAGTATATTCAAAGCTGAGATAGACAGATTTTTACTCAGTAAGGGAATCAAGGCTTATGGGGAAAAGGCAGGAATTTGGAGTTGAGAATTATCAGATCAGCCATGATCTCATTGAATAGCGGAGCAGATTCGATGGGCTGAATGGCCTACTTCTACTCCTACATCTTATGGTCTTTTGGTCAACCCATCTCCAGCCCCCACCCCTCTACACCCCCCAAACCCTCTACAGTTCCCCAGCTGAGAGGGAGGGGGTAGAGAGAGAGAAACGGATGGGCAGAGAGGGAGGGGGGGGGGGTGGGGGTGGTGGAGGGGTAGAGAGAGAGAAAGAGAGAGAGGGGAGGGGGTAGAGAGAGAGATAGCAAAGGGGTAGAGGGAAAGACAGAGAGAGGGAGGGGTAGAGGGAGAATGGGGTAGAGAGAGGGTGAGAGAGAATAAGAGGGAGGGAGGGGGTGAGAGAGAGGGGGAAGGATGGGTAGAGAGAGGGAAAGAGAGGGAGGGGTAGGGAGAGAAAGACAGTGAGAGAAATTCTGAGGGAGCAGGTGGTAGAGAGAGAGGGATGCAAGGGTATAGAGAGAGAGGGAAAAAGAAAGAGAGGGATGAAGAGGTAGAGAGATGCAGGGAGGGGTAGAGACAGAGATAGTGAGGGAGGGGTTCAAGGAGAGATGGGTAGAGAGAGAGAGAGAGATAGAGAGAGGGAGGGGTAGAGAGGGGAGGGTAGGGAGAGGGAAGGATGCATAGAGAGAGAAAGAGTGGGTAGAAGGGGTATAGAGAGAGAGAGAGAGAGGAAGTGATAAAGAGAGAGAGGAAGGGGTGGAGAGATGGGGAGAGAGGAAGGGAGTGGTAGATATAGAGAGATAGAGCAAGGGAGGGGCAGAGAGCGTGAGGGAGGGATATCGAGGGAGGGGCAGAGAGCGAGAGGGAGAGGGAGAGAGGGGTAGAGGGAAAGAGGGAGAGGAAGAGAGAGAGAGAGCGAGGGGGAGGGAGGAAGGGGTAGAGGGAGGCCAGTAAAGACAGAGAGCAGGAGGGATGGGTAGTGAGAGAGGGGTTGGAGGGAGAGATAGAGAGAAAGAGAGGGAGTGGGGTAGAGGGAGGGAGGGGTAGAGAGAGAGGGATGGAGGATAGAGAGAGGGAGCGAGGGAGAGGAAGAGACAGAGAGAGAGAGGGTGGAAGGGGTCGAGAGAGAGGGGGAGAGAGTGGGAGGGAGGGTTAGAGACAGTGAGGGAGGAGTAGAGAGAGAGAAAGGGAGAGCTAGGGAGGGGTAAAAGAGAGAGAGGGGTCGGGAGTATAGAGAGAGAGAGAGACAGACAGAGGGAGGGATGGGTAGACAAAGAAAGGGAGCGAGGGAGGGAAAGAGAGAGAGAATGATAGAGGGGTAGAGAGAGGGAGGGAGGGGCAGACAGAGGGAGAGAGGGGTAGAGAAAGGATGCAGTGGAGAGAGAGAAGAGCGAGGGAGGGGTAGAGAGAGAGATAGGGAGGGAGAGAGGGTGGAAGGGGTAGGGAGAGATGGAGGGAGGAGCAGAGAGAGACAGAGAGAGGAGAAGGGAGGGAAGGGTCAAGAAATAGAGATAGAGAGTGGGAGGGTGGTATAGAGAGAGAGAAACAGAGAGCAAGGGAGGGGAATAGAGAGAGCGAGGGAGGGGAAGCGAAAGAGAGAGAGAGTGATGGAGGGGAAGAAAAAGAGAGAGCAAGGAAGGGTTAGAGAGAGAGAGAGGGAGAGAGTGGGAGGGGTGAGGGAGAGAGAGAGCAGGAGGGAGGTGTAGAGAGAGAAAGAGAGAGAGACTGAGGGAGTGAGGGGAAGAGAGGGAAAGAGAGATGGATGGATAATGAGAGAGAGAGTGAGGAATGGCAGGGCAGAGAGAGAGAGAGTGAGGGGTAGAGAGAGGGAAGGAGGGGTAGAGGGAAAGAGGGAGGGAGGGAGGGAATTGCAGAGAGGGAAAGAGGGAGGCGTATAGAGGGGGTAGTGAGTGGTAGAGAATGGGGAGGGAGTGGAAAGAGGGGGTAGGGAGGGAGGAGTGGTGGGGGAGGGGGGGGACAGAGGGCTGTGAGTTGACACAGTCCCGTGTAGGTACAGTTCCACAGGCCTGGGGGGCGGGGGGGGGAAGTGGAAGAGTCTGGGCCATGGGAGTTGGGTGCTGGGTCTCCCTGACTTACAGCAGAGGAAGAACTGGGGTGGGTTGGGGGCACCCCACTGGGTGGGCGATATATTGTTTTCTTTAAAGCTTTTTTATTCACGCTATCTTTTTACTTCTTTCTGATATTTCACTTTCAGGCAGAAACCCTGGCTGAGATGTGTGGTTTCCTTGCTCGGGCCCAGCCTGGATGGACACCCCCCCTGGGTTACGGTGACGCCTCCTTGCCACTTGCTGAGCTCCTTGCGGTTGCTGAAGGTGAGCTGCAGGCTCTGGGGGCTGATGCGGATCATCTTGTTGACCCTGGGCCACATTGCTCGCCAGCGCCTGGACCTCGGCGACCAGGTCCTCAATAACAGCGGCCAAGTAGACAGGGGTTGTTAGGAGGCAAGTTCCAGGATTTTGACTCAGTGACAGTGAAGGAACGGTGAATCAGGATGGTGTGTGGCTTGGAGACGAGCTCGCACGTGGTGGTGTTTCCATGAATCTGCTGCTGCCCTGTCCTTCTAGAGGCAGAGGTCGTGTGTTTGGAAGGGGATATTACAGAGCCTTGGTGAGATGCTAGCTTTTTTATTTTGTTTTAAACTTTTAAATTCAATTCCACTGCACTGTTACTGCTCAATGGTACCATATTTACTTTATTACTTAACATTGTTGACTATTTCAGTCCCACCTCCTCAACCCCAGCAAAGCATCGTCCCCTTGTTTCTCCCCAGAGTTGGCGAAGGCTTATATTCCTTTGAACCCCCAAGTGCTTCCAATTGCTAATGATCACCCTTGAGCACAGAAGATTGCTACCACTGCCTTGAAAAACTCCAATGGCTTTCCAGTGTTTTTAATGCAGGTTCGTGTTTTCCAGCGCTTCAACTCTTATTCCAAATGAGACCATCTGAAGCTGGATCGGCAGTGATTGCTGACAAACTTTCATAGATGCTGAATCGATGTCAGATCTCTCAGGTAGGGAAATGACCTCTTGTTCCATTCTTTACGTTCTCTGCTTTTCTTATTCCAATTTATCATAAACTAACAGATGATTAGTTTGCAAGTGTTAATTGAAATTATGTAAGTGATAAATGTTTGTAACCTCCAAGGAAAGGTGGCGAGGTGAATGTGAGATTAAAAACCAGAAAATGCTGGAAAGATTCAGCATGTCCAGCAGCGTCTGTGCAGAGAGAAGCAGAGTTACCGTTTCAAGCCCAATACGACTCTCCTTTAAAGGTAAATAAGGGACTTGTTCGAAATACAACCAAAGGCCGTGCTGGGCAAATATTCTTCTGTGGGTGAGATCTGATGGGTTGAGTGTTGTACATAGGGACAGGAGTAGCCCATTCAGCCTCTCTAGCCGGACAGGTCATTGACGATCTGCATCTAACTCCATCTGCTCACCTTGGTTCTGTAACCCTTACAACCCCAGCCTCACAACCTATCGATCTCACTTTTGAAATTGTCAGTTGACCCCAAGCCTCAAGGTCTTTTTGTAGTGTGGGGAACGGTAGAATAGTTCCGGATTTTCATCACCCTTTTGTGTTAATAAACGTCTTCTGGCACAGTCACCTCCTGCACAGTCTGACTCAAATTTTAAGCTAATGTCCCCTTTTAATCCTGGCTTTCCCCACTAAAGGAATTAATGTGCACAGGAGAATGAGAACCTGATCTATACAATTGGTCTTCATTAACCCTGATAGTTTTATAATTCTTGACTGTCAGTTTATTATTCTGAATCAAACCGCTTTGAGCCATTGATCCTTACTTTCAAGTTGGTCAAGCAATTTTAATATTTTAGAGAAACGTTTTGATCATTATCTAAACATTACAACCAGTATGGACGCTGGGTCTGCAGCGAATGTGGGTGCTGGGTCTGTAGCGAGTGTGGGTGCAGGGTCTGTAGAGATTGTGGGCGCTGGGTCTGTAGTGAGTGTGGGCTCTGGGTCTGTAGAGACTGTGGGCTCTGTGTCTGTAGTGAGTGTGGGCGCTGGGTCTGTAGCGAGTGTGGTCGCTGGGTCTGTAGTGAGTGTGGTCGCTAGGTCTGTAGTGAGTATGGGCGCTGGGTCTGTAGAGAGTGTGGGCGCTGGGTCTGTAGTGAATGTGGGTGCTGGGCATGTAGCGAGTGTGGGCGCTGGGTCTGTAGTGAGTGTGGGCTCTAGCTTTGTAGCGAGTGTGGGCGCTGGGTCTATAGTGAGTGTGGGCTCTGGTTCTGTAGTGAGTGTGGACGCTGGGTCTGCAGTGAGTGTGGGATCTGGATCTGTAGTGAGTGTGGGCTCTGGCTCTGTCGTGAGTGTGGGCTCTAGGTTTGTAGCGAGTGTAGGCCTTGGGTCTGCAGCGATTGTGGGTGCTGGTACTGTAGTGAGTGTGGGCGCTGGGACTGTAATGAGTGTGGATGCTAGGTCTGTAGCGAGAGAGGGTGCTGGGTCTTTAGCGAGTGTGGGCGCTGGGTCTGTAGTGAATGTGGGTGCTGGGCATGTAGCGAGTGTGGGCGCTGGGTCTGTAGTGAGTGTGGGCTCTAGCTTTGTAGCGAGTGTGGGCGCTGGGTCTATAGTGAGTGTGGGCTCTGGTTCTGTAGTGAGTGTGGACGCTGGGTCTGCAGTGAGTGTGGGATCTGGATCTGTAGTGAGTGTGGGCGCTGGGACTGTAATGAGTGTGGATGCTGGGTCTGTAGCGAGTGTGGGCGCTGGGACTGTAATGAGTGTGGATGCTGGGTCTGTAGCGAGTGTGGGCACTGGGACTGTAGTGAGAGTGGATGCTGGGTCTGTAGCGAGTGTGGGCGCTGGGTCTGTAGTGAGTGTGGGCTCTGGGTCTGTAGTGAGTGTGGTCGCTGGGTCTGTAGCGAGTGTGGGCGCTGGGTCTGTAGTGAGTGTGGGCTCTGGGTCTGTAGTGAGTGTGGTCGCTGGGTCTGTAGCGAGAGAGGGTGCTGGGTCTGTAGCGAGTGTGGGCTCTGGTTCTACAACGAGTCTGGGCTCTGGGTCTGCAATGAGTGTGGGCGCTGGGTCTGTAGTGAGTGTGGGCGCTGGGTCTGTAGTGAGTGTGGGCGCTGGGTCTGTAGCGAGTGTGGGCGCTGGGTCTGCAGCGAGTGTGGGCGCTGGGTCTGTAGTGAATGTGGGTGCTGGGTCTGTAGTGAGTGTGGGCTCTGGGTCTGTAGTGAGTGTGGGCTCTGGTTCTGTAGTGAGTCTGGGCGCGGGGTCTGTAGTGAGTGTGGGCGCTGGGTCTGTAGCGAGTGTGGGCTCTGGGTCTGCAGTGAGTGTGGGCTCTGGGTCTGTAGTGAGTGTGGGCTCTGGTTCTGTAGTGAGTCTGGGCACTGGGTCTGTAGTGAGTGTGGGCACTGGTTCTGTAGTGAGTCTGGGCGCTGGGTCTGTAGTGAGTGTGGGCTCTGGTTCTGTAGTGAGTCTGGGCACTGGGTCTGTAGTGAGTGTGGGCTCTGGGTCTGTAGTGAGTGTGGGCTCTGGTTCTGTAGTGAGTCTGGGCGCTGGGTCTGTAGTGAGTGTGGGCGCTGGGTCTGTAGCGAGTGTGGGCTCTGGGTCTGCAGTGAGTGTGGGCTCTGGGTCTGTAGTGAGTGTGGGCTCTGGTTCTGTAGTGAGTCTGGGCGCGGGGTCTGTAGTGAGTGCGGGCGCTGGGTCTGTAGTGAGTGTGGGCGCTGGGTCTGTAGCGAGTGTGGGCTCTGGTTCTGTAGTGAGTGTGGGCGCTGGGTCTGTAGCGAGTGTGAGCGCTGGGTCTGTAGTGAATATGGGTGCTGGGTCTGTAGCGAGTGTGGGTGCTGGGTCTGTAGTGAATGTGGGCTCTGGGTCTGATGTGAGTGTGGGCGCTGGGTCTGCAGTGAGTGTGGGATCTGGTTCTGTAGTGAGTGTGGGCGCTGGGTCTGCAGTGAGTGTGGGATCTGGATCTGTAGTGAGTGTGGGCGCTGGGTCTATAGTGAGTGTGGGCTCTGGATCAGTAGTGAGTGTGGGCTCTGGGTCTGTAGTGAGTGTGGGCTCTGGGTTTGTAGCGAGTGTGGGCTCTGGGTCTGTAGTGAGTGTGGATGCTGGGTCTGTAGCGAGTGTGGGTGCTGGGTCTGTAGTGAGTGTGGGCTCTGGGTCTGTTGTGAGTGTGGGCTCTGGGTCTGTAGTGAGTGTTGATGCTGGGTCTGTAGCGAGTGTGGGTGCTGGGTCTGTAGTGAGTGTGGGCTCTGGGTCTGTAGTGAGTGTGGTCGCTGGGTCTGTAGTGAGTGTGGGCTCTGGGTCTGTAGTGAGTGTTGATGCTGGGTCTGTAGTGAGTGTGGGCTCTGGGTCTGTAGCGAGTGTGGGTGATGGTTCTGTAGCGAGTGTGGGCTCTGGTTCTACAGTGAGTCTGGGCTCTGGGTCTGAAGTGAGTGTGGGCGCTGGGACTGTAGTGAGTGTGGGCGCTGATCTGTAGCGAGTGTGAGCGCTGGATCTGCAGCGAGTGTGAGCGCTGGGTCTGTAGTGAATGTGGGCTCTAGGTTTGTAGCCAGTGTGGGTGCTGGGTCTATAGTGAGTGTGGGCTCTGGTTCTGTAGTGAGTGTGGGCGCTGTGTCTGCAGTGAGTGTGGGATCTGGATCTGTAGTGAGTGTGGGCGCTGGGTCTGCAGTGAGTGTGGGATCTGGATCTGTAGTGAGTGTGGGCTCTGGGTCTGTAGCGAGTGTGGGTGATGGGTCTGTAGCTAGTGTGGGCTCTGGTTCTACAATGAGTCTGGGCTCAGGGTCTGCAATGAGTGTGGGCGCTGGGTCTGTAGTGAGTGTGGGCGCTGGGTCTGTAGCGTGTGTGGGCGCTATGTCTGTAGTGAGTGTGGGCGCTGGGTCTGTAGTGAGTGTGGGCGCTGGGTCTGTAGCGAGTGTGGGCGCTGGGTCAGCAGCGAGTGTGAGCGCTGGGTCTGTAGTGAATGTGGGTGCTGGGTCTGTAGCGAGTGTGGGTGCTGGGTCTGTAGTGAATGTGGGCTCCAGGTTTGTAGCGAGTGTGGGCACTGGGTCTATAGTGAGTGTGGGCTCTGGTTCTGTAGTGAGTGTGGGCGCTGGGTCTGCAGTGAGTGTGGGATCTGGATCTGTAGTGAGTGTGGGCTCTGGTTCTACAACGAGTCTGGGCTCTGGGTCTGCAATGAGTGTGGGCGCTGGGTCTGTAGTGAGTGTGGGCGCTGGGTCTGTAGCGAGTGTGAGCGCTGGGTCTGCAGCGAGTGTGAGCGCTGGGTCTGTAGTGAATGTGGGTGCTGGGTCTGTAGCGAGTGTGGGTGCTGGGTCTGTAGTGAATGTGGGCTCTAGGTTTGTAGCGAGTGTGGGCGCTGGGTGTATAGTGAGTGTGGGCTCTGGTTCTGTAGTGAGTGTGGGCTCTGGGTCTGTCGTGAGTGTGGGCTCTAGGTTTGTAGCGAGTGTGGGCGCTGGGTCTGCAGCGATTGTGGGTGCTGGTACTGTAGCGAGTTTGGCTCTGGTTCTGTAGTGAGTCTGGGCTCTGGGTCTGTAGTGAGTGTGGGCTATGGGTCTGTAGTGAGTGTGGGCGCTGAGTCTTTAGTGAGTGTGGGTGCTGGGTCTGTAGTGAGTGTGGGCGCTGAGTCTGTAGTGAGTGTGGGTGCTGGGTCTGTAGTGAGTGTGGGCGCTGGGACTGTAGTGAGTGTGGGCGCTGATCTGTAGCGAGTGTGGGCGCTGGGTCTGTAGCGTGTGTGGGCGCTGTATCTGTAGTGAGTGTGGGCGCTGGGTCTGTAGTGAATATGGGTGCTGGGTCTGTAGCGAGTGTGGGCGCTGGGTCTGTAGTGAATATGGGCTCTGGTTCTGTAGTGAGTGTGGGCGCTGGGTCTGTAGCGAGTGTGAGCGCTGGGTCTGTAGTGAATATGGGTGCTGGGTCTGTAGTGAATGTGGGCTCTGGTTCTGTAGTGAGTGTGGGCGCTGGGTCTGCAGTGAGTGTGGGATCTGGTTCTGTAGTGAGTGTGGGCGCTGGGTCTGCAGTGAGTGTGGGATCTGGATCTGTAGTGAGTGTGGGCGCTGGGTCTATAGTGAGTGTGGGCTCTGGTTCTGTAGTGAGTGTGGGCTCTAGGTTTGTAGCGAGTGTGGGCTCTGGGTCTGCAGCGAGTGTGGGTGCTGGTACTGTAGCGAGTGTGGGCACTGGGACTGTAGTGAGTGTGGATGCTGGGTCTGTAGCGAGTGTGGGTGCTGGGTCTGTAGCGAGTGTGGGCTCTGGGTCTGTTGTGAGTGTGGGCTCTGGGTCTGTAGTGAGTGTTGATGCTGGGTCTGTAGCGAGTGTGGGTGCTGGGTCTGTAATGAGTGTGGGCTCTGTGTCTGTTGTGAGTGTGGGCTCTGGGTCTGTAGTGAGTGTTGATGCTGGGTCTGTAGTGAGTGTGGGCTCTGGGTCTGTAGCGAGTGTGGGTGAAGGTTCTGTAGCAAGTGTGGGCCCTGGGTCTGTAGTGAGTGTGGGCGCTGATCTGTAGCGAGTGTGGGCGCTGGGTCTGCAGCCAGTGTGAGCGCTGGGTCTGTAGTGAATGTGGGCTCTAGGTTTGTAGCAAGTGTGGGCGCTGGGTCTATAGTGAGTGTGGGCTCTGGTTCTGTAGTGAGTGTGGGCGCTGCGTCTGCAGTGAGTGTGGGATCTGGATCTGTAGTGAGTGTGGGCTCAGGGTCTGCAATGAGTGTGGGCGCTGTGTCTGTAGTGATTGTGGTCGCTGGGTCTGTAGTGAGTGTTGATGCTGGGTCGGTAGTGAGTGTGGGTGATGGGTCTGTAGCGAGTGTGGGCTCTGGTTCTACAGTGAGTCTGGGCTCTGGGTCTGCAGTGAGTGAGGGCGCTGGGTCTGTAGTGAGTGTGGGCGCTGGGTCTGTAGCGAGTGTGGGCGCTGGGTCTGCAGCGAGTGTGAGCGCTGGGTCTGTAGTGAATGTGGGTGCTGGGTCTGTAGCGAGTGTGGGTGCTGGGTCTGTAGTGAATGTGGGTTCTAGGTTTGCAGCGAGTGTGGGCGCTGGGTCTATAGTAAGTGTGGGCTCTGGTTCTGTAGCGAGTGTGGGCACTGGGACTGTAGTGAGTGTGGATGCTGGGTCTGTAGCGAGTGTGGGCGCTGGGTCTGTAGTGAGTGTGGGCGCTGGGTCTGTAGTGAGTGTGGGCGCTGAGTCTGTAGCGTGTGTGGGCGCTGTGTCTGTAGTGAGTGTGGGCGCTGGGTCTGTAGTGAGTGTGGGGGCTGGGTTTGTAGCGAGTGTGGGCGCTGGGTCTGTAGTGAGTGTGGGCGCTGCGTCTGTAGTGAGTGTGGGCGCTGGGTCTTTAGTGAGTGTGGGCGCTGGGTCTGTAGTGAGTGTGGGCTCTTGTTCTGTAGCGAATGTGGGCTCTGGTTCTGTAGTGAGTGTTGGCTCTGGGTCTGTAGTGAGTGTGGGCACTGGGTCTGTAGTGAGTGTGGGCACTGGGTCTGTAGTGAGTGTGGGCTCTTGTTCTGTAGCGAATGTGGGCTCTGGTTCTGTAGTGAGTGTTGGCTCTGGGTCTGTAGTGATTGTGGGCGCTGGGTCTGCAGCGAGTGTGGATGCTGGGTCTGTAGTGAGTGTGGATGCTGGGTCTGTAGTGAGTGTGGGCGCTGGGTCTGCAGTAAGTGTGGGCGCTGGGTCTGCAGTGAGTGTGGCCGCTGTGTCTGTAGTGAGTGTGGGCGCTGGGTCTGCAGTAAATGTGGGCGCTGGGTCTGCAGTGAGTGTGGGCGCTGGGTCAGTAGTGAGTGTGCGCGCTGGGTCTGTAGCGAGTGTGGGCTCTGTGTCTGTAGTGAGTTTGGGCGCTGGGTCTTTAGTGAGTGTGGGCTCTGGGTCTGTAGTGAGTGTGGGCGCTGGGTCTGTAGTGAGTTTGGGCACTGGGTCTTTAGTGAGTGTGGGCGCTGGGTCTATAGTGAGTTTGGGCGCTGGATCTGTATTGAGTGTGGGCGCTTGGTCTTTTGTGAGTGTGGGCACTGGGTCTGTAGTGAGTTTGGGCGCTGGGTCTTTAGTGAGTGTGAGCGCTGGGTCTTTAGTGAGAGTGGGCGCTGGATCTGTATTGAGTGTGGGCGCTTGGTCTTTTGTGAGTGTGGGCACTGGGTCTGTAGTGAGAGTGGGAGCTGGGTCTGTAGCGAGTGTGGGTGCTGGGTCTGCAGTGAGTGTGAGCGCTGGGTCTGTAGTGAATGTGCGTGCTGGGTCTGTAGCGAGTGTGGGCGCCACGTCTATAGTGAGTGTGGGCTCTGGTTCTGTAGTGAATGTGGGCGCTGGGTCTGCAGTGAGTGTGGGATCTGGATCTGTAGTGAGTGTGGGCTCTGGGTCTGTTGTGAGTGTGGGCTCTAGGTTTGTAGCGAGTGTAGGCTCTGGGACTATAGCGAGTGTGGGCGCTGGGTCGATAGCGAGTGTGGGCGCTGGGTCTATACTGAGTGTGGGCTCTGGTTCTGTAGTGAGTGTGGGCGCTGGGTCTGCAGTGAGTGTGGGATCTGGATCTGTAGTGAGTGTGGGCTCTGGGTCTGTCGTGAGTGTGGGCTCTAGGTTTGTAGCGAGTGTAGGCTCTGGTTCTGCAGCGTGTGTGAGTGCTGGTACTGTAGCGAGTGTGGGCACTGGGACTGTAGTGAGTGTGGATGCTGGGTCTGTAGCGAGTGTGGGTGCTGGGTCTGTAGTGAGTGTGGGCTCTGGGTCTGTAGTGAGTGTTGATGCTAGGTCTGTAGTGAGTGTTGATGCTAGGTCTGTAGTGAGTGTGGGCTCTGGATCTGTAGCGAGTGTGGGTGATGGGTCTCTAGCGAGTGTGGGCTCTGGTTCTACTGTGAGTCTGGGCTCTGGGTCTGTAGTGAGTGTGGGCGCTGGGTCTGTAGTGAGTGTGGGCGCTGGGTCTGTAGCGAGTGTGGGCGCTGGGTCTGCAGCGAGTGTGAGCGCTGGGTCTGTAGTGAATGTGGGTGCTGGGTCTGTAGCGAGTGTGGATGCTGGGTCTGTAGTGAATGTGGGCTCTAGGTTTGTAGCGAGTGTGGGTGCTGGGTCTATAGTGAGTGTGGGCTCTGGTTCTGTAGTGAGTGTGGGCGCTGGGTCTGTGGGGAGTTTAGCCACTGGTTCTGTAGCGAGTGTGTGCTCTGTGTCTGTCGGGAGTGTGAGCTCTGGGTCCATATAGAGTTTTGGCGCTCTCCCTGTAGTGAGTGTGGGCTCTGGGTCTGTAGTGAGTGTGGGTGCTTGGTCTGTAGTTAGTGTGGGTGCTGGGTCTTTATTGAGTGTGGGCGCTGGGTCTGTAGTGAGTGTGGGCGCTGGGTCTGCAGTAATTGTGGGCGCTGGGTCTGCAGTGAGTGTGGCCGCTGTGTCGGCAGTGAGTTTGGGTGCTGGGTCTGCAGTAAGTGTGGGCACTGGGTCTGCAGTGCGTGTGGGCGCTGGTTCTGTAGTGAGTGCGGGCGCTGGGTCTGTATTGAGTGTGGGCGCTGGGACTGTAGCAAGTGTGGGCGCTGGGTCTGCAGTGAGTGTGAGCGCTGGGTCTGTAGTGAATGTGGGTGCTGGGTCTGTAGCGAGTGTGGGTGCTGGGTCTATAGTGAGTGTGGGCTCTGGTTCTGTAGTGAGTGTGGGCGCTGGGTCTGCAGTGAGTGTGGGATCTGGATCTGTAGTGAGTGTGGGCTCTGGGTTTGTCGTGAGTGTGGGCTCTAGGTTTGTAGCGAGTGTAGGCTCTGGGTCTGCAGCGTGTGTGGGTGCTGGTACTGTAGCGAGTGTGGGCACTGGGACTGTAGTGAGTGTGGATGCTGGGTCTGTAGTGAGTGTTGGCGCTGTGTCTGTAGTGAGTGTGGGCTCTGGGTCTGTTGTGAGTGTGGGCTCTAGGTTTGTAGCGAGAGTGGGCGCTGGGTCTGCAGTGAGTGTGGGATCTGGATCTGTAGTGAGTGTGGGCTCTGGGTCTGTCGTGAGTGTGGGCTCTAGGTTTGTAGCGAGTGAAGGCTCTGGTTCTGCAGCGTGTGTGAGTGCTGGTACTGTATCGAGTGTGGGCACTGGGACTGTAGTGAGTGTGGATGCTGGGTCTGTAGCGAGTGTGGGTGCTGGGTCTGTAGTGAGTGTGGGCTCTGGGTCTGTAGTGAGTGTTGATGCTAGGTCTGTAGTGAGTGTTGATGCTAGGTCTGTAGTGAGTGTGGGCTCTGGATCTGTAGCGAGTGTGGGTGATGGGTCTCTAGCGAGTGTGGGCTCTGGTTCTACTGTGAGTCTGGGCTCTGGGTCTGTAGTGAGTGTGGGCGCTGGGTCTGTAGTGAGTGTGGGCGCTGGGTCTGTAGTGAATGTGGGTGCTGGGTCTGCAGCGAGTGTGAGCGCTGGGTCTGTAGTGAATGTGGGTGCTGGGTCTGTAGCGAGTGTGGATGCTGGGTCTGTAGTGAATGTGGGCTCTAGGTTTGTAGCGAGTGTGGGTGCTGGGTCTATAGTGAGTGTGGGCTCTGGTTCTGTAGTGAGTTTGGGCGCTGGGTCTGTGGGGAGTTTAGCCACTGGTTCTGTAGCGAGTGTGTGCTCTGTGTCTGTCGGGAGTGTGAGCTCTGGGTCCATATAGAGTTTTGGCGCTCTCCCTGTAGTGAGTGTGGGCTCTGGGTCTGTAGTGAGTGTGGGTGCTTGGTCTGTAGTTAGTGTGGGTGCTGGGTCTTTATTGAGTGTGGGCGCTGGGTCTGTAGTGAGTGTGGGCGCTGGGTCTGCAGTAATTGTGGGCGCTGGGTCTGCAGTGAGTGTGGCCGCTGTGTCGGCAGTGAGTTTGGGCGCTGGGTCTGCAGTAAGTGTGGGCACTGGGTCTGCAGTGCGTGTGGGCGCTGGTTCTGTAGTGAGTGCGGGCGCTGGGTCTGTATTGAGTGTGGGCGCTGGGACTGTAGCAAGTGTGGGCGCTGGGTCTGCAGTGAGTGTGAGCGCTGGGTCTGTAGTGAATGTGGGTGCTGGGTCTGTAGCGAGTGTGGGTGCTGGGTCTATAGTGAGTGTGGGCTCTGGTTCTGTAGTGAGTGTGGGCGCTGGGTCTGCAGTGAGTGTGGGATCTGGATCTGTAGTGAGTGTGGGCTCTGGGTTTGTCGTGAGTGTGGGCTCTAGGTGTGTAGCGAGTGTAGGCTCTGGGTCTGCAGCGTGTGTGGGTGCTGGTACTGTAGCGAGTGTGGGCACTGGGACTGTAGTGAGTGTGGATGCTGGGTCTGTAGTGAGTGTTGGCGCTGTGTCTGTAGTGAGTGTGGGCTCTGGGTCTGTTGTGAGTGTGGGCTCTAGGTTTGTAGCGAGAGTGGGTGCTGGGTCTGCAGTGAGTGTGGACTCTTGGTCTGTAGTGAGTATGGGCGCTGGGTCTGTAGTGAATGTGGGCGCTGGGTCTGTAGTGAATGTGGGCGCTGGGTCTATAGTGAGTGTTGGCTCTGGTTCTGTAGTGAGTGTGGGCGCTGGGTCTGCAGTGAGTGTGGGACCTGGATCTGTAGTGAGTGTGGGCGCTGGGCCTGTAGTGAGTGTGGGCGCTGGGACTGTAGCGAGTGTGGGCGCTGGGTCGGTAGCGAGTGTGGGCTCTTGGTCTGTAGTGAGTCTGGGCGCTGGGTCTGTAGTGAATGTGGGCGCTGGGTCTATAGTGAGTGTTGGCTCTGGTTCTGTAGTGAGTGTGGGCGCTGGGTCTGCAGTGAGTGTGGCACCTGGATCTGTAGTGATTGTGGGCACTGGGACTGTAGTGAGTGTGGATGCTGGGTCTGTAGCGAGTGTGGGCGCTGGGTCTGTAGTGAGTGTGGATGCTGCGTCTGTAGCGAGTGTGGGCGCTGAGTCTGTAGTGAGTGTGGGCTCTGGCTCTGTTGTGAGTGTGGGCTCTGGTTCTGTACTGAGTCTGGGCGCTGGGTCTGTAGCGAGTGTGGGCTCTAGGTTTGTAGCGAGTGTGGTCTCTGGGTCTGCAGTGAGTGTGGGCTCTGGGACTGTAGTGAGTGTGGATGCTGGGTCTGTAGTGAATGTGCGTTCTAGGTTTGCAGCGAGTGTGGGCGCTGGGTCTATAGTAAGTGTGGGCTCTGGTTCTGTAGCGAGTGTGGGCACTGGGACTGTAGTGAGTGTGGATGCTGGGTCTGTAGTGAGTGTGGGCGCTGGGTCTGTAGCGTGTGTGGGCGCTGTGTCTGTAGTGAGTGTGGGCGCGCGGTCTGTAGTGAGTGTGGGCGCTGGGTTTGTAGCGAGTGTGGGCGCTGGGTCTGTAGTGAGTGTGGGCGCTGGGTCTGTAGTGAGTGTGGGCGCTGGGCCTGTAGTGAGTGTGGGCGCTGGGTCTTTAGTGAGTGTGGGCGCTGGGTCTGTAGTGAGTGTGGGCTCTTGTTCTGTAGCGAATGTGGGTGCTGGGTCTGTAGTGATGGTGGGCGCTGGGTCTGCAGCGAGTGTGGATGCTGGGTCTGTAGTGAGTGTGGATGCTGGGTCTGTAGTGAGTGTGGGCGCTGGGTCTGCAGTAAGTGTGGGCGCTGGGTCTGCAGTGAGTGTGGCCGCTGTGTCTGTAGTGAGTGTGGGCGCTGGGTCTGCAGTAAATGTGGGCGCAGGGTCTGCAGTGAGTGTGGGCGCTGGGTCAGTAGTGAGTGTGCGCGCTGGGTCTGTAGCGAGTGTGGGCTCTGTGTCTGTAGTGAGTTTGGGCGCTGGGTCTTTAGTGAGTGTGGGCGCTGGGTCTGTAGTGAGTTTGGGCGCTAGGTCTTTAGTGAGTGTGGGCGCTGGGTCTTTAGTGAGAGTGGGCGTGGGATCTGTATTGAGTGTGGGCGCTGGGTCTTTAGTGAGTGTGGGCGCTGGGTCTGTAGCGAGTGTGGGTGCTGGGTCTGCAGTGAGTGTGAGCGCTGGGTCTGTAGTGAATGTGGGTGCTGGGTCTGTAACGAGTGTGGGCGCCACGTCTATAGTGAGTGTGGGCTCTGGTTCTGTAGTGAGTGTGGGCGCTGGGTCTGCAGTGAGTGTGGGATCTGGATCTGTAGTGAGTGTGGGCTCTGGGTCTGTCGTGAGTGTGGGCTCTGGGTCTGTCGTGAGTGTGGGCTCTAGGTTTGTAGCGAGTGTAGGCTCTGGGACTATAGCGAGTGTGGGCGCTGGGTCGGTAGCGAGTGTGGGCGCTTGGTCTATACTGAGTGTGGTCTCTGGTTCTGTAGTGAGTGTGGGCGCTGGGTCTGCAGTGAGTGTGGGATCTGGATCTGTAGTGAGTGTGGGCTCTGGGTCTGTCGTGAGTGTGGGCTCCAGGTTTGTAGCGAGTGTAGGCTCTGGGTCTGCAGCGTGTGTGGGTGCTGGTACTGTAGCGAGTGTGGGCACTGGGACTGTAGTGAGTGTGGATGCTGGGTCTGTAGCGAGTGTGGGTGCTGGGTCTGTAGTGAGTGTGGGCTCTGGGTCTGTTGTGAGTGTGGGCTCTAGGTTTGTAGCGAGAGTGGGCGCTGGGTCTGCAGTGAGTGTGGACTCTGGTTCTGTAGTGAGTGTGGGCGCTGGGACTGTAGCGAGTGTGGGCGCTGGGTCGGTAGCGAGTGTGGGCGCTTGGTCTGTAGTGAGTATGGGCGCTGGGTCTGCAGTGAGTGTGGGACCTGGATCTGTAGTGAGTGTGGATGCTGCGTCTGTAGCGAGTGTGGGCGCTGGGTCTGTAGTGAATGTGGGTTCTGGCTCTGTTGTGAGTGTGGGCTCTGGTTCTGTACTGAGTCTGGGCGCTGGGTCTGTAGCGAGTGAGGGCTCTAGGTTTGTAGCGAGTGTGGGCTCTGGGTCTGCAGTGAGTGTGGGCTCTGGTTCTGTAGTGAGTTTGGGCGCTGGGTCTGTAGCGAGTGTGGGCTCTGGGTCTGTAGTGAATGTGGGCTCTAGGTTTGTAGCGAGTGTGGGCTCTGGGTCTTTAGTGAGTGTGGGCTCTGGTTCTGTAGTGAGTGTGGGACCTGGATCTGTAGTGAGTGTGGGCGCTGGTACTGTAGCGAGTGTGGGCGCTGGGTCTGTAGTGAGTGTGGGCTCTGGCTCTGTTGTGAGCGTGGGCTCTGGTTCTGTATTGAGTCTGGGCACTGGGTCTGTAGTGAGTGTGGGCTCTGGGTCTGCAGTGAGTGTGGGCTCTGGTTCTGTAGTGAGTCTGGGCGCTTGGTCTGTAGTGAGTGTGGGCTCTGGTTCTGTAGTGAGTGTGGGCGCTGGGTCTGCAGTGAGTGTGGGATCTGGATCTGTAGCGATGTGGGCGCTGGGTCTGTAGTGAGTGGGGGCTCTGGGTCTGATGTGAGTGTGGGCTCTGGTTCTGTAGTGAGTCTGGGCGCTGGGTCTGTAGCGAGTGTGAACTCTAGGTTTGTAGCGAGTGTGGGCTCTGGGTCTGCAGTGAGTGTGGGCTCTAGGTTTGTAGCGAGTGTGGGCTCTGGGTCTGCAGTGAGTGTGGGCTCTAGGTTTGTAGCGAGTGTGGGCTCTGGGTCTGCAGTGAGTGTGGGCTCTAGGTTTGTAGGGAGTGTGGGCTCTGGTTCTGTAGTGAGTCTGGGCGCTGGGTCTGTAGCGAGTGTGGGCTTGGGTCTATAGTGATTGTGGGCGCTGGGTCTGTAGTGAATGTGGGCTCGTGTTCTGTAGCGAATGTGGGCACTGGTTCTGTAGTGAGTGAGGGCTCTGGGTCTGTAGTGAGTGTGGGCACTGGGTCTGTAGTGAGTGTGGGCTCTGGTTCTGTAGCTAGTGTGGGTGCTGGGTCTGTAGTGATTGTCGGCGCTGGGTCAGCAGCGAGTGTGGATGCTGGGTCTGTAGTGAGTGTGGATGCTGGGTCTGTAGTGAGTGTGGGCGCTGGGTCTGCAGTAAGTGTGGGCGCTGGGTCAGCAGTGAGTGTGGCCACTGTGTCTGTAGTGAGTGTGGGCGCTGGGTCTGCAGTAAATGTGGGCGCTGGGTCTGCAGTGAGTGTGGGCGCTGGGTCTGTAGTGAGTGTGGGCGCTGGGTCTGTAGTGAGTGTGGGCGCTGGGTCTGTAGTGAATGTGGGCGCGGGGTCTGTAGTGAGTGTGGGCGCTGGGTCTGTAGCGTGTGTGGGCGCTGTGTCTGTAGTGAGTGTGGGCGCTGGGTCTGTAGTGAGAGTGGGCGCTGGGTCTGTAGTGAGAGTGGGCTCTGTGTCTGTAGTGAGTTTGGGCGCTGGGTCTTTAGTGAGTATGGGCTCTGGGTCTGTAGTGAGTCTGGGCGCTGGGTCTTCAGTGAGTGTGGGCGCTGGGTCTGTAGTGAGAGTGGGCGCTGGATCTGTATTGAGTGTGGGCGCTGGGTCTGTAGTGAGTTTGGGCGCTGGGTCTGTAGTGAGAGTGGGCGCTGGGTCTGCAGTAAGTGTGGGCGCTGGGTCTGCAGTGAGTGTGGCCGCTGTGTCTGTAGTGAGTTTGGGCGCTGGGTCTGCAGTAAGTTTGGGCGCTGGGTCCGCATTGAGTGTGGGCGCTGGTTCTGTAGTGAGTGCGGGCGCTGGGTCTGTAGTGAGTGTGGGCGCTGGGACTGTAGTGAGTGTGCGCGCTGGGTCTGTAGCGAGTGTGGGCACTGGGTCAGTAGTGAGTGTGGGCTCTGGGTCTGCAGTGAGTGTGGGCTCTGGGTCTGCAGTGAGTGTGGGCTCTGGGTCTGTCGTGAGTGTGGGCTCCAGGTTTGTAGCGAGTGTAGGCTCTGGGTCTGCAGCGTGTGTGGGTGCTGGTACTGTAGCGAGTGTGGGCACTGGGACTGTAGTGAGTGTGGATGCTGGGTCTGTAGCGAGTGTGGGTGCTGGGTCTGTAGTGAGTGTGGGCTCTGGGTCTGTTGTGAGTGTGGGCTCTAGGTTTGTAGCGAGAGTGGGCGCTGGGTCTGCAGTGAGTGTGGACTCTGGTTCTGTAGTGAGTGTGGGCGCTGGGACTGTAGCGAGTGTGGGCGCTGGGTCGGTAGCGAGTGTGGGCGCTTGGTCTGTAGTGAGTATGGGCGCTGGGTCTGTAGTGAATGTGGGCGCTGGGTCTATAGTGAGTGTTGGCTCTGGTTCTGTAGTGAGTGTGGGCGCTGGGTCTGCAGTGAGTGTGGGACCTGGATCTGTAGTGAGTGTGGATGCTGCGTCTGTAGCGAGTGTGGGCGCTGGGTCTGTAGTGAATGTGGGTTCTGGCTCTGTTGTGAGTGTGGGCTCTGGTTCTGTACTGAGTCTGGGCGCTGGGTCTGTAGCGAGTGAGGGCTCTAGGTTTGTAGCGAGTGTGGGCTCTGGGTCTGCAGTGAGTGTGGGCTCTGGTTCTGTAGTGAGTTTGGGCGCTGGGTCTGTAGCGAGTGTGGGCTCTGGGTCTGTAGTGAATGTGGGCTCTAGGTTTGTAGCGAGTGTGGGCTCTGGGTCTAAAGTGAGTGTGGGCTCTGGTTCTGTAGTGAGTGTGGGACCTGGATCTGTAGTGAGTGTGGGCGCTGGTACTGTAGCGAGTGTGGGCGCTGGGTCTGTAGTGAGTGTGGGCTCTGGCTCTGTTGTGAGCGTGGGCTCTGGTTCTGTATTGAGTCTGGGCACTGGGTCTGTAGTGAGTGTGGGCTCTGGGTCTGCAGTGAGTGTGGGCTCTGGTTCTGTAGTGAGTCTGGGCGCTTGGTCTGTAGTGAGTGTGGGCTCTGGTTCTGTAGTGAGTGTGGGCGCTGGGTCTGCAGTGAGTGTGGGATCTGGATCTGTAGCGATGTGGGCGCTGGGTCTGTAGTGAGTGGGGGCTCTGGGTCTGATGTGAGTGTGGGCTCTGGTTCTGTAGTGAGTCTGGGCGCTGGGTCTGTAGCGAGTGTGGACTCTAGGTTTGTAGCGAGTGTGGGCTCTGGGTCTGCAGTGAGTGTGGGCTCTAGGTTTGTAGCGAGTGTGGGCTCTGGGTCTGCAGTGAGTGTGGGCTCTAGGTTTGTAGCGAGTGTGGGCTCTGGGTCTGCAGTGAGTGTGGGCTCTAGGTTTGTAGGGAGTGTGGGCTCTGGTTCTGTAGTGAGTCTGGGCGCTGGGTCTGTAGCGAGTGTGGGCTTGGGTCTATAGTGATTGTGGGCGCTGGGTCTGTAGTGAATGTGGGCTCTTGTTCTGTAGCGAATGTGGGCACTGGTTCTGTAGTGAGTGAGGGCTCTGGGTCTGCAGTGAGTGTGGGCACTGGGTCTGTAGTGAGTGTGGGCTCTGGTTCTGTAGCTAGTGTGGGTGCTGGGTCTGTAGTGATTGTCGGCGCTGGGTCAGCAGCGAGTGTGGATGCTGGGTCTGTAGTGAGTGTGGATGCTGGGTCTGTAGTGAGTGTGGGCGCTGGGTCTGCAGTAAGTGTGGGCGCTGGGTCAGCAGTGAGTGTGGCCACTGTGTCTGTAGTGAGTGTGGGCGCTGGGTCTGCAGTAAATGTGGGCGCTGGGTCTGCAGTGAGTGTGGGCGCTGGGTCTGTAGTGAGTGTGGGCGCTGGGTCTGTAGTGAGTGTGGGCGCTGGGTCTGTAGTGAGTGTGGGCGCGGGGTCTGTAGTGAGTGTGGGCGCTGGGTCTGTAGCGTGTGTGGGCGCTGTGTCTGTAGTGAGTGTGGGCGCTGGGTCTGTAGTGAGAGTGGGCGCTGGGTCTGTAGTGAGAGTGGGCTCTGTGTCTGTAGTGAGTTTGGGCGCTGTGTCTTTAGTGAGTATGGGCTCTGGGTCTGTAGTGAGTCTGGGCGCTGGGTCTTCAGTGAGTGTGGGCGCTGGGTCTGTAGTGAGAGTGGGCGCTGGATCTGTATTGAGTGTGGGCGCTGGGTCTGTAGTGAGTTTGGGCGCTGGGTCTGTAGTGAGAGTGGGCGCTGGGTCTGCAGTAAGTGTGGGCGCTGGGTCTGCAGTGAGTGTGGCCGCTGTGTCTGTAGTGAGTTTGGGCGCTGGGTCTGCAGTAAGTGTGGGCGCTGGGTCCGCATTGAGTGTGGGCGCTGGTTCTGTAGTGAGTGCGGGCGCTGGGTCTGTAGTGAGTGTGGGCGCTGGGACTGTAGTGAGTGTGCGCGCTGGGTCTGTAGCGAGTGTGGGCACTGGGTCAGTAGTGAGTGTGGGCTCTGGGTCTGCAGTGAGTGTGGGCTCTGGGTCTGCAGTGAGTGTGGGCACTGGGTCTGTAGCGAGTGTGGGCGCTGGGTTTGTAGGGAGTGTAGCCACTGGGTCTGTAGCGAGTGTGTGCTCTGGGTCTGTCGGGAGTGTGAGCTCTGGGTCTATATAGAGTTTTGGCGCTGTGTCTGTAGTGAGTGTGGGCTCTGGGTCTGTAGTGATTGTGGGCTCTGGGTCTGTAGTGAGTGTGGGCTCTGTGTCTGTAGTGAGTGTGGGCTCTGAGTCTGTAGTGAGTGTTGATGCTGGGTCGGTAGTGAGTGTGGGCTCTTGGTCTGTAGCGAGTGTGGGTGATGGGTCTGTAGCGAGTGTGGGCTCTGGTTCTACAGTGAGTCTGGGCTCTAGGTCTGTAGTGAGTGAGGGCGCTGGGTCTGTAGCGAGTGTGGGCGCTGGGTCTGCAGCGAGTGTGAGCGCTGGGTCTGTAGTGAATGTGGGTGCTGGGCCTGTAGTGAGTGTGGGTGCTGGGTCTGTAGTGAGTGTGGGCGCTCGGTCTGCAGTGAGTGTGCGCGCTGGGTCTATAGTGAGTGTGGGTGCGGGGTCTTTAGTGAGTGTGGGCGCTGTGTCTGTAATGTGTGTGTGCTCTGTGTCTGTACTGAGTATTGGCTCTGTTTCTGTAGCGAGTGTGGGCGCTTGGTCTGTAGTGAGTGTGGGCTCTGGGTCTGTAGTAAGTGTGGGCGCTGGTTCTGTAGTGAGTGTGGGCGCTGGGTCTGTAGCGAGTGTGGGCACTGGTTCTGTAGTGAGTGTGGGCTCTGGGTCTGCAGTGAGTGTGGGCACTGGTTCTGTAGTGAGTGTGGGCGCTGGGTCTGTAGCGAGTTTTGGCAGTGGGTCTGTAGCGATTGTGGGCTCTAGGTCTGTAGTGATTGCGGGCACTGAGTCTGTAGGGAGTGTGGGCTCTGGGTCTGTAGCGAGTTTGGGAACTATGTCAGTAGGGAGTGTGGTCTCTGGGTCTGTAGCGAGTGTGGGCGCTGGGTCTGCAGTGAATGTGGGCTCTTGGTCTGTAGGGAGTGTGGGCTCTTTGGGCTGTAGTGTGTGTGGGCGCTGGGTCTGTAGTGAGTGTGGGCGCTGGATCTGCAGTGAATGTGGGCTCTGGGTCTGCAGTGAGTGTGGGTGCTGGGTCTGTAGTGATTGTGGGCTCTTGCTCTGTAGTGAGTGAGGGCTCTGTTTCTGCTGCGAGTGTGGGCTCTTGGCCTGTAGTGAGTGTGGGCTCTGGGTCTGTAGTGAGTGTGGGCGCTGGGTCTGTAGTGAGTGTGGGCACTGGTTCTGTAGTGAGTGTGGGCACTGTGTCTGTAGCGAGTGTGGGCGCTGTGTCTGTAGTGAGTGTGGGCTCTGGGTATGCAGTGAGTGTGGGCACTTGTTCTGTAGCGAGTGTGGGCGCTGGATCTGTAGCGAGTGTTTGCACTGGGTCTGTAGCGAGTGTGGGCGCTGGGTCTGTAGCGAGTGTGGGCTCTGAGTCTGTAGTGAGTGTGGGCACTGAATCTGTAGGGAGTGTTTGCACTGGGTCTGTAGCGAGTTTGGGAACTGGGTCTGTAGCGAGTGTGGGCGCTGGGTCTGCAGTGAGTGTGCGCGCTGTGTCTGTAGTGAGTGTGGACGCTGTGTCTGTAGTGAGTTTGGGCGCTGGGTCTGCAGTAAGTGTGGGCGCTGGGTCCGCATTGAGTGTGGGCGCTGGTTCTGTAGTGAGTGCGGGCGCTGGGACTGTAGTGAGTGTGCGCGCTGGGTCTGTAGCGAGTGTGGGCACTGGGTCAGTAGTGAGTGTGGGCTCTGGGTCTGCAGTGAGTGTGGGCTCTGGGTCTGCAGTGAGTGTGGGCACTGGGTCTGTAGTTAGTGTGGGCGCTGGGTCTGTAGTGAGTGTGGGCGCTGGGTCTGCAGTGAGTGTGGGCTTTGGTTCTGTAGTCAGTGTGGCTGCTGTTTCTGTAGCGAGTCTTTGCACTGGGTCTGTAGCGAGTGTGGGCTCTGGGTCTGTAGCGAGTTTTGGCGCTGGGTCTGTAGCCATTGTGGGCTCTGGGTCTGTAGTGATTGTGGGCACTGAGTCTGTAGTGAGTGTGGGCTCTGGGTGTGTAGCGAGTTTGGGAACTGGTTTAGTAGGGAGTGTGGGCTCTGGTCTGTAGCGAGTGTGGGCGCTGGGTCTGCACTGAATGTGGGCTCTGGGTCTGTAGGGAGTGTGGGCTCTTTGGGCTGTAGTGAGTGTGGGCTCTGGGTCTGTAGTGAGTGTGGGCGCTGGATCTGCAGTGAATATGGGCTCTGGGTCTGCAGTGAGTGTGGGCTCTGTGTCTGTAGCGAGTGTGGGCGCTGGGTTTGTAGCGATTGTAGGCAATGTTTCTGTAGCAAGTGTGGGCGCTGGGTCTATAGCGAGTGTGGGCGCTGGGTCTGTAGGCTTTTTGGGCACTGGGACTGCAGAGAGTGTGGTTTCTGGTTTTGCAGTGAATGTGGGCGTTGGGTCTGTACTGAGTGTGGGCATTGGGTCTGTAGTGTGTGTGGGCGCTGGGTCTGTAGTGAGTGTTGGCACTGGGTCTGCAGCAAGTGTGGGCGCTGGGTCTGTAGTGTGTGTGGGCTCTGGGTCTGTAGTGAGTGTGGGCGCTGGGTCTGTAGTGAGTGTGGGCACTGTTTCTGCAGTGAGTGTGGGCACTGGTTTTGTAGCGAGCGTGGGCGCTGGGTCTGCAGCGAGTGTGGGTGCTGGTTGTGTCGTGAGTGTGGGCGCTGTGTCTGTCGAGAATGTGGGCACTGGTTCTGTATCAAGTGTGGGCGCAGGGTCTGCAGTGAGTGTGGGCTCTGTGTCTGTAGTGAGTGTGGGATCTGGGTCTGAAATGAGTATGGGCGCTGGGTCTGCAGTGAGAGTGGGCATTGGGACTGCAGTGAGTGTGGGCGCTGGGTCTGCAGTGAGTGTGGGCGCTGGTTCTGTAGCGAGTGTGGGATCCGTGTCTGAAATGAGTATGGGCGCTGGGTTTGCAGTGAGAGTGAGTGCTGGGTCTGTAGTGAGTGTGGGCTCTAGGTTTGTAGCGAGTGAGGGCTCTGGGTCTGTAGTGAGAGTGGGCTCTGGTTCTGTAGTGAGTGTGGGCTCTGGGTCTGTAGAGAGTGTGGGATCTGGATCTGTAGTGAGTGTGGGCCCTGGGTATGTCGCGAGTGTTAATGCTGGTTCTGTAGTGAGAGTGAGCGCTGGGTCTGTAGTGAGTGTGGGCGCTGGGACTTTAGTGAGTGTGGGCGCTGGGTCTGTAGTGAGTTTGGGCGTTGGGTCTGTAGTGAGTGTGGGCGCTGGGTCTATATTGAGTGTGGGTGCTGGGTCTGCAATGAGTGTGGGCACTGGGTCTATAGTGAGTGTGTGCACTGGGTCTGTAGTGAGTGTGTGCTCTGTGTCTGTAGCGAGTGTGGGCGCTGGGTCTGTAGTGAGTGTGGGCGTTGGGTCTGTAGTGAGTGTGGGCTCTGGGTCTGTAGTGAGTATGGGCTCTGTTTCTGTAGCGAGTGTGGGCGCTGTGTCTGTAGTGAGTTTGGGCGCTGGGTCTGTATGGAGTGTGGGCTCTGGGTCTGTCGCGAGTGTGGGCGCTGGGTGTGTAGTGAGTGTGGGCGCTGGTTCTGAAGTGAGTGTGGGCTCTGGGTATGCAGTGAGTGTGGGCACTGGTTCTGTAGTGAGTGTGGGCGCTGGATATGTAGCGAGTGTTTGCACTGGGTCTGTAGCGAGTGTGGGCGCTGTGTCTGTAGCGAGTTTTGGTGCTGGGTCTGTAGCGATTGTGGGCTCTGGGTCTGTAGTGATTGTGGGCACTGAGTCTGTAGTGAGTGTGGTCTCTGGGTCTGTAGCGAGTGTGGGCGCTGGGTCTGCAGTGAATGTGGGCTCTGGGTCTGTAGGGAGTGTGGGCTCTTTGGGCTGTAGTGTGTGTGGGTGCTGGGTCTGTAGTGAGTGTGGGCGCTGGATCTGCAGTAAATGTGGGCTCTGGGTCTGCAGTGAGTCTGGGTGCTGTGTCTGTAGTGATTGTGGGCTCTTGCTCTGTAGTGAGTGAGGGCTCTGGGTCTGCAGCGAGTGTGGGCTCTGGGCCTGTAGTGAGTGTGGGTGCTGGGTCTGTAGTGAGTGTGGGCGCTGGGTCTGCAGTGAGTGTGTGCGCTGGGTCTGTAGTGACTGTGGACGCTGGGTCTTTAGTGAGTGTGGGCGCTGTGTCTGTAGTGAGTGTGGGTGCTGGGTCTGTAGTGAGTGTGGGTGCTGGGTCTGTAGTGAATGTGGGCGGTGGGACTTTAGTGAGTTTGGGCGCTGGTTCTGTAGTGAGTGTGGGCGCTGGGTCTGTAGTGAGTGTGGGCGGTGGGACTTTAGTGAGTTTGGGCGCTGGTTCTGTTGTGAGTGTTGGCTCTGTGTCTGTAGTGAGTGTGGGTGCTGGGTCTGTAGTGAGTGTGGGCGGTGGGACTTTAGTGAGTTTGGGCGCTGGTTCTGTAGTGAGTGTGGGCGCTGGGTCTGTAGTGAATGTGGTCGCTGGATCTATGGTGAGTGTGGGCGCTGGGTCTGCAGTGAGTGTGGGCGCTGGGTCTATAGTGAGTTTGGGTGCTGGTTTTGCAACGAGTGTGGGCACTGGTTCTGTAGCGAGTGTGGGCACTGTGTCTGTAGTGAGTGTGTGTCCTGTTTCTGAAGTGAGTGTGGGCGCTGGGTCTGTCGAGAGTATGGGCGGTGGGTCTGTAGCGAGTGTTGGCTCTGGGTCTGTAGCGAGGTTTGGCGCTGAGTCTGTAGCGAGTGTGGGCGCTGGGTCTGTAGTGAGTGTGGGCTCTGGGTCCGCAGTGAGTGTGGGCACTGGTTCTGCAGTGAGTGTGGGCACTGGTTCTGTAGTGAGTGTGGGCGCTGGGTCTGTTACGAGTGTAGCCACTGGGTCTGTAGCGAGTGTGGGCTCTGGGTCTGTAGCGAGTTTTGGCGCTGGGTCTGTAGCAATTGTGGGCTCTGGGTCTGTAGTGATTGTGGGCACTGAGTCTGTAGGGAGTGTGGGCTCTGGGTCTGTAGCGAGTTTGGGAACTGGGTCAGTAGGGAGTGTGGGCTCTGGTCTGTAGCGAGTGTGGGGGCTGGGTCTGCAGTGAGTGTGGGCTCTGGGTCTGTAGGGAGTGTTGGCGCTGGTTTTGTAGCGAGTGTAGGCAATGGGTCTATAGCGAGGGTGGGCGCTGGGTCTGTAGGGAGTATTGGCACTGGGACTGCAGCGAGTGTGGTTTCTGGTTCTGCAGTGAGTGTGGGCTCTGGGTCTGTAGTGAGTGTGCGCACTGGTTCTGCAGTGAGTGTGGGCACTGGTTCTGTAGCGAGCGTGGGCTCTGGGTCTGCAGCGAGTGTTGGCGCTTGGTGTGTAGCGAGTGTGGGCGCTGGTTCTGTAGAAGTGTGGCCGCAGGGTCTGCAGTGAGTGTGGGTGCTGTGTCTATAGTGAGTGTTGGCTCTGGGTCTGTAGTGCATGTGGGCGCTGGATCTGTAGTGAGTGTGGGCTGTGGGTCTGTAGTGAGTGTGGGCGCTGGGTCTGTAGTGAGTGTGGGCTCTGGGTCTGCAGTGAGTGTTGGCACTGGTTCTGTAGTGAGTGTGGGCCCTGGGTCTGTATCGAGTGTAGCCACTGTGTCTGTAGCGATTGTGGGCTCTAGTTCTGTAGTGATTGCGGGCACTGAGTCTGTAGGGTGTGTGGGCTCTGGTCTGTAGCGAGTGTGGGCTCTGGGTCTGTAGGGAGGGTGGGCTCTTTGGGCTGTAGTCAGTGTGAGCGCTGGGTTTGTAGCGAGTGTGGGCGCTGGGTCTGTAAGGATTTTGGGCACTGGGACTGCAGAGAGTGTGGTTTCTGGTTCTGCAGTGTGTGTGGGCGCTGGGTCTGTATTGAGTGTGGGCGCTGGGTCTGTAGTGTGTGTGGGTTCTGGGTCTGTAGTGAGTGTGGGCAATGGTTCTGCAGTGAGTGTGGGCACTGGTTCTGTAGTGAGCGTGGGCGCTGGGTCTGCAGCGAGTGTGGGTGCTGTTTGTGTAGTGAGTGTGGGCGTTGGGTCTGTAGAGAGTGTGGGCACTGGTTCTGTAGCAAGTGTGGGCGCAGGGTCTGCAGTGAGTGTGGGGTCTGTGTCTGTTGTGAGTGTGGGATCTGGGTCTGAAATGAGTATGGGCGCTGGGTCTGCAGTGAGAGTGGGCACTGGGACTACAGTGAGTGTGGGCGCTGGTTCTGAAGCGAGTGTGGGATCCGTGTCTGAAATGCGTATGGGCGCTGGGTTTGCAGTGAGAGTGAGTGCTGGGTCTGTAGTGAGTGTGGGCTCTAGGTTTGTAGCGAGTGTGGGCGCTGGGTCTGTAGTGAGTGTGGGCTCTGGTTCTGTAGTGAGTGTGGGCTCTGGGTGTGTAGAGAGTGTGGGATCTGGATATGTAGTGAGTGTGGGCCCTGGGTCTGTCGCGAGTGTGGGCGCTGGTTCTGTAGTGAGAGTGAGCGCTGAGTCTGTAGTGAGTGTGGGTGCTGGGACTTTAGTGAGTGTGGGTGCTGGGTCTGTAGTGAGTGTGGGCGTTGGGTCTGTAGTGAGTGTGGGCGCTGGGACTCAATTGAGTGTGGGCGCTGGGTCTGCAGTGAGTGTGGGCGTTGTGTCTGTAGTGAGTGTGGGCTCTGGGTCTGTAGTGAGTATGGGCTCAGTTTCTGTAGCGAGTGTGGGCGCTGGGTCTGTAGTGAGTGTGGGCGCTGGGTCTGTAGTGAATGTGGGCTCTGGGTCTGTAGGGAGTGTGGGCTCTGGGTCTGTAGCGAGTGTGGGCGCTGGGTCTGCAGTGAGTGTGGGCTCTGGGTCTGTAGTGAGTGTGGGCACTGGTTCTGTAGTGAGTGTGGGCGCTGTGTCTGTAGCGAGTGTGGGTACTGGGTCTGTAGCGAGTTTTGGCACTGGGTCTGTAGCGATTGTGGTCTCTAGGTCTGTAGTGATTGCGGGCACTGAGTCTGTAGGGAGTGTGGGCTCTGGGTCTGTAGCGAGTTTGGGAACTATGTCAGTAGGGAGTGTGGTCTCTGGGTCTGTAGCGAGTGTGGGCGCTGGGTCTGCAGTGAATGTGGGCTCTTGGTCTGTAGGGAGTGTGGGCTCTTTGGGCTGTAGTGTGTGTGGGCGCTGGGTCTGTAGTGAGTGTGGGCGCTGGATCTGCAGTGAACGTGGGCTCTGGGTCTGCAGTGAGTGTGGGAGCTGGGTCTGTAGTGATTGTTGGCTCTTACTCTGTAGTGAGTGAGGGCTCTGTTTCTGCAGCGAGTGTGGGCTCTGGGCCTGTAGTGAGTGTGGGTGCTGGGTCTGTAGTGAGTGTGGTCGCTGGGTCTGCAGTGAGTGTGCGCGCTGGGTCTATAGTGAGTGTGGGCGCTGGGTCTTTAGTGAGTGTGGGCGCTGTGTCTGTAGTGTGTGTGGGCTCTGTGTCTGTAGTGAGTATTGGCTCTGGTTCTGTAGTGAGTGTGGGCGCTGGGTCTGTATCGAGTGTAGCCACTGGGTCTGTAGTGAGTGTGGTCGCTGGGTCTGTAGCGAGTTTTGGTACTGGGTCTGTAGCGATTGTGGGCTCTAGTTCTGTAGTGATTGCGGGCACTGAGTCTGTAGGGAGTGTGGGCTCTGGGTCAGTAGCGAGTGTGGGCTCTGATCTGTAGTGAGTTTGAGCGCTGGGTTTGTAGCGAGTGTGGGCGCTGGGTCTGTAAGGATTTTGGGCACTGGGACTGCAGATAGTGTGGTTTCTGGTTCTGCAGTGTGTGTGGGCGCTGGGTCTGTATTGAGTGTGGGCGCTGGGTCTGTAGTGTGTGTGGGTTCTGGGTCTGTAGTGAGTGTGGGCAATGGTTCTGCAGTGAGTGTGGGCACTGGTTCTGTAGCGAGCCTGGGCGCAGGGTCTGCAGCGAGTTTGGGTGCTGTTTGTGTACTGAGTGTGGGCGTTGGGTCTGTAGAGAGTGTGGGCACTGGTTCTGTAGCAAGTGTGGGCGTAGGGTCTGCAGTGAGTGTGGGGTCTGTGTCTGTTGTGAGTGTGGGATCTGGGTCTGAAATGAGTATGGGCGCTGGGCCTGCAGTGAGAGTGGGCACTGGGACTGCAGTGAGTGTGGGCGCTGGTTCTGAAGCGAGTGTGGGATCCGTGTCTGAAATGCGTATGGGCGCTGGGTTTGCAGTGAGAGTGAGTGCTGGGTCTGTAGTGAGTGTGGGCTCTAGGTTTGTAGCGAGTGTGGGCTCTGGGTCTGTATTGAGTGTGGGCTCTGGTTCTGTAGTGAGTGTGGGCTCTGGGTGTGTAGAGAGTGTGGGATCTGGATATGTAGTGAGTGTGGGCCCTGGGTCTGTCGCGAGTGTGGGCGCTGGTTCTGTAGTGAGAGTGAGCGCTGAGTCTGTAGTGAGTGTGGGTGCTGGTACTTTAGTGAGTGTGGGCGCTGGGTCTGTAGTGAGTGTGGGCGTTGGGTCTGTAGTGAGTGTGGGCGCTGGGTCTATATTGAGTGTGGGCGCTGGGTCTGCAGTGAGTGTGGGCGCTGTGTCTGTAGGGAGTGTGGGCTCTGGGTCTGTAGTGAGTATGGGCTCAGTTTCTGTAGCGAGTGTGGGCGCTGGGTCTGTAGTGAGTGTGGGTGCTGGGTCTGTAGTGAATGTGGGCTCTGGGTCTGTAGGGAGTGTGGGTTCTGGGTCTGTAGTAAGTGTGGGCGCTGGTTCTGTAGTGAGTGTGGGCGCTGGGTCTGTAGCGAGTGTGGGCGCTGGGTCTGTAGTGAGTGTGTGCTCTGTGTCTGCAGTGAGTGTGGGCACTGGTTCTGTAGTGAGTGTGTGCTCTGTGTCTGCAGTGAGTGTGGGCGCTGGTTCTGTAGTGAGTGTGGGCGCTGGGTCTGTAGCGAGTGTGGGCGCTGGGTCTGTAGCGAGTTTTGGCAGTGGGTCTGTAGCGATTGTGGGCTCTAGGTCTGTAGTGATTGCGGGCACTGAGTCTGTAGGGAGTGTGGGCTCTGGGTCTGTAGCGAGCTTGGGAACTATGTCAGTAGGGAGTGTGGTCTCTGGGTCTGTAGCGAGTGTGGGCGCTGGGTCTGCAGTGAATGTGGGCTCTTGGTCTGTAGGGAGTGTGGGCTCTTTGGGCTGTAGTGTGTGTGAGCGCTGGGTCTGTAGTGAGTGTGGGCGCTGGATCTGCAGTGAATGTGGGCTCTGGGTCTGTAGTGATTGTGGGCTCTTGCTCTGTAGTGAGTGAGGGCTCTGGGTCTGCAGCGAGTGTGGGCTCTGGGCCTGTAGTGAGTGTGGGTGCTGGGTCTGTAGTGAGTGTGGGCGCTGGGTCTGCAGTGAGTGTGCGCGCTGGGTCTATAGTGAGTGTGGGCGCTGGGTCTTTAGCGAATGTGGTCGCTGGGTCTGTAGTGAGTGTGGTCGCTAGGTCTGTAGTGAGTATGGGCGCTGGGTCTGTAGAGAGTGTGGGCGCTGGGTCTGTAGTGAATGTGTTTGCTGGGCATGTAGCGAGTGTGGGCGCTGGGTCTGTAGTGAGTGTGGGCTCTAGCTTTGTAGCGAGTGTGGGCGCTGGGTCTATAGTGAGTGTGGGCTCTGGTTCTGTAGTGAGTGTGGACGCTGGGTCTGCAGTGAGTGTGGGATCTGGATCTGTAGTGAATGTGGGCTCTGGCTCTGTCGTGCGTGTGGGCTCTAGGTTTGTAGCGAGTGTAGGCCTTGGGTCTGCAGTGATTGTGGGTGCTGGTACTGTAGTGAGTGTGGGCGCTGGGACTGTAATGAGTGTGGATGCTGGGTCTGTAGCGAGAGAGGGTGCTGGGTCTTTAGCGAGTGTGGGCGCTGGGTCTGTAGTGAATGTGGGTGCTGGGCATGTAGCGAGTGTGGGCGCTGGGTCTGTAGTGAGTGTGGGCTCTAGCTTTGTAGCGAGTGTGGGCGCTGGGTCTATAGTGAGTGTGGGCTCTGGTTCTGTAGTGAGTGTGGGCGCTGGGTCTGTAGCGAGTTTTGGCAGTGGGTCTGTAGCGATTGTGGGCTCTAGGTCTGTAGTGATTGCGGGCACTGAGTCTGTAGGGAGTGTGGGCTCTGGGTCTGTAGCGAGTTTGGGAACTATGTCAGTAGTGAGTGTGGGCTCTGGGTCTGTAGTGAGTGTGGGCTCTGGGTTTGTAGCGAGTGTAGGCTCTGGGTCTGCAGCGTGTGTGGGCGCTGGTACTGTAGCGAGTGTGGGCTCTGGGTCTGTAGTGAGTGTGGATGCTGGGTCTGTAGCGAGTGTGGGTGCTGGGTCTGTAGTGAGTGTGGGCTCTGGGTCTGTTGTGAGTGTGGGCTCTGGGTCTGTAGTGAGTGTTGATGCTGGGTCTGTAGCGAGTGTGGGTGCTGGGTCTGTAGTGAGTGTGGGCTCTGGGTCTGTAGTGAGTGTTGATGCTGGGTCTGTAGTGAGTGTGGGCTCTGGGTCTGTAGTGAGTGTTGATGCTGGGTCTGTAGTGAGTGTGGGCTCTGGGTCTGTAGCGAGTGTGGGTGATGGTTCTGTAGCGAGTGTGGGCTCTGGTTCTACAGTGAGTCTGGGCTCTGGGTCTGAAGTGAGTGTGGGCGCTGGGACTGTAGTGAGTGTGGGCGCTGATCTGTAGCGAGTGTGAGCGCTGGATCTGCAGCGAGTGTGAGCGCTGGGTCTGTAGTGAATGTGGGCTCTAGGTTTGTAGCCAGTGTGGGTGCTGGGTCTATAGTGAGTGTGGGCTCTGGTTCTGTAGTGAGTGTGGGCGCTGTGTCTGCAGTGAGTGTGGGATCTGGATCTGTAGTGAGTGTGGGCTCTGGGTCTGTAGCGAGTGTGGGTGATGGGTCTGTAGCTAGTGTGGGCTCTGGTTCTACAATGAGTCTGGGCTCAGGGTCTGCAATGAGTGTGGGCGCTGGGTCTGTAGTGAGTGTGGGCGCTGGGTCTGTAGCGTGTGTGGGCGCTATGTCTGTAGTGAGTGTGGGCGCTGGGTCTGTAGTGAGTGTGGGCGCTGGGTCTGTAGCGAGTGTGGGCGCTGGGTCAGCAGCGAGTGTGAGCGCTGGGTCTGTAGTGAATGTGGGTGCTGGGTCTGTAGCGAGTGTGGGTGCTGGGTCTGTAGTGAATGTGGGCTCCAGGTTTGTAGCGAGTGTGGGCACTGGGTCTATAGTGAGTTTGGGCTCTGGTTCTGTAGTGAGTGTGGGCGCTGGGTCTGCAGTGAGTGTGGGATCTGGATCTGTAGTGAGTGTGGGCTCTGGTTCTACAACGAGTCTGGGCTCTGGGTCTGCAATGAGTGTGGGCGCTGGGTCTGTAGTGAGTGTGGGCGCTGGGTCTGTAGCGAGTGTGAGCGCTGGGTCTGTAGTGAATGTGGGTGCTGGGTCTGTAGCGAGTGTGGGTGCTGGGTCTGTAGTGAATGTGGGCTCTAGGTTTGTAGCGAGTGTGGGCGCTGGGTGTATAGTGAGTGTGGGCTCTGGTTCTGTAGTGAGTGTGGGCTCTGGGTCTGTCGTGAGTGTGGGCTCTAGGTTTGTAGCGAGTGTGGGTGCTGGGTCTGCAGCGATTGTGGGTGCTGGTTCTGTAGCGAGTGTGGGCTCTGGTTCTGTAGTGAGTCTGGGCTCTGGGTCTGTAGTGAGTGTGGGCACTGGGTCTGTAGTGAGTGTGGGCGCTGAGTCTGTAGTGAGTGTGGGTGCTGGGTCTGTAGTGAGTGTGGGCGCTGATCTGTAGCGAGTGTGGGCGCTGGGTCTGTAGCGTGTGTGGGCGCTGTATCTGTAGTGAGTGTGGGCGCTGGGTCTGTAGTGAGTGTGGGCGCTGCGTCTGTAGCGAGTGTGGGCGCTGGGTCTGTAGTGAATATGGGCTCTGGTTCTGTAGTGAGTGTGGGCGCTGGGTCTGTAGCGAGTGTGAGTGCTGGGTCTGTAGTGAATATGGGTGCTGGGTCTGTAGTGAATGTGGGCTCTGGTTCTGTAGTGAGTGTGGGCGCTGGGTCTGCAGTGAGTGTGGGATCTGGATCTGTAGTGAGTGTGGGCGCTGGGTCTATAGTGAGTGTGGGCTCTGGTTCTGTAGTGAGTGTGGGCTCTAGGTTTCTAGCGAGTGTGGGTTCTGGGTCTGCAGCGAGTGTGGGTGCTGGTACTGTAGCGAGTGTGGGCACTGGGACTGTAGTGAGTGTGGATGCTGGGTCTGTAGCGAGTGTGGGTGCTGGGTCTGTAGCGAGTGTGGGCTCTGGGTCTGTTGTGAGTGTGGGCTCTGGGTCTGTAGTGAGTGTTGATGCTGGGTCTGTAGCGAGTGTGGGTGCTGGGTCTGTAATGAGTGTGGGCTCTGTGTCTGTTGTGAGTGTGGGCTCTGGGTCTGTAGTGAGTGTTGATGCTGGGTCTGTAGTGAGTGTGGGCTCTGGGTCTGTAGCGAGTGTGGGTGAAGGTTCTGTAGCAAGTGTGGGCCCTGGGTCTGTAGTGAGTGTGGGCGCTGATCTGTAGCGAGTGTGGGCGCTGGGTCTTTAGTGAGTGTGGGCGCTGGGTCTGTAGTGAGTGTGGGCTCTTGTTCTGTAGCGAATGTGGGCTCTGGTTCTGTAGTGAGTGTTGGCTCTGGGTCTGTAGTGAGTGTGGGCACTGGGTCTGTAGTGAGTGTGGGCACTGGGTCTGTAGTGAGTGTGGGCTCTTGTTCTGTAGCGAATGTGGGCTCTGGTTCTGTAGTGAGTGTTGGCTCTGGGTCTGTAGTGATTGTGGGCGCTGGGTCTGCAGCGAGTGTGGATGCTGGGTCTGTAGTGAGTGTGGATGCTGGGTCTGTAGTGAGTGTGGGAGCTGGGTCTGCAGTAAGTGTGGGCGCTGGGTCTGCAGTGAGTGTGGCCGCTGTGTCTGTAGTGAGTGTGGGCGCTGGGTCTGCAGTAAATGTGGGCGCTGGGTCTGCAGTGAGTGTGCGCGCTGGGTCTGTAGCGAGTGTGGGCTCTGTGTCTGTACTGAGTTTGGGCGCTGGGTCTTTAGTGAGTGTGGGCTCTGGGTCTGTAGTGAGTGTGGGCGCTGGGTCTGTAGTGAGTTTGGGCGCTGGGTCTTTAGTGAGTGTGGGCGCTGGGTCTATAGTGAGTTTGGGCGCTGGGTCTTTAGTGAGTGTGAGCGCTGGGTCTTTAGTGAGAGTGGGCGCTGGATCTGTATTGAGTGTGGGCGCTTGGTCTTTTGTGAGTGTGGGCACTGGGTCTGTAGTGAGAGTGGGAGCTGGGTCTGTAGTGAGTGTGGGCGCTGGGTCTGTAGCGAGTGTGGGTGCTGGGTCTGCAGTGAGTGTGAGCGCTGGGTCTGTAGTGAATGTGGGTGCTGGGTCTGTAGCGAGTGTGGGCGCCACGTCTATAGTGAGTGTGGGCTCTGGTTCTGTAGTGAGTGTGGGCGCTGGGTCTGCAGTGAGTGTGGGATCTGGATCTGTAGTGAGTGTGGGCTCTGGGTCTGTTGTGAGTGTGGGCTCTAGGTTTGTAGCGAGTGTAGGCTCTGGGACTATAGCGAGTGTGGGCGCTGGGTCGGTAGCGAGTGTGGGCGCTGGGTCTATACTGAGTGTGGGCTCTGGTTCTGTAGTGAGTGTGGGCGCTGGGTCTGCAGTGAGTGTGGGATCTGGATCTGTAGTGAGTGTGGGCTCTGGGTCTGTCGTGAGTGTGGGCTCTAGGTTTGTAGCGAGTGTAGGCTCTGGTTCTGCAGCGTGTGTGAGTGCTGGTACTGTAGCGAGTGTGGGCACTGGGACTGTAGTGAGTGTGGATGCTGGGTCTGTAGTGAATGTGGCTGCTGGGTCTGTAGCGAGTGTGGATGCTGGGTCTGTAGTGAATGTGGGCTCTAGGTTTGTAGCGAGTGTGGGTGCTGGGTCTATAGTGAGTGTGGGCTCTGGTTCTGTAGTGAGTGTGGGCGCTGGGTCTGTGGGGAGTTTAGCCACTGGTTCTGTAGCGAGTGTGTGCTCTGTGTCTGTCGGGAGTGTGAGCTCTGGGTCCATATAGAGTTTTGGCGCTCTCCCTGTAGTGAGTGTGGGCTCTGGGTCTGTAGTGAGTGTGGGTGCTTGGTCTGTAGTTAGTGTGGGTGCTGGGTCTTTATTGAGTGTGGGCGCTGGGTCTGTAGTGAGTGTGGGCGCTGGGTCTGCAGTAATTGTGGGCGCTGGGTCTGCAGTGAGTGTGGCCGCTGTGTCGGCAGTGAGTTTGGGCGCTGGGTCTGCAGTAAGTGTGGGCACTGGGTCTGCAGTGCGTGTGGGTGCTGTTTCTTTAGTGAGTGTGGGCGCTGTGTCTGTAATGTGTGTGTGCTCTGTGTCTGTACTGAGTATTGGCTCTGTTTCTGTAGCGAGTGTGGGCGCTGGGTCTGTAGTGAGTGTGGGCGCTGGTTCTTTAGTGAGTGTGGGCGCTGTGTCTGTAATGTGTGTGTGCTCTGTGTCTGTACTGAGTATTGGCTCTGTTTCTGTAGTAAGTGTGGGCGCTGGTTCTGTAGTGAGTGTGGGCGCTGGGTCTGTAGCGAGTGTGGGCGCTGGTTCTGTAGTGAGTGTGGGCTCTGGGTCTGCAGTGAGTGTGGGCACTGGTTCTGTAGTGAGTGTGGGCGCTGGGTCTGTAGCGAGTTTTGGCAGTGGGTCTGTAGCGATTGTGGGCTCTAGGTCTGTAGTGATTGCGGGCACTGAGTCTGTAGGGAGTGTGGGCTCTGGGTCTGTAGCGAGTTTGGGAACTATTTCAGTAGGGAGTGTGGTCTCTGGGTCTGTAGCGAGTGTGGGCGCTGGGTCTGCAGTGAATGTGGGCTCTTGGTCTGTAGGGAGTGTGGGCTCTTTGGGCTGTAGTGTGTGTGGGCTCTGGATCTGCAGTGAATGTGGGCTCTGGGTCTGCAGTGAGTGTGGGTGCTGGGTCTGTAGTGATTGTGGGCTCTTGCTCTGTAGTGAGTGAGGGCTCTGGGTCTGCAGCGAGTGTGGGCTCTGGGCCTGTAGTGAGTGTGGGCTCTGGGTCTGTAGTGAGTGTGGGCGCTGGGTCTGCAGTGAGTGTGGGCACTGGTTCTGTAGTGAGTGTGGGCACTGTGTCTGTAGCGAGTGTGGGCGCTGTGTCTGTAGTGAGTGTGGGCTCTGGGTATGCAGTGAGTGTGGGCACTTGTTCTGTAGCGAGTGTGGGCGCTGGATCTGTAGCGAGTGTTTGCACTGGGTCTGTAGCGAGTGTGGGCGCTGGGTCTGTAGCGAGTGTGGGCTCTGAGTCTGTAGTGAGTGTGGGCACTGAGTCTGTAGGGAGTGTTTGCACTGGGTCTGTAGCGAGTTTGGGAACTGGGTCTGTAGCGAGTGTGGGCGCTGGGTCTGCAGTGAGTGTGCGCGCTGTGTCTGTAGTGAGTGTGGACGCTGTGTCTTTAGTGTGTGTGGGCGCCGGGTCTGTAGTGAGTGTGGGCGCTGGGACTTTAGTGAGTGTGGGCGCTGGGTCTGTAGTGAGTGTTGGGTTTTGGATCTATGGTGAGTGTGGGCGCTTGGTCTGCAGTGAGTGTGGGCGCTGGTTCTATAGTTAGTGTGGGCGCTGGGTCTGTAGTGAGTGTGGGCGCTGGGTCTGCAGTGAGTGTGGGCTTTGGTTCTGTAGTCAGTGTGGCCGCTGTTTCTGTAGCGAGTCTTTGCACTGGGTCTGTAGCGAGTGTGGGCTCTGGGTCTGTAGCGAGTTTTGGCGCTGGGTCTGTAGCCATTGTGGGCTCTGGGTCTGTAGTGATTGTGGGCACTGAGTCTGTAGGGAGTGTGGGCTCTGGGTGTGTAGCGAGTTTGGGAACTGGTTTAGTAGGGAGTGTGGGCTCTGGTCTGTAGCGAGTGTGGGCGCTGGGTCTGCATTGAATGTGGGCTCTGGGTCTGTAGGGAGTGTGGGCTCTTTGGGCTGTAGTGAGTGTGGGCTCTGGGTCTGTAGTGAGTGTGGGCGCTGGATCTGCAGTGAATATGGGCTCTGGGTCTGCAGTGAGTGTGGGCTCTGTGTCTGTAGCGAGTGTGGGCGCTGGGTTTGTAGCGATTGTAGGCAATGTTTCTGTAGCAAGTGTGGGCGCTGGGTCTATAGCGAGTGTGGGCGCTGGGTCTGTAGGGTTTTTTGGGCACTGGGACTGCAGAGAGTGTGGTTTCTGGTTTTGCAGTGAATGTGGGCGTTGGGTCTGTACTGAGTGTGGGCATTGGGTCTGTAGTGTGTGTGGGCGCTGGGTCTGTAGTGAGTGTTGGCACTGGGTCTGCAGCAAGTGTGGGCGCTGGGTCTGTAGTGTGTGTGGGCTCTGGGTCTGTAGGGAGTGTGGGCGCTGGGTGAGTAGGGAGTGTGGGCGCTGGGTCTGTAGTGAGTGTGGGCACTGTTTATGCAGTGAGTGTGGGCACTGGTTTTGTAGCGAGCGTGGGCGCTGGGTCTGCAGCGAGTGTGGGTGCTGGTTGTGTCGTGAGTGTGGGCGCTGTGTCTGTAGAGAATGTGGGCACTGGTTCTGTATCAAGTGTGGGCGCAGGGCCTGCAGTGAGTGTGGGCTCTGTGTCTGTAGTGAGTGTGGGATCTGGGTCTGAAATGAGTATGGGCGCTGGGTCTGCAGTGAGAGTGGGCATTGGGACTGCAGTGAGTGTGGGCGCTCGGTCTGCAGTGAGTGTGGGCGCTGGTTCTGTAGCGAGTGTGGGATCCGTGTCTGAAATGAGTATGGGCGCTGGGTTTGCAGTGAGAGTGAGTGCTGGGTCTGTAGTGAGTGTGGTCTCTAGGTTTGTAGCGAGTGAGGGCTCTGGGTCTGTAGTGAGAGTGGGCTCTGGTTCTGTAGTGAGTGTGGGCTCTGGGTCTGTAGAGAGTGTGGGATCTGGATCTGTAGTGAGTGTGGGCCCTGGGTATGTCGTGAGTGTTAATGCTGGTTCTGTAGTGAGAGTGAGCGCTGGGTCTGTAGTGAGTGTGGGCGCTGGGACTTTAGTGAGTGTGGGCGCTGGGTCTGTAGTGAGTTTGGGCGTTGGGTCTGTAGTGAGTGTGGGCGCTGGGTCTATATTGAGTGTGGGTGCTGGGTCTGCAATGAGTGTGGGCACTGGGTCTATAGTGAGTGTGTGCACTGGGTCTGTAGTGAGTGTGTGCTCTGTGTCTGTAGCGAGTGTGGGCGCTGGGTCTGTAGTGAGTGTGGGCGTTGGGTCTGTAGTGAGTGTTGGCTCTGGGTCTGTAGTGAGTATGGGCTCTGTTTCTGTAGCGAGTGTGGGCGCTGTGTCTGTAGTGAGTTTGGGCGCTGGGTCTGTATGGAGTGTGGGCTCTGGGTCTGTCGCGAGTGTGGGCGCTGGGTGTGTAGTGAGTGTGGGCGCTGGTTCTGAAGTGAGTGTGGGCTCTGGGTATGCAGTGAGTGTGGGCACTGGTTCTGTAGTGAGTGTGGGCGCTGGATATGTAGCGAGTGTTTGCACTGGGTCTGTAGCGAGTGTGGGCGCTGGGTCTGTAGCGAGTTTTGGTGCTGGGTCTGTAGCGATTGTGGGCTCTGGGTCTGTAGTGATTGTGGGCACTGAGTCTGTAGTGAGTGTGGTCTCTGGGTCTGTAGCGAGTGTGGGCGCTGGGTCTGCAGTGAATGTGGGCTCTGGGTCTGTAGGGAGTGTGGGCTCTTTGGGCTGTAGTGTGTGTGGGTGCTGGGTCTGTAGTGAGTGTGGGCGCTGGAACTGCAGTGAACGTGGGCTCTGGGTCTGCAGTGAGTGTGGGTGCTGGGTCTGTAGTGATTGTGGGCTCTTGCTCTGTAGTGAGTGAGGGCACTGGGTCTGCAGCGAGTGTGGGCTCTGGGCCTGTAGTGAGTGTGGGTGCTGGGTCTGTAGTGAGTGTGGGCGCTGGGTCTGCAGTGAGTGTGTGCGCTGGGTCTGTAGTGACTGTGGACGCTGGGTCTTTAGTGAGTGTGGGCGCTGTGTCTGTAGTGAGTGTGGGTGCTGGGTCTGTAGTGAGTGTGGGTGCTGGGTCTGTAGTGAGTGTGGGCGGTGGGACTTTAGTGAGTTTGGGCGCTGGTTCTGTAGTGAGTGTGGGCGCTGGGTCTGTAGTGAGTGTGGGCGGTGGGACTTTAGTGAGTTTGGGCGCTGGTTCTGTTGTGAGTGTTGGCGCTGTGTCTGTGGTGAGTGTGGGTGCTGGGTCTGTGGTGAGTGTGGGCGGTGGGACTTTAGTGAGTTTGGGCGCTGGTTCTGTAGTGAGTGTGGGCGCTGGGTCTGTAGTGAGTGTTGATGCTGGGTCGGTAGTGAGTGTGGGCTCTTGGTCTGTAGCGAGTGTGGGTGATGGGTCTGTAGCGAGTGTGGGCTCTGGTTCTACAGTGAGTCTGGGCTCTAGGTCTGTAGTGAGTGAGGGCGTTGGGTCTGTAGCGAGTGTGGGCGCTGGGTCTGCAGCGTGTGTGAGCGCTGGGTCTGTAGTGAATGTGGGTGCTGGGCCTGTAGTGAGTGTGGGTGCTGGGTCTGTAGTGAGTGTGGGCGCTCGGTCTGCAGTGAGTGTGCGCGCTGGGTCTATAGTGAGTGTGGGTGCTGGGTCTTTAGTGAGTGTGGGCGCTGTGTCTGTAATGTGTGTGTGCTCTGTGTCTGTACTGAGTATTGGCTCTGTTTCTGTAGCGAGTGTGGGCGCTGGGTCCGTAGTAAGTGTGGGCGCTGGTTCTGTAGTGAGTGTGGGCGCTGGGTCTGTAGCGAGTGTGGGCGCTGGTTCTGTAGTGAGTGTGGGCTCTGGGTCTGCAGTGAGTGTGGGCACTGGTTCTGTAGTGAGTGTGGGCGCTGGGTCTGTAGCGAGTTTTGTCAGTGGGTCTGTAGCGATTGTGGGCTCTAGGTCTGTAGTGATTGCGGGCACTGAGTCTGTAGGGAGTGTGGGCTCTGGGTCTGTAGCGAGTTTGGGAACTATGTCAGTAGGGAGTGTGGTCTCTGGGTCTGTAGTGAGTGTGGGCGCTGGGTCTGCAGTGAATGTGGGCTCTGGGTCTGTAGGGAGTGTGGGCTCTTTGGGCTGTAGTGTGTGTGGGCGCTGGGTCTGTAGTGAGTGTGGGCGCTGGATCTGCAGTGAATGTGGGCTCTGGGTCTGCAGTGAGTGTGGGTGCTGGGTCTGTAGTGATTGTGGGCTCTTGCTCTGTAGTGAGTGAGGGCTCTGGGTCTGCAGCGAGTGTGGGCTCTGGGCCTGTAGTGAGTGTGGGCGCTGGATCTGCAGTGAATGTGGGCTCTGGGTCTGCAGTGAGTGTGGGTGCTGGGTCTGTAGTGATTGTGGGCTCTTGCTCTGTAGCGAGTGAGGGCTCTGTTTCTGCAGCGAGTGTGGGCTCTGGGCCTGTAGTGAGTGTGGGCTCTGGGTCTGTAGTGAGTGTGGGCGCTGGGTCTGTAGTGAGTGTGGGCACTGGTTCTGTAGTGAGTGTGGGCACTGTGTCTGTAGCGAGTGTGGGCGCTGTGTCTGTAGTGAGTGTGGGCTCTGGGTATGCAGTGAGTGTGGGCACTTGTTCTGTAGCGAGTGTGGGTGCTGGATCTTTAGCGAGTGTTTGCACTGGGTCTGTAGCGAGTGTGGGCGCTGGGTCTGTAGCGAGTGTGGGCTCTGAGTCTGTAGTGAGTGTGGGCACTGAGTCTGTAGGGAGTGTTTGCACTGGGTCTGTAGCGAGTTTGGGAACTGGGTCTGTAGCGAGTGTGGGCGCTGGGTCTGCAGTGAGTGTGCGCGCTGTGTCTGTAGTGAGTGTGGACGCTGTGTCTTTAGTGTGTGTGGGCGCCGGGTCTGTAGTGAGTGTGGGCGCTGGGACTTTAGTGAGTGTGGGCGCTGGGTCTGTAGTGAGTGTTGGGTTTTGGATCTATGGTGAGTGTGGGCGCTTGGTCTGCAGTGAGTGTGGGCGCTGGTTCTATAGTTAGTGTGGGCGCTGGGTCTGTAGTGAGTGTGGGCGCTGGGTCTGCAGTGAGTGTGGGCTTTGGTTCTGTAGTCAGTGTGGCCGCTGTTTCTGTAGCGAGTCTTTGCACTGGGTCTGTAGCGAGTGTGGGCTCTGGGTCTGTAGCGAGTTTTGGCGCTGGGTCTGTAGCCATTGTGGGCTCTGGGTCTGTAGTGATTGTGGGCACTGAGTCTGTAGGGAGTGTGGGCTCTGGGTGTGTAGCGAGTTTGGGAACTGGTTTAGTAGGGAGTGTGGGCTCTGGTCTGTAGCGAGTGTGGGCGCTGGGTCTGCATTGAATGTGGGCTCTGGGTCTGTAGGGAGTGTGGGCTCTTTGGGCTGTAGTGAGTGTGGGCTCTGGGTCTGTAGTGAGTGTGGGCGCTGGATCTGCAGTGAATATGGGCTCTGGGTCTGCAGTGAGTGTGGGCTCTGTGTCTGTAGCGAGTGTGGGCGCTGGGTTTGTAGCGATTGTAGGCAATGTTTCTGTAGCAAGTGTGGGCGCTGGGTCTATAGCGAGTGTGGGCGCTGGGTCTGTAGGCTTTTTGGGCACTGGGACTGCAGAGAGTGTGGTTTCTGGTTTTGCAGTGAATGTGGGCGTTGGGTCTGTACTGAGTGTGGGCATTGGGTCTGTAGTGTGTGTGGGCGCTGGGTCTGTAGTGAGTGTTGGCACTGGGTCTGCAGCAAGTGTGGGCGCTGGGTCTGTAGTGTGTGTGGGCTCTGGGTCTGTAGGGAGTGTGGGCGCTGGGTGAGTAGGGAGTGTGGGCGCTGGGTCTGTAGTGAGTGTGGGCACTGTTTCTGCAGTGAGTGTGGGCACTGGTTTTGTAGCGAGCGTGGGCGCTGGGTCTGCAGCGAGTGTGGGTGCTGGTTGTGTCGTGAGTGTGGGCGCTGTGTCTGTAGAGAATGTGGGCACTGGTTCTGTATCAAGTGTGGGCGCAGGGCCTGCAGTGAGTGTGGGCTCTGTGTCTGTAGTGAGTGTGGGATCTGGGTCTGAAATGAGTATGGGCGCTGGGTCTGCAGTGAGAGTGGGCATTGGGACTGCAGTGAGTGTGGGCGCTCGGTCTGCAGTGAGTGTGGGCGCTGGTTCTGTAGCGAGTGTGGGATCCGTGTCTGAAATGAGTATGGGCGCTGGGTTTGCAGTGAGAGTGAGTGCTGGGTCTGTAGTGAGTGTGGGCTCTAGGTTTGTAGCGAGTGAGGGCTCTGGGTCTGCAGTGAGAGTGGGCTCTGGTTCTGTAGTGAGTGTGGGCTCTGGGTCTGTAGAGAGTGTGGGATCTGGATCTGTAGTGAGTGTGGGCCCTGGGTATGTCGCGAGTGTTAATGCTGGTTCTGTAGTGAGAGTGAGCGCTGGGTCTGTAGTGAGTGTGGGCGCTGGGACTTTAGTGAGTGTGGGCGCTGGGTCTGTAGTGAGTTTGGGCGTTGGGTCTGTAGTGAGTGTGGGCGCTGGGTCTATATTGAGTGTGGGTGCTGGGTCTGCAATGAGTGTGGGCTCTGGGTCTATAGTGAGTGTGTGCACTGGGTCTGTAGTGAGTGTGTGCTCTGTGTCTGTAGCGAGTGTGGGCGCTGGGTCTGTAGTGAGTGTGGGCGTTGGGTCTGTAGTGAGTGTGGGCTCTGGGTCTGTAGTGAGTGTGGGCGCTGGATCTGCAGTGAATATGGGCTCTGGGTCTGCAGTGAGTGTGGGCTCTGTGTCTGTAGCGAGTGTGGGCGCTGGGTTTGTAGCGATTGTAGGCAATGTTTCTGTAGCAAGTGTGGGCGTTGGGTCTGTACTGAGTGTGGGCATTGGGTCTGTAGTGTGTGTGAGCGCTGGGTCTGTAGTGAGTGTGGGCACTGGGTCTGCAGCAAGTGTGGGCGCTGGGTCTGTAGTGTGTGTGGGCTCTGGGTCTGTAGTGAGTGTGGGCGCTGGGTGAGTAGGGAGTGTGGGCGCTGGGTCTGTAGTGAGTGTGGGCACTGTTTCTGCAGTGAGTGTGGGCACTGGTTTTGTAGCGAGCGTGGGCGCTGGGTCTGCAGCGAGTGTGGGTGCTGGTTGTGTCATGAGTGTGGCCGCTGTGTCTGTAGAGAATGTGGGCACTGGTTCTGTATCAAGTGTGGGCGCAGGGCCTGCAGTGAGTGTGGGCTCTGTGTCTGTAGTGAGTGTGGAATCTGGGTCTGAAATGAGTATGGGCGCTGGGTCTGCAGTGAGAGTGGGCATTGGGACTGCAGTGAGTGTGGGCGCAGGGTCTGCAGTGAGTGTGGGCGCTGGTTCTGTAGCGAGTGTGGGATCCGTGTCTGAAATGAGTATGGGCGCTGGGTTTGCAGTGAGAGTGAGTGCTGGGTCTGTAGTGAGTGTGGGCTCTAGGTTTGTAGCGAGTGAGGGCTCTGGGTCTGTAGTGAGAGTGGGCTCTGGTTCTGTAGTGAGTGTGGGCTCTGGGTCTGTAGAGAGTGTGGGATCTGGATCTGTAGTGAGTGTGGGCCCTGGGTATGTCGTGAGTGTTAATGCTGGTTCTGTAGTGAGAGTGAGCGCTGGGTCTGTAGTGAGTGTGGGCGCTGGGACTTTAGTGAGTGTGGGCGCTGGGTCTGTAGTGAGTTTGGGCGTTGGGTCTGTAGTGAGTGTGGGCGCTGGGTCTATATTGAGTGTGGGTGCTGGGTCTGCAATGAGTGTGGGCACTGGGTCTATAGTGAGTGTGTGCACTGGGTCTGTAGTGAGTGTGTGCTCTGTGTCTGTAGCGAGTGTGGGCGCTGGGTCTGTAGTGAGTGTGGGCGTTGGGTCTGTAGTGAGTGTGGGCTCTGGGTCTGTAGTGAGTATGGGCTCTGTTTCTGTAGCGAGTGTGGGCGCTGTGTCTGTAGTGAGTTTGGGCGCTGGGTCTGTATGGAGTGTGGGCTCTGGGTCTGTCACGAGTGTGGGCGCTGGGTGTGTAGTGAGTGTGGGCGCTGGTTCTGAAGTGAGTGTGGGCTCTGGGTATGCAGTGAGTGTGGGCACTGGTTCTGTAGTGAGTGTGGGCGCTGGATATGTAGCGAGTGTTTGCACTGGGTCTGTAGCGAGTGTGGGCGCTGGGTCTGTAGCGAGTTTTGGTGCTGGGTCTGTAGCGATTGTGGGCTCTGGGTCTGTAGTGATTGTGGGCACTGAGTCTGTAGTGAGTGTGGGCGCTGGGTCTGCAGTGAATGTGGGCTCTGGGTCTGTAGGGAGTGTGGGCTCTTTGGGCTGTAGTGTGTGTGGGTGCTGGGTCTGTAGTGAGTGTGGGCGCTGGATCTGCAGTAAATGTGGGCTCTGGGTCTGCAGTGAGTGTGGGTGCTGGGTCTGTAGTGATTGTGGGCTCTTGCTCTGTAGTGAGTGAGGGCACTGGGTCTGCAGCGAGTGTGGGCTCTGGGCCTGTAGTGAGTGTGGGTGCTGGGTCTGTAGTGAGTGTGGGCGCTGGGTCTGCAGTGAGTGTGTGCGCTGGGTCTGTAGTGACTGTGGACGCTGGGTCTTTAGTGAGTGTGGGCGCTGTGTCTGTAGTGATTGTGGGTGCTGGGTCTGTAGTGAGTGTGGGTGCTGGGTCTGTAGTGAGTGTGGGCGGTGGGACTTTAGTGAGTTTGGGCGCTGGTTCTGTAGTGAGTGTGGGCGCTGGGTCTGTAGTGAGTGTGGGCGGTGGGACTTTAGTGAGTTTGGGCGCTGGTTCTGTTGTGAGTGTTGGCGCTGTGTCTGTGGTGAGTGTGGGTGCTGGGTCTGTAGTGAGTGTGGGCGGTGGGACTTTAGTGAGTTTGGGCGCTGGTTCTGTAGTGAGTGTGGGCGCTGGATCTATGGTGAGTGTGGTCGCTGGATCTATGGTGAGTGTGGGCGCTGGGTCTGCAGTGAGTGTGGGCGCTGGGTCTGTAGTGAGTGTGGGCGCTGGGTCTGTAGTGAGTGTGGTCGCTGGATCTATGGTGAGTGTGGGCGCTGGGTCTGCAGTGAGTGTGGGCGCTGGGTCTATAGTGAGTGTGGGTGCTGGTTTTGCAACGAGTGTGGGCACTGGTTCTGTAGCGAGTGTGGGCACTGTGTCTGTAGTGAGTGTGTGTCCTGTTTCTGTAGTGAGTGTGGGCGCTGGGTCTGTCGAGAGTATGGGCGGTGGGTGTGTAGCGAGTGTTGGCTCTGGGTCTGTAGCGAGTTTTGGCGCTGAGTCTGTAGTGAGTGTGGGCTCTGGGTCTGTAGTGAGTGTGGGAACTGGCTCAGTAGGGAGTGTGGGCTCTGTGTCTGCAGTGAGTGTGGTCTCTGGGTCTGCAGTGAGTGTGGGCGCTGGGTCTGTAGTCAGTGTGGGCGCTGGGTCTGTTACGAGTGTAGCCACTGGGTCTGTAGCGAGTGTGGGCTCTGGGTCTGTAGCGAGTTTTGGCGCTGGGACTGTAGCGATTGTGGGCTCTGGGTCTGTAGTGATTGTGGGCACTGAGTCTGTAGGGAGTGTGGGCTCTGGGTCTGTAGCGAGTTTGGGAACTGGGTCAGTAGGGAGTGTGGGCTCTGGTCTGTAGCGAGTGTGGGGGCTGGGTCTGCAGTGAGTGTGGGCTCTTGCTCTGTAGTGAGTGAGGGCTCTGTTTCTGCAGCGAGTGTGGGCTCTGGGTCTGTAGTGAGTGTGGGCGCTGGGTTTGTAGCGAGTGTGGGCACTGGGTCTGTAAGGATTTTGGGCACTGGGACTGCAGATAGTGTGGTTTCTGGTTCTGCAGTGTGTGTGGGCGCTGGGTCTGTATTGAGTGTGGGCGCGGGGTCTGTAGTGTGTGTGGGTTCTGGGTCTGTAGTGAGTGTGGGCAATGGTTCTGCAGTGAGTGTGGGCACTGGTTCTGTAGCGAGCGTGGTCGCAGGGTCTGCAGCGAGTTTGGGTGCTGTTTGTGTACTGAGTGTGGGCGTTGGGTCTGTAGAGAGTGTGGGCACTGGTTCTGTAGCAAGTGTGGGTGCAGGGTCTGCAGTGAGTGTGGGGTCTGTGTCTGTTGTGAGTGTGGGATCTGGGTCTGAAATGAGTATGGGCGCTGGGCCTGCAGTGAGAGTGGGCACTGGGACTGCAGTGAGTGTGGGCGCTGGTTCTGAAGCGAGTGTGGGATCCGTGTCTGAAATGCGTATGGGCGCTGGGTTTGCAGTGAGAGTGAGTGCTGGGTCTGTAGTGAGTGTGGGCTCTAGGTTTGTAGCGAGTGTGGGCTCTGGGTCTGTATTGAGTGTGGGCTCTGGTTCTGTAGTGAGTGTGGGCTCTGGGTGTGTAGAGAGTGTGGGATCTGGATATGTAGTGAGTGTGGGCCCTGGGTCTGTCGCGAGTGTGGGCGCTGGTTCTGTAGTGAGAGTGAGCGCTGAGTCTGTAGTGAGTGTGGGTGCTGGTACTTTAGTGAGTGTGGGCGCTGGGTCTGTAGTGAGTGTGGGCGTTGGGTCTGTAGTGAGTGTGGGCGCTGGGTCTATATTGAGTGTGGGCGCTGGGTCTGCAGTGAGTGTGGGCGCTGTGTCTGTAGGGAGTGTGGGCTCTGGGTCTGTAGTGAGTATGGGCTCAGTTTCTGTAGCGAGTGTGGGCACTGGTTCTGTAGTGAGTGTGGGCGCTGGGTCTGTTACGAGTGTAGCCACTGGGTCTGTAGCGAGTGTGGGCTCTGGGTCTGTAGCGAGTTTTGGCGCTGGGTCTGTAGCGATTGTGGGCTCTGGGTCTGTAGTGATTGTGGGCACTGAGTCTGTAGGGAGTGTGGGCTCTGGGTCTGTAGCGAGTTTGGGAACTGGGTCAGTAGGGAGTGTGGGCTCTGGTCTGTAGCGAGTGTGGGGGCTGGGTCTGCAGTGAGTGTGGGCTCTGGGTCTGTAGGGAGTGTTGGCGCTGGTTTTGTAGCGAGTGTAGGCAATGGGTCTATAGCGAGGGTGGGCGCTGGGTCTGTAGGGAGTATTGGCACTGGGACTGCAGCGAGTGTGGTTTCTGGTTCTGCAGTGAGTGTGGGCTCTGGGTCTGTAGTGAGTGTGCGCACTGGTTCTGCAGTGAGTGTGGGCACTGGTTCTGTAGCGAGCGTGGGCGCTGGGTCTGCAGCGAGTGTGGGCGCTTCGTGTGTAGCGAGCGTGGGCGCTGGGTCCGCAGCGAGTGTGGGCGCTTGGTGTGTAGCGAGCGTGGGCGCTGGGTCTGCAGCGAGTGTGGGCGCTTGGTGTGTAGCGAGTGTGGGCGCTGGTTCTGTAGAAAGTGTGGCCGCAGGGTCTGCAGTGAGAGTGGGTGCTGTGTCTATAGTGAGTGTTGGCTCTGGGTCTGTAGTGCATGTGGGCGCCTGAGTCTGTAGGGAGTGTGGGCTCTGGGTCTGTAGCGAGTTTGGGAACTATGTCAGTAGGGAGTGTGGTCTCTGGGTCTGTAGCGAGTGTGGGCGCTGGGTCTGCAGTGAGTGTGGGCTCTGGGTCTGTAGGGAGTGTGAGCTCTTTGGGCTGTAGTGTGTGTGGGCGCTGGGCCTGTAGTGAGTGTGGGCGCTGGGTCTGTAGTGAGTGTGGGCGCTGGCTCTTTAGTGAGTGTGGGCGCTGTGTCTGTAGTGTGTGTGGGCTCTGTGTCTGTAGTGAGTATTGGCTCTGTTTCTGTAGCGAGTGTGGGCGCTGGGTCTGTAGTGAGTGTGGGCGCTGGGTCTGTATCGAGTGTAGCCACTGGGTCTGTAGTGAGTGTGGTCGCTGGTTCTGTAGCGAGTTTTGGTACTGGGTCTGTAGCGATTGTGGGCTCTTGTTCTGTAGTGATTGCGGGCACTGAGTCTGTAGGGAGTGTGGGCTCTGGGTCTGTGGCAAGTTTGGGAGCTGGGTCAGTAGGGAGTGTGGGCTCTGGTCTGTAGTGAGTGTGGGCGCTGGGTCTGCAGTGAATGTGGGCTCTGGTTCTGTAGGGAGGGTGGGCTCTTTGGGCTGTAGTGAGTGTGAGCGCTGGGTTTGTAGCGAGTGTGGGCGCTGAGTCTGTATGGATTTTGGGCTCTGGGACTGCAGATAGTGTGGTCTCTGGTTCTGCAGTGTGTGTGGGCGCTGGGTCTGTATTGAGTGTGGGCGCTGGGTCTGTAGTGTTTGTGGCTTCTGGCTCTGTAGTGAGTGTGGGCAATGGTTCTGCAGTGAGTGTGCGCACTGATGCTGTAGCGAGCGTGGGCGCTGGGTCTGCAGCGAGTGTGGGTGCTGTTTGTGTAGTGAGTGTGGGCGTTGGGTCTGTAGTGAGAGTGAGCGCTGAGTCTGTAGTGAGTGTGGGTGCTGGGACTTTAGTGAGTGTGGGCGCTGGGTCTGTAGTGAGTGTGGGCGTTGGGTCTGTAGTGAGTGGGCGCTGGGTCTATATTGAGTGTGGGCGCAGGGTCTGCAGTGAGTGTGGGGTCTGTGTCTGTTGTGAGTGTGGGATCTGGGTCTGAAATGAGTATGGGCGCTGGGTCTGCAGTGAGAGTGGGCACTGGGACTACAGTGAGTGTGGGCGCTGGTTCTGAAGCGAGTGTGGGATCCGTGTCTAAAATGCGTATGGGCGCTGGGTTTGCAGTGAGAGTGAGTGCTGGGTCTGTAGTTAGTGTGGGCTCTAGGTTTGTAGCGAGTGTGGGCGCTGGGTCTGTAGTGAGTGTGGGCTCTGGTTCTGTAGTGAGTGTGGGCTCTGGGTCTGTAGAGAGTGTGGGCGCTGTGTCTGTAGTGAGTTTGGGCGCTGGGTCTGTATGGAGTGTGGGCTCTGGGTCTGTCACGAGTGTGGGCGCTGGGTGTGTAGTGAGTGTGGGCGCTGGTTCTGAAGTGAGTGTGGGCTCTGGGTATGCAGTGAGTGTGGGCACTGGTTCTGTAGTGAGTGTGGGCGCTGGATATGTAGCGAGTGTTTGCACTGGGTCTGTAGCGAGTGTGGGCGCTGGGTCTGTAGCGAGTTTTGGTGCTGGGTCTGTAGCGATTGTGGGCTCTGGGTCTGTAGTGATTGTGGGCACTGAGTCTGTAGTGAGTGTGGGCGCTGGGTCTGCAGTGAATGTGGGCTCTGGGTCTGTAGGGAGTGTGGGCTCTTTGGGCTGTAGTGTGTGTGGGTGCTGGGTCTGTAGTGAGTGTGGGCGCTGGATCTGCAGTAAATGTGGGCTCTGGGTCTGCAGTGAGTGTGGGTGCTGGGTCTGTAGTGATTGTGGGCTCTTGCTCTGTAGTGAGTGAGGGCACTGGGTCTGCAGCGAGTGTGGGCTCTGGGCCTGTAGTGAGTGTGGGTGCTGGGTCTGTAGTGAGTGTGGGCGCTGGGTCTGCAGTGAGTGTGTGCGCTGGGTCTGTAGTGACTGTGGTCGCTGGGTCTTTAGTGAGTGTGGGCGCTGTGTCTGTAGTGATTGTGGGTGCTGGGTCTGTAGTGAGTGTGGGTGCTGGGTCTGTAGTGAGTGTGGGCGGTGGGACTTTAGTGAGTTTGGGCGCTGGTTCTGTAGTGAGTGTGGGCGCTGGGTCTGTAGTGAGTGTGGGCGGTGGGACTTTAGTGAGTTTGGGCGCTGGTTCTGTTGTGAGTGTTGGCGCTGTGTCTGTGGTGAGTGTGGGTGCTGGGTCTGTAGTGAGTGTGGGCGGTGGGACTTTAGTGAGTTTGGGCGCTGGTTCTGTAGTGAGTGTGGGCGCTGGATCTATGGTGAGTGTGGGCGCTGGGTCTGTAGTGAGTGTGGTCGCTGGATCTATGGTGAGTGTGGGCGCTGGGTCTGCAGTGAGTGTGGGCGCTGGGTCTATAGTGAGTGTGGGTGCTGGTTTTGCAACGAGTGTGGGCACTGGTTCTGTAGCGAGTGTGGGCACTGTGTCTGTAGTGAGTGTGTGTCCTGTTTCTGTAGTGAGTGTGGGCGCTGGGTCTGTCGAGAGTATGGGCGGTGGGTGTGTAGCGAGTGTTGGCTCTGGGTCTGTAGCGAGTTTTGGCGCTGAGTCTGTAGTGAGTGTGGGCTCTGGGTCTGTAGTGAGTGTGGGAACTGGCTCAGTAGGGAGTGTGGGCTCTGTGTCTGCAGTGAGTGTGGTCTCTGGGTCTGCAGTGAGTGTGGGCGCTGGGTCTGTAGTCAGTGTGGGCGCTGGGTCTGTTACGAGTGTAGCCACTGGGTCTGTAGCGAGTGTGGGCTCTGGGTCTGTAGCGAGTTTTGGCGCTGGGACTGTAGCGATTGTGGGCTCTGGGTCTGTAGTGATTGTGGGCACTGAGTCTGTAGGGAGTGTGGGCTCTGGGTCTGTAGCGAGTTTGGGAACTGGGTCAGTAGGGAGTGTGGGCTCTGGTCTGTAGCGAGTGTGGGGGCTGGGTCTGCAGTGAGTGTGGGCTCTTGCTCTGTAGTGAGTGAGGGCTCTGTTTCTGCAGCGAGTGTGGGCTCTGGGTCTGTAGTGAGTGTGGGCGCTGGGTTTGTAGCGAGTGTGGGCACTGGGTCTGTAAGGATTTTGGGCACTGGGACTGCAGATAGTGTGGTTTCTGGTTCTGCAGTGTGTGTGGGCGCTGGGTCTGTATTGAGTGTGGGCGCGGGGTCTGTAGTGTGTGTGGGTTCTGGGTCTGTAGTGAGTGTGGGCAATGGTTCTGCAGTGAGTGTGGGCACTGGTTCTGTAGCGAGCGTGGTCGCAGGGTCTGCAGCGAGTTTGGGTGCTGTTTGTGTACTGAGTGTGGGCGTTGGGTCTGTAGAGAGTGTGGGCACTGGTTCTGTAGCAAGTGTGGGTGCAGGGTCTGCAGTGAGTGTGGGGTCTGTGTCTGTTGTGAGTGTGGGATCTGGGTCTGAAATGAGTATGGGCGCTGGGCCTGCAGTGAGAGTGGGCACTGGGACTGCAGTGAGTGTGGGCGCTGGTTCTGAAGCGAGTGTGGGATCCGTGTCTGAAATGCGTATGGGCGCTGGGTTTGCAGTGAGAGTGAGTGCTGGGTCTGTAGTGAGTGTGGGCTCTAGGTTTGTAGCGAGTGTGGGCTCTGGGTCTGTATTGAGTGTGGGCTCTGGTTCTGTAGTGAGTGTGGGCTCTGGGTGTGTAGAGAGTGTGGGATCTGGATATGTAGTGAGTGTGGGCCCTGGGTCTGTCGCGAGTGTGGGCGCTGGTTCTGTAGTGAGAGTGAGCGCTGAGTCTGTAGTGAGTGTGGGTGCTGGTACTTTAGTGAGTGTGGGCGCTGGGTCTGTAGTGAGTGTGGGCGTTGGGTCTGTAGTGAGTGTGGGCGCTGGGTCTATATTGAGTGTGGGCGCTGGGTCTGCAGTGAGTGTGGGCGCTGTGTCTGTAGGGAGTGTGGGCTCTGGGTCTGTAGTGAGTATGGGCTCAGTTTCTGTAGCGAGTGTGGGCACTGGTTCTGTAGTGAGTGTGGGCGCTGGGTCTGTTACGAGTGTAGCCACTGGGTCTGTAGCGAGTGTGAGCTCTGGGTCTGTAGCGAGTTTTGGCGCTGGGTCTGTAGCGATTGTGGGCTCTGGGTCTGTAGTGATTGTGGGCACTGAGTCTGTAGGGAGTGTGGGCTCTGGGTCTGTAGCGAGTTTGGGAACTGGGTCAGTAGGGAGTGTGGGCTCTGGTCTGTAGCGAGTGTGGGGGCTGGGTCTGCAGTGAGTGTGGGCTCTGGGTCTGTAGGGAGTGTTGGCGCTGGTTTTGTAGCGAGTGTAGGCAATGGGTCTATAGCGAGGGTGGGCGCTGGGTCTGTAGGGAGTATTGGCACTGGGACTGCAGCGAGTGTGGTTTCTGGTTCTGCAGTGAGTGTGGGCTCTGGGTCTGTAGTGAGTGTGCGCACTGGTTCTGCAGTGAGTGTGGGCACTGGTTCTGTAGCGAGCGTGGGCGCTGGGTCTGCAGCGAGTGTGGGCGCTTCGTGTGTAGCGAGCGTGGGCGCTGGGTCCGCAGCGAGTGTGGGCGCTTGGTGTGTAGCGAGCGTGGGCGCTGGGTCTGCAGCGAGTGTGGGCGCTTGGTGTGTAGCGAGTGTGGGCGCTGGTTCTGTAGAAAGTGTGGCCGCAGGGTCTGCAGTGAGAGTGGGTGCTGTGTCTATAGTGAGTGTTGGCTCTGGGTCTGTAGTGCATGTGGGCGCCTGAGTCTGTAGGGAGTGTGGGCTCTGGGTCTGTAGCGAGTTTGGGAACTATGTCAGTAGGGAGTGTGGTCTCTGGGTCTGTAGCGAGTGTGGGCGCTGGGTCTGCAGTGAATGTGGGCTCTGGGTCTGTAGGGAGTGTGAGCTCTTTGGGCTGTAGTGTGTGTGGGCGCTGGGCCTGTAGTGAGTGTGGGCGCTGGGTCTGCAGTGAGTGTGCGCGCTGGGTCTATAGTGAGTGTGGGCGCTGGCTCTTTAGTGAGTGTGGGCGCTGTGTCTGTAGTGTGTGTGGGCTCTGTTTCTGTAGCGAGTGTGGGCGCTGGGTCTGTAGTGAGTGTGGGCGCTGGGTCTGTATCGAGTGTAGCCATTGGGTCTGTAGTGAGTGTGGTCGCTGGTTCTGTAGCGAGTTTTGGTACTGGGTCTGTAGCGATTGTGGGCTCTTGTTCTGTAGTGATTGCGGGCACTGAGTCTGTAGGGAGTGTGGGCTCTGGGTCTGTGGCAAGTTTGGGAGCTGGGTCAGTAGGGAGTGTGGGCTCTGGTCTGTAGTGAGTGTGGGCGCTGGGTCTGCAGTGAATGTGGGCTCTGGTTCTGTAGGGAGGGTGGGCTCTTTGGGCTGTAGTGAGTGTGAGCGCTGGGTTTGTAGCGAGTGTGGGCGCTGAGTCTGTAAGGATTTTGGGCACTGGGACTGCAGATAGTGTGGTTTCTGGTTCTGCAGTGTGTGTGGGCGCTGGGTCTGTATTGAGTGTGGGCGCTGGGTCTGTAGTGTTTGTGGCTTCTGGCTCTGTAGTGAGTGTGGGCAATGGTTCTGCAGTGAGTGTGCGCACTGATGCTGTAGCGAGCGTGGGCGCTGGGTCTGCAGCGAGTGTGGGTGCTGTTTGTGTAGTGAGTGTGGGCGTTGGGTCTGTAGTGAGAGTGAGCGCTGAGTCTGTAGTGAGTGTGGGTGCTGGGACTTTAGTGAGTGTGGGCGCTGGGTCTGTAGTGAGTGTGGGCGTTGGGTCTGTAGTGAGTGGGCGCTGGGTCTATATTGAGTGTGGGCGCAGGGTCTGCAGTGAGTGTGGGGTCTGTGTCTGTTGTGAGTGTGGGATCTGGGTCTGAAATGAGTATGGGCGCTGGGTCTGCAGTGAGAGTGGGCACTGGGACTACAGTGAGTGTGGGCGCTGGTTCTGAAGCGAGTGTGGGATCCGTGTCTAAAATGCGTATGGGCGCTGGGTTTGCAGTGAGAGTGAGTGCTGGGTCTGTAGTTAGTGTGGGCTCTAGGTTTGTAGCGAGTGTGGGCGCTGGGTCTGTAGTGAGTGTGGGCTCTGGTTCTGTAGTGAGTGTGGGCTCTGGGTCTGTAGAGAGTGTGGGATCTGGATATGTAGTGAGTGTGGGCCCTGGGTATGTCGCGAGTGTGGGCGCTGGTTCTGTAGTGAGAGTGAGCGCTGAGTCTGTAGTGAGTGTGGGTGCTGGTACTTTAGTGAGTGTGGGCGCTGGGTCTGTAGTGAGTGTGGGCGTTGGGTCTGTAGTGAGTGTGGGCGCTGGGTCTCTATTGAGTGTGGGCGCTGGGTCTGTAGTGAGTGTGGGCGTTGTGTCTGTAGTGAGTGTGGGCTCTGGGTCTGTAGTGAGTATGGGCTCAGTTTCTGTAGCGAGTGTGGGCGCTGGGTCTGTAGTGAGTGTGGGCGCTGGGTCTGTAGTGAATGTGGGCTCTGGGTCTGTAGGGAGTGTGGGCTCTGGGTCTGTAGCGAGTGTGGGCGCTGGGTCTGTAGTGAGTGTGGGCTCTGGGTCTGTAGTAAGTGTGGGCGATGGTTCTGTAGTGAGTGTGGGCGCTGTGTCTGTAGTGAGTGTGGGCGCTGTGTCTGTAGTGAGTGTGGGCGCTGGGCCTGTAGTGAGTGTGGGCTCTGGGTCTGCAGTGAGTGTGGGCACTGGTTCTGTAGTGAGTGTGGGCGCTGGGTCTGTAGCGACTGTGGGTACTGGGTCTGTAGCGAGTTTTGGCACTGGGTCTGTAGCGTTTGTGGGCTATAGGTCTGTAGTGTTTGTGGGCACTGAGTCTTTAGGGAGTGTGGGCTCTTGGTCTGTCGCGAGTTTGGGAACTATGTCAGTAGGGAGTGTGGTCTCTGGGTCTGTAGCAAGTGTGGGCGCTGGGTCTGCAGTGAATGTGGGCTCTTGGTCTGTAGGGAGTGTGGGCTCTTTGGGCAGTAGTGTGTGTGGGCGCTGGGTCTGTAGTGAGTGTGGGCGCTGGATCTGCAGTGAACGTGGGCTCTGGGTCTGCAGTGAGTGTGGGTGCTGGGTCTGTAGTGATTGTTGGCTCTTACTCTGTAGTGAGTGAGGTCTCTGGGTCTGCAGCGAGTGTGGGCTCTGGGCCTGTAGTGAGTGTGGGTGCTGGGTCTGTAGTGAGTGTGGGCGCTGGGTCTGCAGTGAGTGTGCGCGCTGGGTCTATAGTGAGTGTGGGCGCTGGGTCTTTAGTGAGTGTGGGCGCTGTGTCTGTAGTGTGTGTGGGCTCTGTGTCTGTAGTGAGTATTGGCTCTGTTTCTGTAGCGAGTGTGGGCGCTGGGTCTGTAGTGAGTGTGGGCTCTGGGTCTGCAGTGAGTGTTGGCACTGGTTCTGTAGTGAGTGTGGGCGCTGGGTCTGTATCGAGTGTAGCCACTGGGTCTGTAGTGAGTGTGGTCGCTGGGTCTGTAGCGAGTTTTGGTACTGGGTCTGTAGCGATTGTGGGCTCTAGTTCTGTAGTGATTGCGGGCACTGAGTCTGTAGGGAGTGTGGGCTCTGGGTCTGTAGTGAGTGTGAGCGCTGGGTTTGTAGCGAGTGTGGGCGCTGGGTCTGTAAGGATTTTGGGCACTGGGACTGCAGATAGTGTGGTTTCTGGTTCTGCAGTGTGTGTGGGCTCTGGGTCTGTATTGAGTGTGGGCGCTGGGTCTGTAGTGTGTGTGGGTTCTGGGTCTGTAGTGAGTGTGGGCAATGGTTCTGCAGTGAGTGTGGGCACTGGTTCTGTAGCGAGCGTGGGCGCAGGGTCTGCAGCGAGTGTGGGTACTTTTTGGGTAGTGAGTGTGGGCGTTGGGTCTGTAGAGAGTGTGGGCACTGGTTCTGTAGCAAGTGTGGGCGCAGGGTCTGCAGTGAGTGTGGGGTCTGTGTCTATTGTGAGTGTGGGATCTGGGCCTGAAATGAGTATGGGCGCTGGGCCTGCAGTGAGAGTGGGCACTGGGACTGCAGTGAGTGTGGGCGCTGGTTCTGAAGCGAGTGTGGGATCCGTGTCTGAAATGCGTATGGGCGCTGGGTTTGCAGTGAGAGTGAGTGCTGGGTCTGTAGTGAGTGTGGGCTCTAGGTTTGTAGCGAGTGTGGGCTCTGGGTCTGTATTGAGTGTGGGCTCTGGTTCTGTAGTGAGTGTGGGCTCTGGGTGTGTAGAGAGTGTGGGATCTGGATATGTAGTGAGTGTGGGCCCTGGGTCTGTCGCGAGTGTGGGCGCTGGTTCTGTAGTGAGAGTGAGCGCTGAGTCTGTAGTGAGTGTGGGTGCTGGTACTTTAGTGAGTGTGGGCGTTGGGTCTGTAGTGAGTGTGGGCGTTGGGTCTGTAGTGAGTGTGTGCGCTGGGTCTATATTGAGTGTGGGCGCTGGGTCTGCAGTGAGTGTGGGCGCTGTGTCTGTAGGGAGTGTGGGCTCTGGGTCTGTAGTGAGTATGGGCTCAGTTTCTGTAGCGAGTGTGGGCGCTGGGTCTGTAGTGAGTGTGGGCGCTGGGTCTGTAGTGAATGTGGGCTCTGGGTCTGTAGGGAGCGTGGGCTCTGGGTCTGTAGCGAGTGTGGGCGCTGGTTCTGCAGTGAGTGTGGGCGCTGGGTCTGTTGCGAGTTTTGGCAGTGGGTCTGTAGCGATTGTGGGCTCTAGGTCTGTAGTGATTGCGGGCACTGAGTCTGTAGGGAGTGTGGGCTCTGGGTCTGTAGCGAGTTTGGGAACTATGTCAGTAGGGAGTGTGGTCTCTGGGTCTGTAGCGAGTGTGGGCGCTGGGTCTGCAGTGAATGTGGGCTCTGGGTCTGTAGGGAGTGGGCTCTTTGGGCTGTAGTGTGTGTGGGCGCTGGATCTGCAGTGAATGTGGGCTCTGGGTCTGCAGTGAGTGTGGGTGCTGGGTCTGTAGTGATTGTGGGCTCTTGCTCTGTAGTGAGTGAGGGCTCTGTTTCTGCAGCGAGTGTGGGCTCTGGGCCTGTAGTGAGTGTGGGTGCTGGGTCTGTAGTGAGTCTGGGGGCTCGGTCTGCAGTGAGTGTGCGCGCTGGGTCTGCAGCGAGTGTGGGCTCTGGGCCTGTAGTGAGTGTGGGTGCTGGGTCTGTAGTGAGTGTGGGCTCTTGGTTTGTAGCGAGTGTGGGCGCTGGGTCTGTAGTGAGTGTGGGCTCTGGTTCTGTAGTGAGTGCGGGCTCTCGGTCTGTAGAGAGTGTGGGATCTGGATATGTAGTGAGTGTGGGCCCTGGGTCTGTCGCGAGTATGGGCGCTGGTTCTGCAGTGAGAGTGAGCGCTGAGTCTGTAGTGAGTGTGGGTGCTGGGACTTTAGTGAGTGTGGGCGCTGGGTCTGTAGTGAGTGTGGGCGTTGGGTCTGTAGTGAGTGTGGGCGCTGGGTCTCTATTGAGTGTGGGCGCTGGGTCTGCAGTGAGTGTGGGCGCTGTGTCTGTAGTGAGTGTGGGCTCTGGGTCTGTAGTGAGTATGGGCTCAGTTTCTGTAGCGAGTGTGAGCGCTGGGTCTGTAGTGAGTGTGGGCGCTGGGTCTGTAGTGAATGTGGGCTCTGGGTCTGTAGTGAGTGTGGGCTCTGGGTCTGTAGAGAGTGTGGGATCTGGATATGTAGTGAGTGTGGGCCCTGGGTATGTCGCGAGTGTGGGCGCTGGTTCTGTAGTGAGAGTGAGCGATGAGTCTGTAGTGAGTGTGGGTGCTGGTACTTTAGTGAGTGTGGGCGCTGGGTCTGTAGTGAGTGTGGGCGTTGGGTCTGTAGTGAGTGTGGGCGCTGGGTCTCTATTGAGTGTGGGCGCTGGGTCTGCAGTGAGTGTGGGCGTTGTGTCTGTAGTGAGTGTGGGCTTTGGGTCTGTAGTGAGTATGGGCTCAGTTTCTGTAGCGAGTGTGGGCGCTGGGTCTGTAGTGAGTGTGGGTTCTGGGTCTGTAGTGAATGTGGGCTCTGGGTCTGTAGGGAGTGTGGGCTCTGGGTCTGTAGCGAGCGTGGGCGCTGGGTCTGTAGTGAGTGTGGGCTCTGGGTCTGTAGTAAGTGTGGGCGATGGTTCTGTAGTGAGTGTGGGCGCTGGGTCTGTAGCGAGTGTGGGCGCTGGGTCTGTAGTGAGTGTGGGCTCTGGGTCTGCAGTGAGTGTGGGCACTGGTTCTGTAGTGAGTGTGGGCGCTGGGTCTGTACCGAGTTTTGGCACTGGGTCTGTAGCGATTGTGGGCTCTAGGTCTGTAGTGATTGCGGGCACTGAGTCTTTAGGGAGTGTGGGCTCTGGGTCTGTCGCGAGTTTGGGAACTATGTCAGTAGGGAGTGTGGTCTCTGGGTCTGTAGCGAGTGTGGGCGCTGGGTCTGCAGTGAATGTGGGCTCTTGGTCTGTAGGGAGTGTGGGCTCTTTGGGCTGTAGTGTGTGTGGGCGCTGGGTCTGTAGTGAGTGTGGGCGCTGGATCTGCAGTGAACGTGGGCTCTGGGTCTGCAGCGAGTGTGGGCTCTGGGCCTGTAGTGAGTGTGGGTGCTGGGTCTGTAGTGAGTGTGGTCGTTGGATCTATGGTGAGTGTGGGCGCTGGGACTGCCGTGAGTGTGGGCGCTGAGTCTATAGTGAGTGTGGGTGCTGGTTTTGCAACGAGTGTGGGCACTGGTTCTGTAGCGAGTGTGTGTCCTGTTTCTGTAGTGAGTGTGGGCGCTGGGTCTGTCGAGAGTATGGGCGGTGGGTCTGTAGCGAGTGTGGGCGCTGTGTCTGCAGTGAGTGTGGGCACTGGTTCTGCAGTGAGTGTGGGCACTGGTTCTGTAGTGAGTGTGGGCGCTGGGTCTGTTACGAGTGTAGCCACTGGGTCTGTAGCGAGTGTGGGCGCTGGGTCTGTAGCGAGTTTTGGCGCTGGATCGGTAGCGATTGTGGGCGCTGTGTCTGTAGCGAGTGTGGGCACTGAGTCTGTAGGGAGTGTGGGCTCTGGGTCTGTAGCGAGTTTGGGAACTGGGTCAGTAGGGAGTGTGGGCTCTGGTCTGTAGCGAGTGTGGATGCTGGATCTGCAGTGAGTGTGGGCTCTGGGTCTGTAGGGAGTGTTGGCGCTGGTTTTGTAGCGAGTGTAGGCAATGTGTCTATAGTGAGGGTGGGCGCTGGGTCTGTAGGGAGTATTGGCACTGGGACTGCAGCGAGTGTGGTTTCTGGTTCTGCAGTGAGTATGGGCTCTGGGTCTGTATTGAGTGTGCGCACTGGTTCTGCAGTGAGTGTGGGCACTGGTTCTGTAGCGAGCGTGGGCGCTGGGTCTGCAGCGAGTGTGGACGCTTGGTGTGTAGCGAGTGTGGGCACTGGTTCTGTAGAAACTGTGGCCGCAGGGTCTGCAGTGAGTGTGGCTGCTGTGTCATTAGTGAGTGTTGGCTCTGGGTCTGTAGTGCATGTGGGCGCTGGATCTGTAGTGAGTGTTGGCTCTGGATCTGTAGTGAGTTTGGGCACTGGTTCTGTAGTGAGTGTGGGCTCTGGGTCTGCAGTGAGTGTTGGCACTGGTTCTGTAGTGAGTGTGGGCGCTGGGTCTGTATCGAGTGTAGCCACTGGGGCTGTAGTGAGTGTGGTCGCTGGGTCTGTAGCGAGTTTTGGCACTGGGTCTGTGGCGATTGTGGGCTCTAGTTCTGTAGTGATTGCGGGCACTGAGTCTGTAGGGAGTGTGGGCTCTGGGTCTGTAGCGAGTGTGGGCGCTGGGTCTGCAGTGAATGTGGGCTCTGGGTCTGTAGGGAGGGTGGTCTCTTTGGGCTGTAGTGAGTGTGAGCGCTGGGTTTGTAGCGAGTGTGGGCGCTGGGTCTGTAAGGATTTTGTGCACTGGGACTGCAGAGAGTGTGGTTTCTGGTTCTGCAGTGTGTGTGGGCGCTGGGTCTGTATTGAGTGTGGGCGCTGGGTCTGTAGTGTGTGTGGGTTCTGGGTCTGTAGTGAGTGTGGGCAATGGTTCTGCAGTGAGTGTGGGCACTGGTTCTGTAGCGAGCGTGGGCGCTGGGTCTGCAGCGAGTGTGGGTGCTGTTTGTGTAGTGAGTGTGGGCGTTGGGTCTGTAGAGAGTGTGGGCACTGGTTCTGTAGCAAGTGTGGGCGCAGGGTCTGCAGTGAGTGTGGGGTCTGTTTCTGTTGTGAGTGTGGGATCTGGGTCTGAAATGAGTATGGGCGCTGGGTCTGCAGTGAGAGTGGGCACTGGGACTACAGTGAGTGTGGGCGCTGGTTCTGAAGTGAGTGTGGGATCCGTGTCTAAAATGCGTATGGGCGCTGGGTGTGCAGTGAGAGTGAGTGCTGGGTCTGTAGTGAGTGTGGGCTCTGAGTCTGTAGAGAGTGTGGGATCTGGATATGTAGTGAGTGTGGGCCCTGGGTATGTCGCGAGTGTGGGCGCTGGGTCTGTAGTGAGTGTGGGCGCTGGGTCTGTAGTGAATGTGGGCTCTGGGTCTGTAGGGAGTGTGGGCTCTGGGTCTGTAGCGAGTGTGGGCGCTGGGTCTGTAGTGAGTGTGGGCTCTGGGTCTGTAGTAAGTGTGGGCGATGGTTCTGTAGTGAGTGTGGGCGCTGTGTCTGTAGCGAGTGTGGGCGCTGGGTCTGTAGTTAGTGTGGGCTCTGGGTCTGCAGTGAGTGTGGGCACTGGTTCTGTAGTGAGTGTGGGCGCTGGGTCTGTAGCGAGTGTGGGTACTGGGTCTGTAGCGAGTTTTGGCACTGGGTCTGTAGCGATTGTGGGCTCTAGGTCTGTAGTGATTGCGGGCACTGAGTCTTTAGGGAGTGTGGGCTCTGGGTCTGTCGCGAGTTTGGGAACTATGTCAGTAGGGAGTGTGGTCTCTGGGTCTGTAGCGAGTGTGGGCGCTGGGTCTGCAGTGAATGTGGGCTCTTGGTCTGTAGGGAGTGTGGGCTCTTTGGGCTGTAGTGTGTGTGGGCGCTGGGTCTGTAGTGAGTGTGGGCCCTGGATCTGCAGTGAACGTGGGCTCTGGGTCTGCAGTGAGTGTGGGTGCTGGGTCTGTAGTGATTGTTGGCTCTTACTCTGTAGTGAGTGAGGGCTCTGGGTCTGCAGCGAGTGTGGGCTCTGGGCCTGTAGTGAGTGCGGGTGCTGGGTCTGTAGTGAGTGTGGGCGCTGGGTCTGCAGTGAGTGTGCGGCTGGGTCTATAGTGAGTGTGGGCGCTGGCTCTTTAGTGAGTGTGGGCGCTGTGTCTGTAGTGTGTGTGGGCTCTGTGTCTGTAGTGAGTATTGGCTCTGTTTCTGTAGCGAGTGTGGGCGCTGGGTCTGTAGTGAGTGTGGGCTCTGGGTCTGCAGTGAGTGTTGGCACTGGTTCTGTAGTGAGTGTGGGCGCTGGGTCTGTATCGAGTGTAGCCACTGGGTCTGTAGTGATTGTGGTCGCTGGGTTTGTAGCGAGTTTTGGTACTGGGTCTGTAGCGATTGTGGGCTCTAGTTCTGTAGTGATTGCGGGCACTGAGTCTGTAGTGAGTGTGAGCGCTGGGTTTGTAGCGAGTGTGGGCGCTGGGTCTGTAAGGATTTTGGGCACTGGGACTGCAGATAGTGTGGTTTCTGGTTCTGCAGTGTGTGTGGGCGCTGGGTCTGTATTGAGTGTGGGCGCTGGGTCTGTAGTGTGTGTGGGTTCTGGGTCTGTAGTGAGTGTGGGCAATGGTTCTGCAGTGAGTGTGGGCACTGGTTTTGTAGCGAGCGTGGGCGCTGGGTCTGCAGCGAGTGTGGGTGCTGTTTGTGTAGTGAGTGTGGGCATTGGGTCTGTAGAGAGTGTGGGCACTGGTTCTGCAGCAAGTGTGGGCGCTGGGTCTGTAGCGTGTGTGGGCTCTGGGTCTGTAGTGAGTGTGGGCACTGGTTCTGCATTGAGTGTGGGCACTGGTTCTGTAGCGAGCGTGGGCGCAGGGTCTGCAGCGAGTGTGGGTGCTGTTTGTGTAGTGAGTGTGGGCGTTGGGTCTGTAGAGAGTGTGGGCACTGGTTCTGTAGCAAGTGTGGGCGCAGGGTCTGCAGTGAGTGTGGGGTCTGTGTCTGTTGTGAGTGTGGGATCTGGGTCTGAAATGAGTATGGGCGCTGGGCCTGCAGTGAGAGTGGGCACTGGGACTGCAGTGAGTGTGGGCGCTGGTTCTGAAGCGAGTGTGGGATCCGTGTCTGAAATGCGTATGGGCGCTGGGTTTGCAGTGAGAGTGAGTGCTGGGTCTGTAGTGAGTGTGGGCTCTAGGTTTGTAGCGAGTGTGGGCTCTGGGTCTGTATTGAGTGTGGGCTCTGGTTCTGTAGTGAGTGTGGGCTCTGGGTGTGTAGAGAGTGTGGGATCTGGATATGTAGTGAGTGTGGGCCCTGGGTCTGTCGCGAGTGTGGGCGCTGGTTCTGTAGTGAGAGTGAGCGCTGAGTCTGTAGTGAGTGTGGGTGCTGGTACTTTAGTGAGTATGGGCGCTGGGCCTGTAGTGAGTGTGGGTGCTGGGTCTGCAGTGAGAGTGGGCACTGGGACTGCAGTGAGTGTGGGCGCTGGTTCTGAAGCGAGTGTGGGATCTGTGTCTGAAATGCGTATGGGCGCTGGGTTTGCAGTGAGAGTGAGTGCTGGGTCTGTAGTGAGTGTGGGCTCTAGGTTTGTAGCGAGTGTGGGCTCTGGGTCTGTATTGAGTGTGGGCTCTGGTTCTGTAGTGAGTGTGGGCTCTGGGTGTGTAGAGAGTGTGGGATCTGGATATGTAGTGAGTGTGGGCCCTGGGTCTGTCGCGAGTGTGGCGCTGGTTCTGTAGTGAGAGTGAGCGCTGAGTCTGTAGTGAGTGTGGGTGCTGGTACTTTAGTGAGTGTGGGCGCTGGGTCTGTAGTGAGTGTGGGCGTTGGGTCTGTAGTGAGTGTGGGCTTTGGGTCTATATTGAGTGTGGGCGCTGGGTCTGCAGTGAGTGTGGGCGCTGTGTCTGTAGGGAGTGTGTGCTGGGTCTGTAGTGAGTATGGGCTCAGTTTCTGTAGCGAGTGTGGGCGCTGGGTCTGTAGTGAGTGTGGGTTCTGGGTCTGTAGTGAATGTGGGCTCTGGTTCTGTAGGGAGTGTGGGCTCTGGGTCTGTAGCGAGTGTGGGCGCTGGGTCTGTAGTGAGTGTGGGCTCTGGGTCTGTAGTAAGTGTGGGCGCTGGTTCTGTAGTGAGTGTGGGCGCTGGGTCTGTAGCGAGTGTGGGCGCTGGGTGTGTAGTGAGTGTGTGCTCTGGGTCTGCAGTGAGTGTGGGCACTGGTTCTGTATTGAGTGTGGGCGCTGGGTCTGTAGCGAGTGTGGGTACTGGGTCTGTAGCGAGTTTTGGCACTGGGTCTGTAGCGATTGTGGGCTCTAGGTCTGTAGTGATTGCGGGCACTGAATCTGTAGGGAGTGTGGGCTCTGGGTCTGTAGCGAGTTTGGGAACTATGTCAGTAGGGAGTGTGGTCTCTGGGTCTGTAGCGAGTGTGGGCGCTGGGTCTGCCATGAATGTGGGCTCTGGGTCTGTAGGTAGTGTGGGCTCTTTGGGCTGTAGTGTGTGTGGGCGCAGGGTCTGTAGTGAGTGTGGGCGCTGGGTCTGCAGTGAATGTGCGCGCTGGGTCTATAGTGAGTGTGGGCGCTGGGTCTTTAGTGAATGTGGGCGCTGTGTCTGTAGTGTGTGTGGGCTCTGTGTCTGTAGTGAGTATTGGCTCTGTTTCTGTAGCGAGTGTGGGCGCTGGGTCTGTAGTGAGTGTGTGCTCTGGGTCTGCAGTGAGTGTTGGCACTGGTTCTGTAGTGAGTGTGGGCGCTGGGTCTCTATCGAGTGTAGCCATTGGGTCTGTAGTGAGTGTGGTCGCTGGTTCTGTAGCGAGTTTTGGTACTGGGTCTGTAGCGATTGTGGGCTCTAGTTCTGTAGTGATTGCGGGCACTGAGTCTGTAGGGAGTGTGGGCTCTGGGTCTGTGGCAAGTTTGGGAGCTGGGTCAGTAGGGAGTGTGGGCTCTGGTCTGTAGCGAGTGTGGGCGCTGGGTCTGTAGTGAATGTGGGCTCTGGGTCTGTAGGGAGTGTGGGCTCTGGGTCTGTAGCGAGTGTGGGCGCTGGGTCTGTAGTGAGTGTGGGTTCTGGGTCTGTAGTAAGTGTGGGCGCTGGTTCTGTAGTGAGTGTGGGCGCTGGGTCTGTAGCGAGTGTGGGCGCTGGGTCTGTAGTGAGTGTGTGCTCTGGGTCTGCAGTGAGTGTGGGCACTGGTTCTGTAGTGAGTGTGGGCACTGGTTCTGTAGCGAGTGTGGGCGCTGGGTCTGTAGTGAGTGTGGGCGCTGGGTCTGTAGCGAGTGTGGGCGCTGGGTCTGTAGTGAGTGTGTGCTCTGGGTCTGCAGTGAGTGTGGGCACTGCTTCTGTAGTGAGTGTGGGCACTGGTTCTGTAGCGAGTGTGGGCGCTGGGTCTGTAGCGAGTTTTGGCACTAGGTCTGTAGCAATTGTGGGCTCTAGGTCTGTAGTGATTGCGGGCACTGAGTCTGTAGGGAGTGTGGGCTCTGGGTCTGTAGCGAGTGTGGGTGCTGGGTCTGCAGTGAATGTGGGCTCTGGGTCTGTAGGGAGTGTGGGCTCTTTGGGCTGTAATGTGTGTGGGCGCTGGGTCTGTAGTGAGTGTGGGCGCTGGGTCTGCAGTGAATGTGGGCTCTGGGTCTGCAGTGAGTGTGGGTGCTGTGTCTGTAGTGATTGTGGGCTCTTGCTCTGTAGTGAGTGAGGGCTCTGAGTCTGCAGCGAGTGTGGGCTCTGGGCCTGTAGTGAGTGTGGGTGCTGGGTCTGTAGTGAGTGTGGGCGCTCGGTCTGCAGTGAGTGTGCGCGCTGGGTCGATATTGAGTGTGGGCGCTGGGTCTTTAGTGAGTGTGGGCGCTGTGTCTGTAGTGTGTGTGGGCTCTGTGTCTGTAGTGAGTATTGGCTCTGCTTCTGTAGCGAGTGTGGGCACTGGGTCTGTAGTGAGTGTGGGCGCTGGGTTTGTAGTGAGTGTGGGCTCTGTGTCTGTCGGGAATGTGGGCTCTGGGCCTGTAGCGAGTGTGGGCGCTGGTTCTGTAGTGAGTGTGGGTGCTGGGTGTGCAGTGAGTCTGGTCTCTGGGTCTGTAGTGAGTGTGGGCGCTGGGTCTGTAGCGAGTGTGGGCACTGGGTCTGTAGTGAGTGTGGGCTCTGGGTTTGCAGTGAGTGAGGGCACTGGTTCTGTAGTGAGTGTGGGCGCTAGGTCTGTAGTGAGTGTGGGCGCTGGTTCTGTAGCCAGTGTAGCCACTGCTTCTGTTGCGAGTGTGGGCTCTGGGTCTGTAGCGACTTTTGGCGCTGGGTCTGTAGCGATTGTGGGCTCTGGGTCTGTAGTGATTGTGGGCACTGAGTCTGTAGGGAGTGTTGGCTCTGTCTGTAGCGAGTTTGGGAACTGGGTCAGTAGGGAGTGTGGGCTCTGGTCTGTAGCGAGTGTGGGCGCTGGGTCTGCAGTGAATGTGGACTCTGGGTTTGTAGGGAGTGTGCGCTCTTTGGGCTGTAGTGAGTGTGGGCTCTGGGTCTGTAGTGAGTGTGGGCGCTGGGTCTGTAGTGAGTGTGGGCGCTGGATCTGCAGTGAATATGGGCTCTGGGTCTGCAGTGACTGTGGGCTCTGCGTCTGTAGCGAGTGTGGCCGCTGTGTTTGTAGCGATTGAAGGCAATGTGTCTGTAGCGAGTGTGGCCGCTGGGTCAATAGCGAGTGTGGGCGCTAGGTCTGTAGGGATTTTGGGCACTGGGACTGCAGAGAGTGTGGTTTCTGGTTCTGCAGTGAGTGTGGGCGCTGTGTCTGTACTGAGTGTGGGCGCTGGGTCTGTAGTGTGTGTGGGCGCTGGGTCTGTAGTGAGTGTGGGCACTGGGTCTGCAGCAAGTGTGGGCTCTGGGTCTGTAGAGAGTGTGGGATCTGGATATGTAGTGAGTGTGGGCCCTGGGTCTGTCGCGAGTGTGGGCGCTGGTTCTGTAGTGAGAGTGAGCGCTGAGTCTGTAGTGAGTGTGGGTGCTGGGACTTTAGTGAGTGTGGGCGCTGGGTCTGTAGTGAGTGTGGGCGCTGGGTCTATATTGAGGGTGGGCGCTGGGTCTGCAGTGAGTGTGGGCGCTATGTCTGTAGGGAGTGTGGGCTCTGGGTCTGTAGTGAGTATGGGCTCAGATTCTGTAGCGAGTGTGGGCGCTGGGTCTGTAGTGAGTGTGGGCGCTGGGTCTGTAGTGAATGTGAGCTCTGGGACTGTAGGGAGTGTGGGCTCTGTGTCTGTAGCGAGTGTGGGCGCTGGGTCTGTAGTGAGTGTGGGTTCTGAGTCTGTAGTAAGTGTGGGCGCTGGTTCTGTAGTGAGTGTGGGCGCTGGGTCTGTAGCGAGTGTGGGCGCTGGGTCTGTAGTGAGTGTGTGCTCTGGGTCTGCAGTGAGTGTGGGCACTGGTTCTGTAGTGAGTGTGGGCACTGGGTCTGTAGCGAGTGTGGGCGCTGGGTCTGTAGCGAGTTTTGGCACTAGGTCTGTAGCGATTGTGGGCTCTAGGTCTGTAGTGATTGCGGGCACTGAGTCTGTAGGGAGTGTGGGCTCTGGGTCTGTAGCGAGTGTGGGTGCTGGGTCTGCAGTGAATGTGGGCTCTGGGTCTGTAGGGAGTGTGGGCTCTTTGGGTTGTAATGTGTGTGGGCGCTGGGTCTGTAGTGAGTGTGGGCGCTGGATCTGCAGTGAATGTGGGCTCTGGGTCTGCAGTGAGTGTGGGTGCTGTGTCTGTAGTGATTGTGGGCTCTTGCTCTGTAGTGAGTGAGGGCTCTGAGTCTGCAGCGAGTGTGGGCTCTGGGCCTGTAGTGAGTGTGGGTGCTGGGTCTGTAGTGAGTGTGGGCGCTGGGTCTGCAGTGAGTGTGCGCGCTGGGTCTATATTTAATGTGGGCGCTGGGTCTTTAGTGAGTGTGGGCGCTGTGTCTGTAGTGTGTGTGGGCTCTGTGTCTGTAGTGAGTATTGGCTCTGTTTCTGTAGCGAGTGTGGGCGCTGGGTCCGTAGTGAGTGTGGGCGCTGGGTCTGTAGTGAGTGTGGGCTCTGTGTCTGTCGGGAATGTGGGCTCTGGGTCTGTAGCAAGTGTGGGCACTGGGTCTGTAGTGAGTGTGGGCTCTGGGTTTGCAGTGAGTGAGGGCACTGGTTCTGTAGTGAGTGTGGGCGCTAGGTCTGTAGTGAGTGTGGGCGCTGGTTCTGTAGCGAGTGTAGCCACTGGGTCTGTTGCGAGTGTGGGCTCTGGGTCTGTAGCGAGTTTTGGCGCTGGGTCTGTAGCGATTGTGGGCTCTGGGTCTGTAGTGATTGTGGGCACTGAGTCTGTAGGGAGTGTGGGCTCTGTCTGTAGCGAGTTTGGGAACTGGGTCAGTAGGGAGTGTGGGCTCTGGTCTGTAGCGAGTGTGGGCGCTGGGTCTACAGTGAATGTGGGCTCTGGGTCTGTAGGGAGTGTGCGCTCTTTGGGCTGTAGTGAGTGTGGGCTCTGGGTCAGTAGTGAGTGTGGGCGCTGGGTCTGTAGTGAGTGTGGGCGCTGGATCTGCAGTGAATATGGGCTCTGGGTCTGCAGTGACTGTGGGCTCTGCGTCTGTATCGAGTGTTGCCGCTGTGTTTGTAGCGATTGTAGGCAATGGGTCTGTAGCGAGTGTGGGCGCTGGGTCAATAGCGAGTGTGGGCGCTAGGTCTGTAGGGATTTTGGGCACTGGGACTGCAGAGAGTGTGGTTTCTGGTTCTGCAGTGAGTGTGGGCGCTGGGTCTGTACTGAGTGTGGGCGCTGGGTCTGTAGTGTGTGTGGGCGCTGGGTCTGTAGTGAGTGTGGGCACTGGGTCTGCAGCAAGTGTGGGCGCTGGGTCTGTAGCGTGTGTGGGCTCTGGGTCTGTAGTGAGTGTGGGCACTGGTTCTGCATTGAGTGTGGGCACTGGTTCTGTAGCGAGCGTGGGCGCTGGGTCTGCAGCGAGTGTGGGTGCTGGTTGTGTAGTGAGTGTGGGCGCTGGGTCTGTAGAGAGTGTGGACACTGGTTCTGTAGCAAGTGTGGGCGCAGAGTCTGCAGTGAGTGTAGGCACTGTGTCTGTAGTGAGTGTGGGATCTGTGTCTGAAATGAGTATGGGCGCTGGGTCTGCAGTGAGAGTGGGCACTGGGACTACAGTGAGTGTGGGCGCTGGGTCTGCAGTGAGTGTGGGCGCTGGTTCTGTAGCGAGTGTGGGATCCGTATCTGAAATGAGTATGGGCGCTGGGTTTGCAGTGAGATTGAGTGCTGGGTCTGTAGTGAGTGTGGTCTCTAGGTTTGTAGCGAGTGAGGGCTCTGTGTCTGTAGTGAGAGTGGGCTCTGGTTCTGTAGTGAGTGTGGGCTCTGGGTCTGTAGAGAGTGTGGGATCTGGATCTGTAGTGAGTGTGGTCACTGGGTCTGTTGCGATTGTGGTTGCTGGTTCTGTAGTGAGAGTGAGTGTTGGGTCTGTAGTGAGCGTGGGCGCTGGGACTTTAGTGAGTGTGGGCGCTGGGTCTGTAGTGAGTGTGGGCGTTGGGTCTGTAGTGAGTGTGGGCGCTGGGTCTATATTGAGTGTGGGCGCTGGGTCTACAGTGAGTGTGGGCGCTGGGTCTGTAGTGAGTGTGTGCTCTGGGTCTGCAGTGAGTGTGGGCACTGGTTCTGTAGTGAGTGTGGGCACTGGGTCTGTAGCGAGTGTGGGCGCTGGGTCTGTAGCGAGTTTTGGCACTAGGTCTGTAGCGAATTTGGACTCTAGGTCTGTAGTGATTGCGGGCACTGAGTCTGTAGGGAGTGTGGGCTCTGGGTCTGTAGCGAGTGTGGGATCCGTGTCTGAAATGAGTATGGGCGCTGGGTTTGCAGTGAGAGTGAGTGCTGGGTCTGTAGTGAGTGTGGTCTCTAGGCTTGTAGCGAGTGAGGGCTCTGTGTCTGTAGTGAGAGTGGGCTCTGGTTCTGTAGTGAGTGTGGGCTCTGGGTCTGTAGAGAGTGTGGGATCTGGATCTGTAGTGAGTGTGGGCCCTGGGTCTGTTGCGATTGTGGTTGCTGGTTCTGTAGTGAGAGTGAGTGTTGGGTCTGTAGTGAGTGTGGGCGCTGGGACTTTAGTGAGTGTGGGCGCTGGGTCTGTAGTGAGTGTGGGCGTTGGGTCTGTAGTGAGTGTGGGCGCTGGGTCTATATTGAGTGTGGGCGCTGGGTCTACAGTGAGTGTGGGCGCTGGGTCTGGAGTGAGTGTGTGCTCTGGGTCTGCAGTGAGTGTGGGCACTGGTTCTGTAGTGAGTGTGGGCACTGGGTCTGTAGCGAGTGTGGGCGCTGGGTCTGTAGCGAGTTTTGGCACTAGGTCTGTAGCGAATTTGGACTCTAGGTCTGTAGTGATTGCGGGCACTGAGTCTGTAGGGAGTGTGGGCTCTGGGTCTGTAGCGAGTGTGGGTGCTGGGTCTGCAGTGAATGTGGGCTCTGGGTCTGTAGGGAGTGTGGGCTCTTTGGGCTGTAATGTGTGTGGGCGCTGGGTATGTAGTGAGTGTGGGCGCTGGATCTGCAGTGAATGTGGGCTCTGGGTCTGCAGTGAGTGTGGGTGCTGTGTCTGTAGTGATTGTGGGCTCTTGCTCTGTAGTGAGTGAGGGCTCTGAGTCTGCAGCGAGTGTGGGCTCTGGGCCTGTAGTGAGTGTGGGTCCTGGGTCTGTAGTGAGTGTGGGCGCTGGGTCTGCAGTGAGTGTGCGCGCTGGGTCTATATTTAATGTGGGCGCTGGGTCTTTAGTGAGTGTGGGCGCTGTGTCTGTAGTGTGTGTGGGCTCTGTGTCTGTAGTGAGTATTGGCTCTGTTTCTGTAGCGAGTGTGGGCGCTGGGTCCGTAGTGAGTGTGGGCGCTGGGTCTGTAGTGAGTGTGGGCTCTGTGTCTGTCGGGAATGTGGGCTCTGGGTCTGTAGCAAGTGTGGGCACTGGGTCTGTAGTGAGTGTGGGCTCTGGGTTTGCAGTGAGTGAGGGCACTGGTTCTGTAGTGAGTGTGGGCGCTAGGTCTGTAGTGAGTGTGGGCGCTGGTTCTGTAGCGAGTGTAGCCACTGGGTCTGTTGCGAGTGTGGGCTCTGGGTCTGTAGCGAGTTTTGGCGCTGGGTCTGTAGCGATTGTGGGCTCTGGGTCTGTAGTGATTGTGGGCACTGAGTCTGTAGGGAGTGTGGGCTCTGTCTGTAGCGAGTTTGGGAACTGGGTCAGTAGGGAGTGTGGGCTCTGGTCTGTAGCGAGTGTGGGCGCTGGGTCTACAGTGAATGTGGGCTCTGGGTCTGTAGGGAGTGTGCGCTCTTTGGGCTGTAGTGAGTGTGGGCTCTGGGTCAGTAGTGAGTGTGGGCGCTGGGTCTGTAGTGAGTGTGGGCGCTGGATCTGCAGTGAATATGGGCTCTGGGTCTGCAGTGACTGTGGGCTCTGCGTCTGTAGTGAGTGTTGCCGCTGTGTTTGTAGCGATTGTAGGCAATGGGTCTGTAGCGAGTGTGGGCGCTGGGTCAATAGCGAGTGTGGGCGCTAGGTCTGTAGGGATTTTGGGCACTGGGACTGCAGAGAGTGTGGTTTCTGGTTCTGCAGTGAGTGTGGGCGCTGGGTCTGTACTGAGTGTGGGCGCTGGGTCTGTAGTGTGTGTGGGCGCTGGGTCTGTAGTGAGTGTGGGCACTGGGTCTGCAGCAAGTGTGGGCGCTGGGTCTGTAGCGTGTGTGGGCTCTGGGTCTGTAGTGAGTGTGGGCACTGGTTCTGCATTGAGTGTGGGCACTGGTTCTGTAGCGAGCGTGGGCGCTGGGTCTGCAGCGAGTGTGGGTGCTGGTTGTGTAGTGAGTGTGGGCGCTGGGTCTGTAGAGAGTGTGGGCACTGGTTCTGTAGCAAGTGTGGGCGCAGAGTCTGCAGTGAGTGTGGGCTCTGTGTCTGTAGTGAGTGTGGGATCTGTGTCTGAAATGAGTATGGGCGCTGGGTCTGCAGTGAGAGTGGGCACTGGGACTACAGTGAGTGTGGGCGCTGGGTCTGCAGTGAGTGTGGGCGCTGGTTCTGTAGCGAGTGTGGGATCCGTATCTGAAATGAGTATGGGCGCTGGGTTTGCAGTGAGATTGAGTGCTGGGTCTGTAGTGAGTGTGGTCTCTAGGTTTGTAGCGAGTGAGGGCTCTGTGTCTGTAGTGAGAGTGGGCTCTGGTTCTGTAGTGAGTGTGGGCTCTGGGTCTGTAGAGAGTGTGGGATCTGGATCTGTAGTGAGTGTGGTCCCTGGGTCTGTTGCGATTGTGGTTGCTGGTTCTGTAGTGAGAGTGAGTGTTGGGTCTGTAGTGAGCGTGGGCGCTGGGACTTTAGTGAGTGTGGGCGCTGGGTCTGTAGTGAGTGTGGGCGTTGGGTCTGTAGTGAGTGTGGGCGCTGGGTCTATATTGAGTGTGGGCGCTGGGTCTACAGTGAGTGTGGGCGCTGGGTCTGTAGTGAGTGTGTGCTCTGGGTCTGCAGTGAGTGTGGGCACTGGTTCTGTAGTGAGTGTGGGCACTGGGTCTGTAGCGAGTGTGGGCGCTGGGTCTGTAGCGAGTTTTGGCACTAGGTCTGTAGCGAATTTGGACTCTAGGTCTGTAGTGATTGCGGGCACTGAGTCTGTAGGGAGTGTGGGCTCTGGGTCTGTAGCGAGTGTGGGATCCGTGTCTGAAATGAGTATGGGCGCTGGGTTTGCAGTGAGAGTGAGTGCTGGGTCTGTAGTGAGTGTGGTCTCTAGGCTTGTAGCGAGTGAGGGCTCTGTGTCTGTAGTGAGAGTGGGCTCTGGTTCTGTAGTGAGTGTGGGCTCTGGGTCTGTAGAGAGTGTGGGATCTGGATCTGTAGTGAGTGTGGGCCCTGGGTCTGTTGCGATTGTGGTTGCTGGTTCTGTAGTGAGAGTGAGTGTTGGGTCTGTAGTGAGTGTGGGCGCTGGGACTTTAGTGAGTGTGGGCGCTGGGTCTGTAGTGAGTGTGGGCGTTGGGTCTGTAGTGAGTGTGGGCGCTGGGTCTATATTGAGTGTGGGCGCTGGGTCTACAGTGAGTGTGGGCGCTGGGTCTGGAGTGAGTGTGTGCTCTGGGTCTGCAGTGAGTGTGGGCACTGGTTCTGTAGTGAGTGTGGGCACTGGGTCTGTAGCGAGTGTGGGCGCTGGGTCTGTAGCGAGTTTTGGCACTAGGTCTGTAGCGAATTTGGACTCTAGGTCTGTAGTGATTGCGGGCACTGAGTCTGTAGGGAGTGTGGGCTCTGGGTCTGTAGCGAGTGTGGGTTCTGTGTCTGCAGTGAATGTGGGCTCTGGGTCTGTAGGGAGTGTGGGCTCTTTGGGCTGTAATGTGTGTGGGCGCTGGGTCTGTAGTGAGTGTGGGCGCTGGATCTGCAGTGAATGTGGGCTCTGGGTCTGCAGTGAGTGTGGGTGCTGTGTCTGTAGTGATTGTGGGCTCTTGCTCTGTAGTGAGTGAGGGCTCTGAGTCTGCAGCGAGTGTGGGCTCTGGGCCTGTAGTGAGTGTGGGTCCTGGGTCTGTAGTGAGTGTGGGCGCTGGGTCTGCAGTGAGTGTGCGCGCTGGGTCTATATCTAATGTGGGCGCTGGGTCTTTAGTGAGTGTGGGCGCTGTGTCTGTAGTGTGTGTGGGCTCTGTGTCTGTAGTGAGTATTGGCTCTGTTTCTGTAGCGAGTGTGGGCGCTGGGTCTGTAGTGAGTGTGGGCGCTGGGTCTGTAGTGAGTGTGGGCTCTGTGTCTGTCGGGAATGTGGGCTCTGGGTCTGTAGCGAGTGTGGGCACTGGGTCTGTAGTGAGTGTGGGCTCTGGGATTGCAGTGAGTGAGGGCACTGGTTCTGTAGTGAGTGTGGGCGCTAGGTCTGTAGTGAGTGTGGGCGCTGGTTCTGTAGCGAGTGTAGCCACTGGGTCTGCTGCGAGTGTGGGCTCTGGGTCTGTAGCGAGTTTTGGCGCTGGGTCTGTAGCGATTGTGGGCTCTGGGTCTGTAGTGATTGTGGGCACTGAGTCTGTAGGGAGTGTGGGCTCTGTCTGTAGCGAGTTTGGGAACTGGGTCAGTAGGGAGTGTGGGCTCTGGTCTGTAGCGAGTGTGGGCGCTGGGTCTACAGTGAATGTGGGCTCTGGGTCTGTAGGGAGTGTGCGCTCTTTGGGCTGTAGTGAGTGTGGGCTCTGGGTCAGTAGTGAGTGTGGGCAATGGTTCTGCAGTGAGTGTGGGCACTGGTTCTGTAGCGAGCGTGGGCGCAGGGTCTGCAGCGAGTGTGGGTGCTGTTTGTGTAGTGAGTGTGGGCGCTGGGTCTGTAGAGAGTGTGGGCACTGGTTCTGTAGCAAGTGTGGGTGCAGGGTCTGCAGTGAGTGTGGGGTCTGTGTCTGTTGTGAGTGTGGGATCTGGGTCTGAAATGAGTATGGTCGCTGGGTCTGCAGTGAGAGTGGGCACTGGGACTGCAGTGGGTGTGGGCGCTGGTTCTGAAGCGAGTGTGGGATCCGTGTCTGAAATGCGTATGGGCGCTGGGTTTGCAGTGAGAGTGAGTGCTGGGTCTGTAGTGAGCGTGGGCTCTGGGTCTGTAGAGAGTTTGGGATCTGGATCTGTAGTGAGTGTGGGCCCTGGTTCTGTCGCGAGTTTGGGCGCTGGTTCTGCTGTGAGAGTGAGCGCTGAGTCTGTAGTGAGTGTGGGTGCTGTGTCTTTAGTGAGTGGGGGCGCTGGGTCTGTAGTGAGTGTGGGCGTTGGGTCTGTAGTGAGTGTGGGCGCTGGGTCTATATTGAGTGTGGGCGCTGGGTCTGCAGTGAGTGTGGGCGCTGTGTCTGTAGGGAGTCTGGGCTCTGGGTCTGTAGGGAGTGTGGGCTCTGGGTCTGTAGCGAGTGTGGGCGCTGGGTCTGTAGTGAGTGTGGTCTCTGGGTCTGTAGTGAGTGTGGGCGCTGGTTCTGTAGTGAGTGTGGGCGCTGGGTCTGTAGCGAGTGTGGGCGCTGGGTCTGTAGTGAGTGTGGGCTCTGGTTCTGTAGCGATTGTGGGCTCTAGGTCTG